>NC_092720.1:189806852-190160276 GCF_047496885.1 Scyliorhinus torazame
AGAGGGGGAAGAGGGGGGGGTTGGAGGGGAAGAGGGGGGAGGGAAGAGGGGGGGGGGTTGGAGGGAGAGGGGGAAGAGGGGGGGTTGGAGGGAGAGGGGGAAGAGGGGGGGTTGGAGGGAGAGGGGGAAGAGGGGGGGTTGGAGGGAGGAGGGGGAAGAAGAGGGGGGGTTGGAGGGAGAGGGGGAAGAGGGGGGGTTGGAGGGAGAGGGGGAAGAGGGGGGGTTGGAGGGAGAGGGGGAAGAGGGGGGGTTGGAGGGAGAGGGGGAAGAGGGGGGGTTGGAGGGAGAGGGGGAAGAGGGGGGGTTGGAGGGAGAGGGGGAAGAGGGGGGGTTGGAGGGAGAGGGGGAAGAGGGGGGGTTGGAGGGAGAGGGGGAAGAGGGGGGGGTTGGAGGGAGAGGGGGAAGAGGGGGGGTTGGAGGGAGAGGGGGAAGAGGGGGGGTTGGAGGGAGAGGGGGAAGAGGGGGGGTTGGAGGGAGAGGGGGAAGAGGGGGGGTTGGAGGGAGAGGGGGAAGAGGGGGGGTTGGAGGGAGAGGGGGAAGAGGGGGGGGGTTGGAGGGAGAGGGGGAAGAGGGGGGGTTGGAGGGAGAGGGGGAAGAGGGGGGGTTGGAGGGAGAGGGGGAAGAGGGGGGGGTTGGAGGGAGAGGGGGAAGAGGGGGGGTTGGAGGGAGAGGGGGAAGAGGGGGGGTTGGAGGGAGAGGGGGGAAGAGGGGGGGTTGGAGGGAGAGGGGGAAGAGGGGGGGTTGGAGGGAGAGGGGGAAGAGGGGGGGTTGGAGGGAGAGGGGGAAGAGGGGGGGTTGGAGGGAGAGGGGGAAGAGGGGGGGTTGGAGGGAGAGGGGGAAGAGGGGGGGTTGGAGGGAGAGGGGGAAGAGGGGGGGTTGGAGGGAGAGGGGGAAGAGGGGGGGTTGGAGGGAGAGGGGGAAGAGGGGGGGTTGGAGGGAGAGGGGGAAGAGGGGGGGTTGGAGGGAGAGGGGGAAGAGGGGGGGTTGGAGGGAGAGGGGGAAGAGGGGGGGTTGGAGGGAGAGGGGGAAGGAGGGGGGGTTGGAGGGAGAGGGGGAAGAGGGGGGGTTGGAGGGAGAGGGGGAAGAGGGGGGGTTGGAGGGAGAGGGGGAAGAGGGGGGGTTGGAGGGAGAGGGGGAAGAGGGGGGGTTGGAGGGAGAGGGGGAAGAGGGGGGTTGGAGGGAGAGGGGAAGAGGGGGGGTTGGAGGGAGAGGGGGAAGAGGGGGGGTTGGGGAGGGGAGAGGGGGGAAGAGGGGGGGTTGGAGGGAGAGGGGGAAGAGGGGGGGTTGGAGGGAGAGGGGGAAGAGGGGGGGTTGGAGGGAGAGGGGGAAGAGGGGGGGTTGGAGGGAGAGGGGGAAGAGGGGGGGTTGGAGGGAGAGGGGGAAGAGGGGGGGTTGGAGGGAGAGGGGGAAGAGGGGGGGTTGGAGGGAGAGGGGGAAGAGGGGGGGTTGGAGGGAGAGGGGGAAGAGGGGGGGTTGGAGGGAGAGGGGGAAGAGGGGGGGTTGGAGGGAGAGGGGGAAGAGGGGGGGTTGGAGGGAGAGGGGGAAGAGGGGGGGTTGGAGGGAGAGGGGGAAGAGGGGGGGTTGGAGGGAGAGGGGGAAGAGGGGGGGTTGGAGGGAGAGGGGGAAGAGGGGGGGTTGGAGGGAGAGGGGGAAGAGGGGGGGTTGGAGGGAGAGGGGGGAAGAGGGGGGGTTGGAGGGAGAGGGGGAAGAGGGGGGGTTGGAGGGAGAGGGGGAAGAGGGGGGGTTGGAGGGAGAGGGGGAAGAGGGGGGGGTTGGAGGGAGAGGGGGAAGAGGGGGGGTTGGAGGGAGAGGGGGAAGAGGGGGGGTTGGAGGGAGAGGGGGAAGAGGGGGGGGTTGGAGGGAGAGGGGGAAGAGGGGGGGTTGGAGGGAGAGGGGGAAGAGGGGGGGTTGGAGGGAGAGGGGGAAGAGGGGGGGTTGGAGGGAGAGGGGGAAGAGGGGGGGTTGGAGGGAGAGGGGGAAGAGGGGGGGTTGGAGGGAGAGGGGGAAGAGGGGGGGTTGGAGGGAGAGGGGGAAGAGGGGGGGTTGGAGGGAGAGGGGGAAGAGGGGGGGTTGGAGGGAGAGGGGGAAGAGGGGGGGTTGGAGGGAGAGGGGGAAGAGGGGGGGTTGGAGGGAGAGGGGGAAGAGGGGGGGTTGGAGGGAGAGGGGGAAGAGGGGGGGTTGGAGGGGAGAGGGGGAAGAGGGGGGGTTGGAGGGAGAGGGGGAAGAGGGGGGGTTGGAGGGAGAGGGGGAAGAGGGGGGGTTGGAGGGAGAGGGGGAAGAGGGGGGGGTGGAGGGAGAGGGGGAAGAGGGGGGGTTGGAGGGAGAGGGGGAAGAGGGGGGGTTGGAGGGAGAGGGGGAAGAGGGGGGGTTGGAGGGAGAGGGGAAGAGGGGGGGTTGGAGGGAGAGGGGGAAGAGGGGGGGTTGGAGGGAGAGGGGGAAGAGGGGGGGTTGGAGGAGAGGGGGAAGAGGGGGGGTTGGAGGGAGAGGGGGAAGAGGGGGGGTTGGAGGGAGAGGGGGAAGAGGGGGGGTTGGAGGGAGAGGGGGAAGAGGGGGGGTTGGAGGGAGAGGGGGAAGAGGGGGGGTTGGAGGGAGAGGGGGAAGAGGGGGGGTGGAGAGGGGGAGAGGGGGGGTTGGAGGGAGAGGGGGAAGAGGGGGGTTGGAGGGAGAGGGGAAGAGGGGGGGTTGGAGGGAGAGGGGGAAGAGGGGGGGTTGGAGGGAGAGGGGGAAGAGGGGGGGTTGGAGGGAGAGGGGGAAGAGGGGGGGTTGGAGGGAGAGGGGGAAGAGGGGGGGTTGGAGGGAGAGGGGAAGAGGGGGGGTTGGAGGGAGAGGGGGAAGAGGGGGGGGTTGGAGGGAGAGGGGGAAGAGGGGGGGTTGGAGGGAGAGGGGGAAGAGGGGGGGTTGGAGGGAGAGGGGGAAGAGGGGGGGTTGGAGGGAGAGGGGGAAGAGGGGGGGTTGGAGGAGAGGGGGAAGAGGGGGGGTTGGAGGGAGAGGGGGAAGAGGGGGGGTTGGAGGGAGAGGGGAAGAGGGGGGGTTGGAGGAGAGGGGGAAGAGGGGGGGTTGGAGGGAGAGGGGGAAGAGGGGGGGTTGGAGGGAGAGGGGAAGAGGGGGGGTTGGAGGGAGAGGGGGAAGAGGGGGGGTTGGAGGGAGAGGGGGAAGAGGGGGGGTTGGAGGGAGAGGGGGAGAGGGGGTTGGAGGGAGAGGGGGAAGAGGGGGGGTTGGAGGGAGAGGGGGGAAGAGGGGGGGTTGGAGGGAGAGGGGGAGAGGGGGGGTTGGAGGGAGAGGGGGAAGAGGGTGGGTTGGAGGAGAGGGGGAAGAGGGGGGGTTGGAGGGAGAGGGGGAAGAGGGGGGGTTGGAGGGAGGGGGGTTGGAGGGAGGGGGGGTTGGAGGAGAGGGGAAGAGGGGGGGTTGGAGGGAGAGGGGGGAAGAGGGGGGGTTGGAGGGAGAGGGGGAAGAGGGGGGGTTGGAGGGAGAGGGGGAAGAGGGGGGGTTGGAGGGAGAGGGGGAAGAGGGGGGGTTGGAGGGAGAGGGGGAAGAGGGGGGGTTGGAGGGAGAGGGGGAAGAGGGGGGGTTGGAGGGAGAGGGGGAAGAGGGGGGGTTGGAGGGAGAGGGGGAAGAGGGGGGGTTGGGAGGGGAGAGGGGGAAGAGGGGGGGTTGGAGGTTGCTCGTTCGGTTGTTGAGGCTGCTCTTTGCCTCTTTTTTCTTTGCGCTTTTTATTCTTTCTCTTTTCCTCTTTGTTTTAATTCTTTCTTTCGGTGAGGGGGGAAGAGGGGGGGTTGCCTGGTTTAGGCTTCTCTTTGGCCGTTATTCTTCTTCCCTTTAGAGGCGCTTCCTCGTTTTTTAATTCTTTCTCTGTTTTCCTCGTGTTTTTGAATTTCGGTTCTCTGTTTTGGTCTCTCTTTTGAAGTCGTTCTTTTCTCTTTTTTAATTCTTTCTCTTTTTCCTTCTTGTTTTTGATGGGTGAGGGAGGAGGGAGAGGGGGGTTTGAATCTTTCGCTTTTCTCTTTTTAATTTCTTTTCTCTTTTATTCTTTCTCTTTCTCTTGTTTTAATTCTTTCTCTTTCTCTTCTCTTTTTTGAATTTCTTTCTCTTTTCTTCTTTTCTCTTTCTTTTTAATTCTCGCTTTCTCTTTTTCTCTTTTTTTTAATTCTTCTCTTTCTCTTTCTCTTTCTTTTTAATTCTTTCTCTGTTTCTTCTTTTTGTTTAAGTCTTTCGTCTTTCTGCTTTTTCTCTTTCTCTTTCTCTTTTCTTGCTCTTTCTCTTTTTTTTAATGTCTTTCTCTTTCTCTTTTTTAATTCTTTCTCTTTCTCTTTGTTTAATTCTTGCTCTTTCTCTTTTTTAAGGCTTCTTGCGGGTTTGGAGGAGGGCTTCTTTCTCTTTGTGGAATTCTTCTCTTTCTCTTGTTTGTAATCTTGCTCTTTCTCTTTGTTTTAATTCTTTCTCTTTGCTCTTTTTTAATTCTTTCTCTTTCTCTTTTTTATTTCTTTCGCTTTTCTCTTTTTTAATTCTTTCTCGTTCTCTTTTTATTCTTCTCTTTCTCTTTTTTAATTCTTTCGTCTTTCTCTTTTTTTTAATTCTTTCTGCTTTCTCTGTTTTTTTTCGTTTTATTCTTTCTCTTTCTCTTTTTTAATTCTTTCTCTTTCTCTTTTTAAATTCTGTCTTTCTCTTTGTAATCTTTCTTTCTCTTTGTAAATTCTTCTTCCTCTTTAAGCTGTCGTTCTCTTTTTAACTTCTGTGCTCTTTAACGCTCAGCTTGTAGCATACCGACTACCCTCACCAGGCATCAGCCACCCGGCCCCCTCAACTCACTCCCCTTCGCTCGACAACCGCCCGGCACGAGGAATCCACCAAGGCTCTTCTCTCACTCTGTCCTGCGTTTCGTTGCTAGTCTTTAGGAATTGTGGCTGTTGGCTGTGGCGGGAGATCGCCCCAGCCCAAATCAATTAGATGCCTGAATTTGCCTATTTCTCTCTCTCTCTGGTCTCAGGAGTCTGTGGCATGCTCCTGGTGCTCCCCCCCCCCCCCCCCCCCCCAACACCCACACCAAAACCCAAGCTGGACCAGGGAGCCGAGCACCTATTGATGGGAGGGGGGTTTTAATTTGAGGTAAGTGATGAATGATTAATGTGGAAGACAACCCTCACTGCCCTCCCCTTCTGCAAAACAAGCCAACGGGCTTGGACTGATAACTACAGGGAGTTGGGTGGGAGGAGGGGAGGGGCTGGTGTCCCCGTCTCGCTCAGATCTCACAACTCCTCTCTCTCTCTACAGATATATAAATAAATAAAAGAGATTTTGATTCCGTGGACGGAGCATCCATAATTCTTAGGAAGGGAACCCAGCCAAACCTTTGAGGCTTGATCCGTCACCACACCGAGCTGAAAAAAGGGATGCTTGCTTCCCCCCTCCACACACACACACACACACACACCCAGGACAATAAAACCCCAGACAAAATGTTCACATTTTTACAATATTATCTTCCCTCTCCCTCGCCCCTGTGTCCACCCAGTCTGAAACTAATGCAATGATTTATCCCCCTCTCTGTGCCGGAGAATACACCACCAGGAATCCAAATCTTCAATTATTAAAAGGGTTTGGAGGTGGGGGTAAAGAGGGAGGGAGGGAGGAAAGAGTGGGGTGAGGGGTTCCTCAAAAATCTGCACCAGGAGTCTGTAAATGTTGCATTTTGTTCAGCCTATGCTTTCGAGACCTCACCGACTGCAAATCCTCTGACTGGATGCCCCCTTGATCCAAAATGTGTCTTGCAGGGTGGAATGAAGTGTCCACTCCCTGGTTGGAGGGTTTTTTGTTCAACGAGGAACAGAATTGCAGATTGAGAAGACTGATACTTATTTTTTTTTGCTCCCTCTTTTGCCAGCTCGGCGTGGCCGAGGTTAGATATCAACAACACCACTGCCCCCCCTCCAAAGCTGCTGAGCATTGCCTGTTCCTTTACCTGGACTGAGAGCAGAGGTGGGTTCCCTGCAGCCCAGGACAGAGCGAGCACCGGCGCACTCCCCGGGTCCTAGCGCCGCATTCGGGCGCTGCTATTTGTACAGTCTTCCACTATTTACATTAGCGACCCGCAGGGTCCTAGTGCCCACATAACCGTTATTTCCATTACTATCTCTCTCGATCTCTTTTCCCTTCCACTTGCACATCTGGAGTGGCGCACAGTTTTAGTTTGCCGAGCTCTGTGTTAAACCCCCCGGTGCTGGAACCACAACAGGGACACAATTTCAACAAAAAATAAATCTGTAATGACCTCCAATTGGCATTATTGGTTGGCCAATTGGAGTATGAGCTCCCTCAATGATAGCCCATTGAGGGGCCCATATAAGCACCTGTGCAGGCTTTGTGAGGCAGTCTCAAGTTGACTGGAATGCTCGCAGCACTGGATGGAGCTGCTCGCAGCACTGGATGGAGCTGCTCGCAGCACTGGATGGAGCTGCTCGCAGCACTGGATGGAGCTGCTCGCAGCACTGGATGGAGCTGCTCGCAGCACTGGATGGAGCTGCTCGCAGCACTGGATGGAGCTGCTCGCAGCACTGGATGGAGCTGCTCGCAGCACTGGATGGAGCTGCTCGCAGCACTGGATGGAGCTGCTCGCAGCACTGGATGGAGCTGCTCGCAGCACTGGATGGAGCTGCTCGCAGCACTGGATGGAGCTGCTCGCAGCACTGGATGGAGCTGCTCGCGTGTATAAGGTATTGAAAATAAACACTGGTGTGGTGACAGCACCCCTGCCTCCTGTAGATTATTACAGTGGCGACGAAGATGGGATGAAAATTTTCCAGAGTGGAAGCGGGCAGTTGAGTGGAGTACTCCAAAAATACCCAGAGGTCTTCCAAGAAGGTTTGGGGGAAATTATAGGTGCCAAAGCAACTTTGCACGTGGACCCAGAAGCCCTTCTGAAATTTTGTAAGGCCAGGCCGGTACCTTTTGCATTAAGGAAGAAAGTCGATGTAGAAATCGAAAGGTTACGGCGCGACGGCATTATCAGACCAGTACAGTTCTCCGAATGGGCAGCGCTGGTGGTACAAATTTTGAAGCCAGACGGCTCGATATGTCTCTGGAGATTTCAAACAGACGGTAAACAAATACGCACTGCTGGACAAATACCTGATCCTGAAAATAGACGACCTATATGCAAAATTGGCAGGTGGGCTTTTGTTCACAAAACTGGACATGAGCCATGCCTACCTGCAGTTAAAACTGGACAAGGACTCCCAGAGGTTCGCTACGGTCAACACCCTGAAGGGACTTTTTAGTTATACTAGGCTACCCTTCGGAGTGTCATCAGCCTGTGCTATATTCCAGCGTACGATGGAAAATATTCTGCAGGGACGACTGCAGGTGGCGATTTATTTGGACGATGTCTTAATCACGGGTAGGACAAACCGGGAACACTTCAGGAACCTGGAGGAAGTGCTCGGGCGTTTCGCAAAGGCAGGCGTACGGCTGAAAAGAGAAAAATGTGTTTTTCTGGCCCCACAAGTGAAGTACCTGGGGTATAAAGTAGATAAGTCGGGCTTGCACCCATTGGAAGACTGAGTAAGGGCAATAAAAGAAGCCCCAGCTCCCACCACGGTCCAGGAGCTACAATAATTTCTAGGATTGGTAACATATTATGGCAAATTTATTGGAAATAGGGCATCCATCCTAAAACCCCTCCACCAGCTACTAAAAAAGGGACACGAATGGAAGTGGTCCGCCTGCCAAAACCGAGCATTTAGGGACATTAAGGAACAGCTGTCATCCGAAAATGTCCTAGAGCATTATGACCCAAGGAAGGAGTTGGTGGTCACGTGTGACGCATCACCTTACGGGGTAGGAGCCGTCTTAGCCCATAGAGGAAGGAATGGGGAAGAACGGCCAATAGCCTATGCTTCGAGCACCTTGGCGATGGCTGAGAGAAAGTACGCCCAAATCGAGAAGGAAGGACTGGCGGTGACATTTGCAGTAAAAAAATTTCACCAGTATCTGTACGGGTGGAAATTCACCATAGTGACGGACCATAAGCCGTTATTAGGATTATTAAAAGAAGACAAGTCCATACCCCCCGATTGCATCAGCTAGAATCCAACGCTGGGTGTTGCTACTGGCGGCGTATAGATACGTTCTGGAGCACAGACCGGGAACGTGAGTAGCAAGTGCAGATGCTTTGAGCAGACTTCCCCTCCCAGACACCCCTCCGCTAATACCAAAAGTAGAGGAGACAGTAATGACTCTAAATTTTTTGGACGCACAACATATTCGGTTGTAGACGCAAAAAGACCCAGTTTTAGCCAAGATCAAGCATTTACTGCTAACAGGGGAACTGGAGAGACCTGTGGAGCCCCAGATGCACCCATACTGGAGCAGAAGGGACCAAATAACCGTAGAAGACGGTATCCTATTATGTTGAGCCCGGGTAATAGTCCCAGCTCAGGGCCGTCGGGCAATCTTAACCGAGTTACATCACGGACACCCAGGGGTGTCTAAAATGAAGATGCTAGCTCGAAGCTACGTTTGGTGGCCAGGATTGGACACAGACATAGCAGCCTTGGTACATCAGTGCCAGGAGTGTCAACCGGGGCAAAGAGTGCCATCAGCTGTGCCATTGCACCCGTGGGAATGGCCAGGCAGACCGTGGACCCGCCTGCATATTGACCACGCCGGCCCTTTCATGGGCTCAATGTTTTTGGTGATAGTGGACGCCCACTCCAAATGGTTGGACGTCCACCGGGTAAACGCGGCAAGCACAGCATCGACTATTGAAAAGCTCAGGGCCTCGTTTGCAACACATGGACTTCCGGAGGTATTGGTGTCGGACAACGAAACGGCATTCACAAGTGGGGAATTTGGAAAATTCCTAAAGGGAAACTGAGTCCGCCACATCAAAACGGCCCCTTACCATCCAACGGCCTGGCAGAGAGAGCGGTCCAGACACTGAAAGCGGGACTCCAGAAGCAGCTGGCAGCATCAATGGACACAAAGCTCTCCCACTGGCTGTTTGATTACAGGACCACACCGCATTCCACAACGGGCATACCGCCAGCTGAACTCTTAATGGGAAGGTGGCTGCGAACGAGGCTGAGTCTCCTTTTCCCAAATTTAATGGGGAAAGTGGAGAAACAACAGGAGGTCCAACGCAGTGGGCATGATAATAGTTGGCAGCAGAGACGTTTCCAGATGGGGGCACCGGTTTGGGCCAAGAATTATGGGAATGGACCAACGTGGGTCAAAGACACGGTAGAGTCCCAAACAGGGCCCATATCATATAAAGTTTCGATAGGAGGTAAGGTGCTGAAGAAACATCTAGACCAAATCAGGGCAGCGGAACCATACCTGGAGGCCGTCGAAGCAGGACCGCCTCAAGCTGAGATAGCTCAGACGGGAAAGATGCCCCGAGCAATTTCTCCAGATCCAGTCGTCCGAGTCGGAGGAGCAGGAAGAAGCTCTGAGGAATGCCAGCTGGCAGGAATTCCTCGGACCTTGGGAGGGAGGGGTGTAATGACCTCCAATTGGAGTATGAGCTCCCTCAATGATAGATCATTGAGGGGGCCCATATAAGCACCTGTGCAGGCTTTGTGAGGCAGTCTTAAGTTGATTGGAATGCTAGCAGCACTGTTTGGAGCTGCTTGCGTGTATAAGTTATTGAAAATAAACACTGGTGTGGTGACGGAACCCCTGCCTCCTGTGGATTATTACAAAATCTGTGGAGGATGTAGAACTTGGAAGCCTTGAGGAGGGCAGTGTCCAACTTGAAAAGGGCACCGGCAAATTTGATGGCAGATGCAGTTGAGTGTGGAGAAATGGGGGTGATTCATTTTACAGTTAATAAATCCATATAATATTCTGGGCTTTATTAACAGGTGTATAGACGACAGGCACGGTTAGCACAGTTGCTTCACGGCTCCAGGGTCCCAGGTTCGATTCCCGGCTTGGGTCACTGTCTGTGCGGAGTCTACACGTTCTCCCCGTTTGTGCGTGGCTTTCCTCCGGTTTCCTCCCACAGTCCAAAGATGTGCAGGTTAAGTGGATTGGCCATGCTAAATTGCCCTTAGGTTAGGTGGGGTTACAGGGATAGGATGGAAGTGTGGGCTTCAGTGGAATGTGCTTTCCAAGAGCTGGTGCAGACTCGATGGGCCAAATGGCCTCCTTCTGCACTGTAAATTCTATGACCGGAGCAAGGCGGTTATGCCTCAGTTGGAATATTGTGTGCAGTTCTGGACACCACACTATAGGAAGGATGTGGACGTATTGGAGGGAGTGCAGAAGAGGTTCACAAGAATGCTTCCAGGGATGAGAAACTTCCAAGTTATGAGGATAGATTGGAGAGGTTGGGATTGTTCTCCATGGAGAGCAGAAAGCTGAGAGGCGATTTGATAGAGATGCTCAAAATCAGGAGGGGGGGGGTTGCAAAGAGTAGACGGGGAGAAACTGTTCCCGCTCGTCAAAGGTTTGGGAAAGTGAGCACAACACATTTAAAATGATTTGCATAAGAAACAAATGTGATGTGAGGAGAAAAAACAAAAACATCTCCGCACAACGAGTGGCGGGGGCAGTGTGATGGTTCTGGCAGGGGAACTGATTAATCGCCCAATCGCATTTCCCGATTGTGGTGTTGGCCGACGGAGAATCCCGTTCATGGGGATACCGTGCATTGATAAACACCGAAATGGGGAGAGAGAAATAGAGACTGATTCAGAGTAAGGTGATTGGAGGTAAAGAGAGAGAGGGGTAGAGAAGGGGCGACAGTGGCATAGAGAGATCGGTGAAAGATAAAGAAATACAGATAGCATGAAGGAGAGGGAGCTCCAATTTCCTCCCACAAGTCCTGAACGACGTGCTGTTCGGTGAATTGGACATTCTGAATTCTCCCTTTGTGACCCGAAAAGGTGCCGGAATGTGGCGACTGGGGGATTTTCATTGTAGCGTTATTGTAAGCCTACTTGTGACAATAATAAAGATTATAGAGGGAGGAATAATAAAGATTATAGAGGGAGACAGAGACAGAGAGAGGGAATAGGGAGAGAGAAGAAATAGATGTTCGGGGAAAGAGGAATGGAAAGAGAGGAATAATAGATGGGAAAAATTAAGGGAGAGATAGAGGTAATGGAGAGGAGTCATACTGAAAATGTTTGGCGCGATCTAACCAAAAAGAATCAGTCCGTTCTAAGTGGGACCAGTGGGGGTGGTTCGGGCCCTGGTGGCGAACAGCCCCATGAGGCCTCACTTAGCGTCACTTCCTGCACTAAGGCACTCCCCTCAGTGAAGTAAGAGGTCGCTCTCTGGACCTCCCCAGCGCGACCCCCGGACCTGCCCAATGTCCCAACTCACCTATTGGGAGGTCCTCGAGAGAGGGCACCCCCCAGGCCCGATCCTGGGCATGGGCAAAATGCCAACGTGGCACCTTGGCACTGCCAGCCTGGATGGCACTGGCAGAGTGCCAGGCTGGCAGTGCCAAGGTGCCTGGGTGGCACACGCAATGCCAGGGTGCCATCGTGGCGAGGCGCCGACTACCTGGGGGCCTCCAATCACCTAGGAGACCCCTCAAGTGCTGATACACCTTGTCCCCACTTTTGGGGAACGGTACCAATCGGCACTCGGCTGGGGTCTCCTAAGAGAGGTCAATAGAGGTCGGGTTGCTGTTCAATCCAATCAGCACGGCTAAGTGAATAGGTCCCGCGAGGCGTAAACGGCCATCAGGAATCTGGGAGGAGGCCTCTCCCGGCATCTACTGCCACATCCCGCCCCCATTCCGGCGGGACACAGCCGCCAGATAGCACCCATTAACTCAGTCTCTCTCCCTTCACAGGTGCTGCCAGACCTGCTGAGCGTCTCCCCCGTGTTTTCTGTTTTTATAGTCAACATAATGAAAGAGATAATGTCCCGTTAAACCATCCAAGGCCACCGACAACGTAGACTAGAGACGGAGGTGAGCCGCCCCCATAATTCATGCAACGTCAGCCCCGGGTTCAGTACCCCCATCCCCTCCTCAATGTGACTATTTCATATCAGGCTCCCCGCTACCTTCTCACTCTTTGTTGTTGTAAATTGGCTCCAATTATTATTGAGGGAGAGGAATTTGGGACCTTGAGAGGGAGTTTCTGTGACCCTGGTGAAATGGGCCTGCTTGCCAGGCCTGTCGGATTCTTTCTCCTACACTGGGGTCTCGGCGGTAGGCTGAACGGTCACCCCGACAGGGGAGGGTAAACTGTGAGACCGCGTTTCCTGTCAGACAAGGTCACGGGCCTCCACCTGAGGTCGAAGTGACGTTCCGTAGCTCCCCTTAAGTGGAATAAACTAAGGAATGATGGTGGAGGCAGATCCAATTAAGATGTTCAAGAGGGAATTGGATCATTATCCGAAACGGAATGACGTGCAGGGCCACAGGGGAAAGGGCAATGAGGCGGCTCCAGGCGAATTGCCCCTTCAGAGGGCCAGCATGGACTTGCTGGGATGAATGGCCTTCCTCTGTGCTGCAACCATTCAATGATTTCACATTTCAGCTTGTGGGGCCGAGGTGGGGGAGGGACGTGGGAGGGAGGCTGAAACTTGAGTGAATATAAAATCGTTGCTAATAAATCCAACAGGGACCTCACAAGCAACCTTTGTACCCTGAGAGTGTCATGTAGGCAGACATCGCGATCACGGGAGCGGTTGAGGTGAATAACTTGGATGTACTTTTTTAAAATAAATTTTGAATACCCAATTTATTTTTCCATTTCAGGGGCAATTTAGCGTGGCCAATCCACCTACCCTGCACATCTTTGGGTTGTGGGGCGAAACCCACGCAAACACGGGGAGAATGTGCAAACTCTACACGGGCAGTGACCCAGAGCCGGGATTGAACCTGGGACCTCGGCGCTGTGAGGCAGCAGTGCTAACCACTGAGCTTGGATGTACTTAAGGGGGAAGGTAAAGTACAAGTGGGTGGTGGGGGAGGGGTCGACATGGGTGCGTATGTAGGCGGCTTCATGTAAGGGCCACCAGTTTGGGGGCGTTGGTAACTGCGCCTCTGCCGTTCCTGCCGGCGCGGTACTCCACCAGCCCCATGGTGGTGGCAGCCCTGAGAGTTTGGGGCCAGTGGAGGCGACATGTGGGAGCATCGGTCTGGGCCCCAATCTGTGATAATCGCCGGTTTGCCCCGGGGAGTATGGACGGGGAGTTCCGTTTATGGTGGAGAGCGGGGATTGAGAGGATGGGGGATATGTTCATAGAGGGGAGCTTTTCGAGTATGAGGGCGGTGGAGGAAAAGTTTGGGTTGGTGAGGGGGAACAAATTCAGGTATCTGCAGGTGCGGGACTTCCTTCGTAAACAGGTGTCAACCTTCCCGCTCCTACCGCTAAGGGGGATTCAGGACAGGGCAGTTTCCAGAGGGTGGGTAGGAGAAGAGAGCGTTTCTGATATTCATAAGGAGCTTATGGGATCAGAGGAGATGCAGTCCGAGGAGCTGAAGCGCAAGTGGGAGGAGGAGCTGGGAGGAGAGATAGAGGATGGTCTATGGGCAGATGCGTTGAGTAGAGTCAATGCGTCCGCAACATGTACCAGGCTCAGCCTGATACAATTTAAGGTTGTTCACCGGGCTCACATGACAGTGGCCCGGTTGAGCAGATTCTTTGGGGTGAGGACAGGTGCACAAAATGTGCGGGAGGACCAGTGAACCATGTCCACATGTTTTGGACATGTCTGAAGCTTAGGAGATTTTGGCAGGGATTTGCGGACGTCATGTCCATGTTGTTAAAAACAAGGGTGGCGCTGAGTCCGGATGTGGCGATCTTCGGGGTGTCGGAAGATCCGGGAATCCAGGAGGGGAAAGAGGCAGACGTTCTGGCCTTTGCTTCCCTGGTAGCCCGGAGACGGATACTATTGGCATAGAGGGACCCAAAGCCCCCGAAGTCGGAGACCTGGCTATCGGACATGGCTAGCTTTCTCTGTTTGGAGAAAATCAAGTTCGCTTTGAGAGGGTCACTGTCAGGGTTCGCCCGGAGGTGGCAACCGTTCGTCGACTTCTTTGCGGGAAATTAATCGTCAGCAGAAGGGGTTGGGGGGGGGGGGGAGAAGTAGTTTAGATTAGAGTAGGGGGTTAATAAGGGTGGAACCTGTACGAGAGATAAATGGCTTTTGCACTATGTTTATGGTTTCATGTATATTGTTTATTTTGTTGTTACTTTCCCAAAAATACCTCAATAAAATGATTATTTTAAAAAAAAAGGGGGGTAAGGTAGATAGGAGCATGGGGGATAAAGGAATAGGAGGCGGTGCTGAAAGAATAAGAGGAAGAATAGTGGGAGGAGGTTTACGCGCAGCATAAATGCTAGCACAGGGGAGTGGACCGAATGGCCTGTTTGTGTGGTAAACCCCAGGTAATTCTGTGTAAGGTACAAGTACCCTATCCACAAACATCCCACTTCCTCCATGTGGCAGCCGTGTGTACCATCTACAGGATGCACTGCAGCAACTCATCAAGGCTCCTTACAAGTACCTTCCAAACCCAGGGCCACCTAGTCCTGTGATGGGAAACCTGATGCGCAATCAATATACTCGAGACAAAGGTATTCAGTAACTGAGGCTTTAATGCACTAGAACTGATCCCCAGCAACTTTGTTACAGAAGTGAAGGCTGCTGGGACGGCACCATCTCTTATACCCCGCCTTCAGGGCGGAGCTACTTCACACAGCCAATGGTAGACTCCAGGGTCTCAACCAATGGCGTCGGCCTCTCGGGTACCGCAATACCTGGTATTACCACATTCACCCCCTGCTAAGAAGGAGTCCGGCGGGGGGGTGGTGGCCAGTGGAAAAAAAAAAATAGCCCTTCACATGGTATGACCAGGTATTGAGGCACCATACAGTCGAGGATTCGATCAAAATGTTCACTTATTGTGAGAGTCAGGATGAAGCAATAAGTCTACAGGACGCACTGCAGGTGGCCTGGTCATCCTCCTGGAGCGTCGGAGCTTCGGTGGTGATCCTGGTGTAGGTCTCGGTGGTTGCGACTCTGGGAGCATAGTTTCGGCCTCCTCGGCAGCTTCGTCACCCCTGGGCGGCGCTGTTGGGGCAGGCGGTTGGCCTGGGGGAGGAAAACCTTTGTCACCCCTGGGTGGCGCTGTTGAGTGGCCGGGCCAGGGCCGGAAGTACTGAGCCCTCCCACTGCTGCGGTGGAGGTGGGGTAATGGGTCGGGAGCGCGTGGGGTTCCGGCGGGCGCTAGGTCCCGAAGGGAGACCGTGTCTTGTCTGCCGTCGGGGAACGCCACGTAGGCGTACTGCGGGTTAGCGTGCAGCAGGTGGACCCTCTCGACCAACGGGTCCGACTTGTGCGCTCGCACGTGCTTCCGAAGCAGGACGGGTCCGGGTGTTGCTAGCCAGGTTGGGAGTGAGGTCCCGGAGGAGGACCTCCTGGGGAAGACAAGAAGACGCTCGTGAGCTGTCTGATTTGTGGCTGTACAGAGCAGCGACCGGATGGCATGAAGGGCCACCGGGAGAACTTCTTGCCAGCGGGAGACTGGGAGATCCCTAGACCGGAGGGCCAGTAGGACGGTCTTCCAGACCGTTCCATTCTCCCTCTCTACCTGCCCGTTTCCCCGGGGGTTGTAACTGGTCGTCCTGCTCGAGGCGATGCCTTTGCTGAGCAGGAATTGACGCAGTTCGTCGCTCATAAAGGAGGACCCCCTATCGCTGTGTATGTATGCGGGGAAACCGAACAGTGTAAAGATATCCTGGAGGGCCTTGATGACGGTGGTTTCCGTCATGTCTGGGCAGGGGATGGCGAAGGGGAACCGGGAGTATTCGTCAATCACGTTCAGGAAATACGTCTTGCGGTCGGTGGAGGGGAGGGGGCCTTTGAAGTCCATGCTGAGGCGTTCAAAGGGACGGGAAGCCTTTATCAGGTGCGCCCTCTCTGGCCGGTAGAAGTGCGGGTTGCACTCCGCGCAGATTTGGCAGTCCCTGGTGACGGTCCTGACCTCCTCGATGGAGTAGGGCAGGTTGCGGGTCTTAACGAAGTGGAAGAAATGAGTGACCCCCGGGTGGCAGAGGTCCTCGTGGAGGGATCGGAGGCGGTCCACTTGTGCGGTGGCACAATTGCCGCAGGACAGGGCATCAGGAGGCTCATTGAGCTTCCCCGGACGGTACAAGATCTCGTAGTTGTAGGTGGAGAGTTCTATCCTCCACCGCAAGATCTTGTCGTTTTTAATCTTGCCCCGCTGTGCATTATCGAACATGAAGGCAACCGACCGTTGGTCTGTGAGGAGAGTGAATCTCCTGCCGGCCAGGTAATGCCTCCAATGTTTCTCAGCCTCTACTATGGCCTGGGCCTCCTTTTCGACTGAGGAGTGGCGGATTTCGGAAGCATGGAGAGTACGGGAGATGAAAGCCACAGGCCTGCCCGCTTGGTTGAGGGTGGCCACCAGAGCTACGTCGGACACATCGCCCTCGACCTGGAAGGGGAGGGACTCGTCGATAGCGCGCATCGTGGCCTTTGCAATGTCTGCTTTGATGCGGCTGAAAGCCTGGCGGGCCTCGGTCGACAGAGGGAAGGTCGTGGACTGGATTAGGGGTCGGGCCTTGTCCGCATAGTTCGGGACCCACTGAGCGTAATAGCTGAAGAACCTGAGGCAGCGTTTCAGGGCCTTGGGGCAGTGAGGGAGGGGGAACTCTATAAGGGGGCGCATGTGTTCGGGGTCAGGGCCTATAACTCCGTTCCACACTACGTAGCCAAGGATGGCTAGGCGGCCGGTGCGGAACACATTTATCCTTATTGTACGTGAGGTTAAGGATTTTTGCGGTCTGGAGGAATTTGCGGAGGTTGATGCCGTGGTCCTGCTGGTCATGGCCGCAGATGGTGATGTTATCCAGATACAGAAACGTTGCGCGTAAGCCGTACCGATCAACCATTCGGCCCATCTCTCGCTGGAAGACCGAGACCCCATTAGTGACACCGAATGGAACCCTTAAGAATTGGTAGAGCGCCCATCTGCTTCGAAGGCAGTGTACTTGCGGTCACTATTACGGAGGGGTTAGCTGGTGGTCGGCAGACTTGAGATCCACCGTGGAGAAGACCTTGTATTGCGCGATCCTGTTACCATGTCGGCTATACGGGGGAGAGGGTACGCGTCCAGCTGCGTAAACCTGTTGATGGTCTGACTGTAGTCAATGACCATCCTATGTTTCTCCCCGGTCTTTACCACCACTACTTGAGCTCTCCAGGGACTGTTGCTCGCTTTGATGATTCCTTCCCTCAGCAGCCTTTGGACCTCCGACCTGATGAAGGTCCGGTCCTGGGCACTGTACCGGCTGCTCCTTGTGGCAACGGGTTTGCAATCCGGGGTGAGGTTTGCAAACAGGGAAGGCGGGTCGACCTTGAGGGTCGCGAGGCCGCAGGCAGTAAGGGGAGGTAAAGGGCCGCCGAATTTAAAGGTCAGGCTTTGCAAATGGCACTGGAAATCCAGCCCCAGGAGGGTAGCCGCGCAGGCGGAAATTATCAAATTTCCGACCTTGGACAGTGAGGTTCGCCAGGCAGTACCCCTTTATTTCCACCGAATGTGACCCGGAGGCCAGGGAGATCCTTTGGCTTACATCATGGGTCACGAGTGAACAGCGTCTTACCGTGGCAGGGTCGACTAAGCTCTCCGTGCTCCCGGAGTCAATCAAGCAGGGCGTCTTGCAGCCGTTGACGAGGACCGTCGTTGTAGCCTTCGCGAGTGTCCGGGGGTGACTTTGGTCCAACGTCACCGATGCCAGATGAAGCAGCTGCGAGCTCTGGTCGGGCAGCGTGTAGTCAGCCGAGCTGGGGGCCTGGGGCGCCATCCAAGATGGCGTCACCCACTGGTCGCACATGGTGTCCGGGGAACCGGCGGGGATGGACAAAATGGCGGCGCCCACCCGTCCAGCGCGGTGTCCGGGACACGAGATGGCCACGCCCTTGGGTCGCACGTGGCTCTAGGGAAGGAGCGCTGGTAGGTCGGGGCCTGTGGGGGGGGGGGGGGGTTGCCGCGGCAGTCTGGAGCCGCCGGAGGGCGCGGGCCTGACAGACCCCTACGTAGTGGCCCTTCTTGCCGCACCCTTTGCAGGTGGTGGTGCGGGCCGGGCAGCGCGCGCGCGGGTGACCTGCCTGCCCGCAGAAAAAGCAGCGGGCTCCGACGGCGTTAGCAGGCCGTCCGGTAGCGCGGGTCAGGGGGAAGATCTGGGGGGCTGCCGCAGCGGGGTGCCATGCGGGCCAGGGGGCGGACGCGCGGTCGGGCGGGCCAGGGGGCGTAGGCTTGCACGTTTAGGTATGCAATATCCATGGACCCAGCCAGGGCCCGTGCCTCTGAGCCCAAGTGTGTCCTTCTCCAGGGCCCTCCTGCGGATATCAGAGGAGCTCATACCTGCCACGAAAGCAGCTCTTATTAAACGTTCAGTGTGCTCGCTGCCCGAAACTGGTGGGCAGCCGCAGCTTTGGCCCAGCACCAGTAGCGCCCGGTAGAAGTTTTCCAGTGATTTCCCCCGAGCTTTGTCACCTCGTAGCGAGTAGATGGCGAGCATAGACCTGGTTAACAGGACGGATGTAGTGTCCTTCCAGTAGTAGGATGGCGGCATCATAGTTCGCTGCCTCCTCGATAAGGGGATAGATCCCAGGGCTGACTCTTGATCGCAGGAGATGCATTTTCTGGCCTTCAATGGATCACCTCCGGCCGTCTCCAGGTAACCCTTAAAACACGCCAGCCAGTGTTTAAATATATCAGCCGAGTTCTCCGCGAGGGGGCTGAGTTGGAGGCACTCCGGCTTGATACGGAGATCCAACCTTCAAGTTTAGATGTAGTGCATTAAATTGATGCGCAATCAATATACTCGAGACAAAGGTATTCAGTAACTGAGGCTTTAATGCACTAGAACTGATCCCCAGCAGCTTCATTACTGAAGTGAAGGCTGCTGGGACAGCACCATCTCTTATACCCCGCCTTCAGGGCGGAGCTACTTCACATGGGCTGGTTTAGCACAGGGCTAAATCGCTGGCTTTGAAAGCAGACCAAGACAGGCCAGCAGCACGGTTCAATTCCCGTACCAGCGTCCCCGAACAGCCGGAATGTGGTGACTAGGGGCTTTTTACAGTCACTTCTTGTGAAGCCTACTTGTGACAATAAGCAATTAGGGCAGCACGGTAGCCTTGTGGATAGCACAATTGCTTCACAGCTCCAGGGTCCCAGGTTTGATTCCGGCTTGGGTCACTGTCTGTGCGGAGTCTGCACATCCTCCCCATGTGTGCGTGGGTTTCCTCCGGGTGCTCCGGTTTCCTCCCACAGTCCAAAGATGTGCAGGTTAGGTGGATTGGCCATGGTAAATTGCCCTTCGTGTCCAAAATTGCCCTTAGTGTTGGGTGGGGTTACTGGGTTATGGGGATAGGGTGGCGGTGTTGACCTTGGGTAGGGTGCTCTTTCCAAGAGCCGGTGCAGACTCGATGGGCCGAATGGCCTCTTTCTGCACTGTAAATTCTATGAAACAGCCAATGGTAGACTCCAGGGTCTCAACCAATGGCGTCGGCCTCTCGGGTACCGCAATACCTGGTATTACCACAAAACCTAGGCCGGTGAGTGAGTCGCGTGAATGACCCTCCTTCATCTCAATGGCCACAACATTGAAATCAGCGTTAACTAACCATGGCCCCAGGAATAAGATTGAATACATTTAATACGAACTGAATATTTTCTGTAACGAGTTATAGGAAATGCTTAATCATATTGTCCGTGAAGACACCAGCAAAGCCTGATGGTTAAAAAGGCTAACTCTTTGTCGGTATAAACTGCTGTGGTTTGCAGCAAAGAGCAGGATTTGTGTGCGCGGGAATGAGCACAGGAGCTGATTGGACAGCGGCTGTTGCTGTGCCTTGAACAGACCGTGATTGAACACCGACTGCAGTGTCGTGCTTCTGAGGGAAAGATGACCCCCGAAAGAGTCACGATTCCTTGAGCATTCGTGACCAAAAAGACAGTGATTAATTAGTGTTGTCCTGTGAGTACGCGACTGGAAGCATGAGCAAGATCTGTAAGAGAAGGAGAGACAAAATAACTACCGGAGCGGTAACCTGCAGGAATAACCATTCTAAGAAGCAGACCCATGGGTTCGGGACCCAGAGAGGAGATTGGAATCCACCAAGACGGAAACTGATCACCTTGCCTCTTAATGAGTGGTACGTAGGCCCAAGCCGTGAGTTTTGATAAGTTCTGTTTTTCACCTAACACTCACGTCTTTCAGGACTTGAGAGGAAACCGGAGCACCCGGAGGAAACTCACAGGGAGAACATGCAGACTCCGCACAGACAGTGACCCAAGCTGGGATCGAACCTGGGACCTTTGCACTATGAAGCAACAGTGCGATCGCTATGCTACCATGCCATCCATGTTGGATTTGGGGAAACCACCGAGTTTTTTGTTTTTTTTATTTTAGAAATTTAGAGTACCCAATTGCTTTTCTAAATAAGGGGCAATTTAGCGTGGCCAATCCACCTACCCTGTACATGGACAGTGATCCGGGGCCGGGATCAAACCCGGGTGCTCGGCACTGTGAGGCAACAACGCTAACCACTGCGCCGGCCCTAACCATAAAGAGTTTGAGTCTCTGCTCAGCTGGATGTAGAATAAACTTGCTGAAGGTAAAAGACAAGCTGCTGTATGATTCCTTCATCATTTATGGGTATTCGAATCAGCAGAGTGTTGTTGGAGCTGCTCTTACCCTTGCGCGTCTATGTCATAGTTTGCTTGATAATTGCTCCCGTTAGGCGCCTTGGCGCATTTTGTACTACATCAGAGGTGCTATATAAATGCAAGTTGTTGCTGTGTTGAAGTTAACTTCCAATAAAAGACACAGCGAATTGATGAAATTGTGCTGAACTCCTGACAGCTGTTTGTACGTTCATATTGCACAAACCTCTCATATTTTCGGGAAAGTGCACTTTGACCTCCAAATGCCGGATGGTGCTCCGTGGAAAGTGTGGCATTATTTGGGATTTTCAATATTCCAAGCCCAGATCAGAAAGGACATTTCCCACATTCAGCATTGATCAGCAATTCACCCCTTCACCCATTGCTGTAATTCAGGCTTGTATGGTATTATAGAATCATAGGCTGGCCAGGACAGAGGAGGAGGCCATTCAGCCCTTCATGTGTCTTCTAGCTCTGTGCAAACTGGTCCCACATCCTAAATGTCGTTCCGGTGGCCCTTGCAACTCTTTCCTCTTCAGAGGATAACCCCATTCTCTTCTGAATCAGGCAGTGGACCCTAGATCCCAAACTACATCTACCAGATGCACTGCAGGAACTCACCAAGGTTCCTTAGACAGCACTTTACAAATCCACGACCACTACCATCTAGAAGGACAAGAGCATCAGATACCTGGGAACCCAAAGACCTGGAGATGCCCCTCCAAGTCGCTCACCATTCAGACTCATAGATTATCATAGAATTTATCATAGAATTTACAGTGCAGAAGGAGGCCATTCGGCCCATCGAGTCTGCACCGGCTCTTGGAAAGAGCACCCTACCCAAGGTCAACACCTCCACCCTATCCCCATAACCCTGTAACCCCATCCAACACTAAGGGCAATTTTGGACACAAAGGGCAATTTAGCATGCCCAGTCCACCTAACCTGCACATCTTTGGACTGTGAGAGGAAACAGGAGCACCCGGAGGAAACCTACGCATACACGGGCAGGATGTGCAGACTCCGCACAGACAGTGACCCAAGCCGGAATCAAACCTGGGACCCTGGTGCTGTGAAGCAATTGTGCTAACCACAATGTTACCGTGCTGACACGGAAATATATTGGCTGTTCTTTCACTGTCACTGGGTCAACATCCTTGAGCCCCTTCCCTAAAAGCACAGTGGGTGTACCTGCACCACATGGACTGCAGCGGTTCAGGAAGGCGGCTCACCTCCACCTTCTCAAGGGCAATTAGGGATGGGCAATAAAAACGATGGCCGAGCCAGCAACCCCCACATTCCACAAATGAATTTTTAAAACATTTTGCGACAGGAAGCAAATGTTGGATACCAGACTCGTCGTTCAGCCTGTGATCCTCTGCCTTGCACTGTGACTGCTCTTTCCACAAGTCACTGGCTTATGTGCAGATCGGTTTTCAGTTCAACAGGCTGCCCAGTGTCTGACTGTGAATGGGGGAGGTGGGGGAGAGGGTTAATCCCCTCCACTGGGAACAGGCTGCCCAGTGTCTGACTGTGAATGGGGGAGGTGGGGGAGAGGGTTAATCCCCTTCACTGGGAACAGGCTGCCCAGTGTCTGACTGTGAATGGGGGGAGGTGGGAGAGAAGGTTAATCCCCTTCACTGGGAACAGGTTGCCCAGTGTCTGACTGTGAATGGGGGGAGAGGTGGGGGAGAGGGTTAATCCCCTTCACTGGGAACAGGCTGTCCAGTGTCTGACTGTGAATGGGGGGAGAGGGCTAATCCCCTTCACTGGGAGCAGGCTGCCCAGTGTCTGACTGTGAATGGGGGGAGAGGTGGGGGGGGGAGAGGTGGGTGAGAGGGTTAATCCCCTTCACGGGAAACAGGCTGCCCAGTGTCTGACTGTGAATGGGGGGAGAGGTGGGGGGGAAAGAGGTGGGTGAGAGGGTTAATCCCCATCACTGGGAACAGGCTGCCCAGTGTCTGACTGTGAATGGGGGGAGAGGTGGGGGAGGGTTAATCCCCTTCACTGGGAACAGGCTGCCCAGTGTCTGACTGTGAATGTGGGGGTAGAGGTGGGGGAGAGGGTTAATCCCCTCCACTGGGAACAGGCTGCCCAGTGTCTGACTGTGAATGGGGGGAGAGGAGGGGGAGAAGGTTAATCCCCTTCACTGGGAACAGGCTGCCCAGTGTCTGACTGTGAATGGGGGGAGAGGTGGGGGAGAGGGTTAATCCCCTCCACTGGGAACAGGCTGCCCAGTGTCTGACTGTGAATGGGGGGGGGGGGAGAGAGTTAATCCCCTTCACTGGGAACAGGCTGCCCAGTGTCTGACTGTGAATGGGGGGAGAGGTGGGGGAGAGGGTTAATCCCCTTCACTGGGAACAGGCTGCCCAGTGTCTGACTGTGAATGGGGGGAGGGGGGGGGAGGGTTAATCCCCTTCACTGGGAACAGGCTGCCCAGTGTCTGACTGTGAATGGGGGAGGGTTAATCCCCTTCACTGGGAACAGGCTGCCCAGTGTCTGACTGTGGGAATGGGGGGAGAGGTGGGGGAGAGGGTTAATCCCCTTCACTGGGAGCAGGCTGCCCAGTGTCTGACTGTGAATGGGGGAGGGTTAATCCCCTTCACTGGGAGCAGGCTGCCCAGTGTCTGACTGTGAATGGGGGAGGGTTAATCCCCTTCACTGGGAACAGGCTGCCCAGTGTCTGACTGTGAATGGGGGAGGGTTAATCCCCTTCACTGGGAACAGGCTGCCCAGTGTCTGACTGTGAATGGGGGAGGGTTAATCCCCTTCACTGGGAGCAGGCTGCCCAGTGTCTGACTGTGAATGGGGAGGGTTAATCCCCTTCACTGGGAACAGGCTGTCCAGTGTCTGACTGTGAATGGGGGGGTAGAGGTGGGGGAGAGGGTTAATCCCCTTCACTGGGAACAGGCTGTCCAGTGTCTGACTGTGAATGGGGGAGGGTTAATCCCCTTCACTGGGAGCAGGCTGCCCAGTGTCTGACTGTGAATGGGGGAGGGTTAATCCCCTTCACTGGGAACAGGCTGTCCAGTGTCTGACTGTGAATGGGGGAGGTGGGGGAGAGGGTTAATCCCCTTCACTGGGAACAGGCTGTCCAGTGTCTGACTGTGAATGGGGGAGGGTTAATCCCCTTCACTGGGAACAGGCTGTCCAGTGTCTGACTGTGAATGGGGGAGGTGGGGGAGAGGGTTAATCCCCTTCACTGGGAACAGGCTGTCCAGTGTCTGACTGTGAATGGGGGAGGGTTAATCCCCTTCACTGGGAGCAGGCTGCCCAGTGTCTGACTGTGAATGGGGGAGGGTTAATCCCCTTCACTGGGAGCAGGCTGTCCAGTGTCTGACTGTGAATGGGGGAGGGTTAATCCCCTCCACTGGGAGCAGGCTGCCCAGTGTCTGACTGTGAATGGGGGAGGGTTAATCCCCTTCACTGGGAACAGGCTGCCCAGTGTCTGACTGTGAATGGGGGGAGAGGTGGGGGAGGGTTAATCCCCTTCACTGGGAACAGGCTGCCCAGTGTCTGACTGTGAATGGGGGAGGGTTAATCCCCTCCACTGGGAGCAGGCTGCCCAATCGGGGAACGATTTGGAGGGTATCTTGCGATATATCCAAGTTGCAGTTAATATGCAGACAGCAATAAGTGTCAATTGGCTGATGGATCGGCCCTGTCAGGAGTTACAACTGTAAACAGCCCCGTTAAATGACTGCAAATGGGCGATTGGCTCCTAAATCAGCACCTCATTTAAATAGTGGTATGTTTGCCAGGTACGTCCTAATGAAATTGCACAGTGGGCTATTACCATGGCGATTACAAGAACAACCTTTTCCCTGGGTGATCAATAATTCATCAGCAGTCAGATTCTCAGTACACAATGAAAGCTGCAATACATCAGCACAAAAGTGGGGCTGGAGTTGGGGGAGGGGGGGTTACTGAGACAGGAGAGCTGCACTGGAAATGGGGCTGAGACATCAAACAACGCAGAAATAGGTCAGTCATTGCAGCACCCTCATTCCAGATTAAAACTTGTTCCTCACCTACCCAGTTATTATATTGTTTAATGTGGATTGCCTCGGATCAGACACTGTCTTTACCCCCTCTGGGACTGGGTGGGACAGTGGGTCAGACACTGTCTTTACCCCCTCTGGGACTGGGTGGGACAGTGGGTCAGACACTGTCTTTACCCCCTCTGGGACTGGGTGGGACAGTGGGTCAGACACTGTCCTTTCCCCCTCTGGGACTGGGTGGGACAGTGGGTGAGACACTGTCCTCTCCCCCTCTGGTACTGGATGGGACAGTGGGTCAGACACTGTCCTTTCCCCCTCTGGGACTGGGTGGGGCAGTGGGTCAGACACTGTCCTTTCCCCCTCTGGGACGGGGTGGGACAGTGGGTCAGACATTGTCCTTTCCCTCTCTGGGACTGGGTGGGACAGTGGGTCAGACACTGTCCTTTCCCTCTCTGGGACTGGGTGGGACAGTGGGTCAGACACTGTCCTTTCCCCCTCTGGGACTGGGTGGGACAGTGGGTGAGACACTGTCCTCTCCCCCTCTGGTACTGGATGGGACAGTGGGTCAGACACTGTCCTTTCCCCCTCTGGGACTGGGTGGGGCAGTGGGTCAGACACTGTCCTTTCCCCCTCTGGGACGGGGTGGGACAGTGGGTCAGACATTGTCCTTTCCCCCTCTGGGACTGGGTGGGACAGTGGGTCAGACACTGTCCTTTCCCCCTCTGGGACGGGGTGGGACAGTGGGTCAGACACTGTCCTTTCCCCCTCTGGGACTGGGTGGGTCAGTGGGTCAGGCACTGTCCTTTCCCCCTCTGGGACTGGGTGGGTCAGACACTGTCCTTTCCCCCTCTGGGACTGGGTGGGGCAGTGGGTCAGACACTGTCCTTTCCCCCTCTGGGACTGGGTGGGTCAGACACTGTCCTTTCCCCCTCTGGGACTGGGTGGGTCAGACACTGTCCTTTCCCCTCTGGGACTGGGTGGGGCAGTGGGTCAGACACTGTCCTTTCCCCCTCTGGGACAGGGTGGGACAGTGGGTCAGACACTGTCCTTTCCCCCTCTGGGACTGGGTGGGACAGTGGGTCAGACACTGTCCTTTCCCCCTCTGGGACTGGGTGGGGCAGTGGGTCAGACACTGTCCTTTCCCCCTCTGGGACTGGGTGGGACAGTGGGCCAGACACTGTCCTTTCCCCCTCTGGGACTGGGTGGGACAGTGGGTCAGACACTGTCCTTTCCCCCTCTGGGACTGGGTAGGACAGTGGGTCAGACACTGTCCTTTCCCCCTCTGGGACTGGGTGGGTCAGACACTGCCCTTTCCCCCTCTGGGACTGGGTGGGGCAGTGGGTCAGACACTGTCCTTTCCCTCTCTGGGACTGGGTGGGATAGTGGGTCAGACACTGTCCTTTCCCCCTCTGGGACTGGGTGGGACAGTGGGTCAGACACTGCCCTTTCCCCCTCTGGGACTGGGTGGGACAGTGGGCCAGACACTGTCCTTTGCCCATCTGGGACTGGGTGGGACAGTGGGCCAGACACTGTCCTTTCCCCCTCTGGGACTGGATGGAACAGTGGGTCAGACACTGTCCTTTCCCCCTCTGGGACTGGATGGGACAGTGGGTCAAACACTGTCCTTTCCCCCTCTGGGACTGGGTGGATAGTGGGTCAGACACTTTCCTTTCCCCCTCTGGGACTGGGTGGGACAGTGGGTCAGGCACTGTCCTTTCCCCCTCTGGGACTGGGTGGGACAGTGGGTCAGACACTGTCCTTTCCCCCTCTGTGACTGGATGGGACAGTGGGTCAGACACTGTCCTTTCCCCCTCTGGGACTGGATGGGACAGTGGGTCAAACACTGTCCTTTCCCCCTCTGGGACTGGGTGGGACAGTGGGTCAGACACTGTCCTTTCCCCCTCTGGGACTGGATGGGACAGTGGGTCAAACACTGTCCTTTCCCCCTCTGGGACTGGGTGGATAGTGGGTCAGACACTGTCCTTTCCCCCTCTGGGACTGGGTGGGACAGTGGGTCAGGCACTGTCCTTTCCCCCTCTGGGACTGGGTGGGACAGTGGGTCAGACACTGTCCTTTCCCCCTCTGGGACTGGGTGGGACAGTGGGTCAGACACTGTCCTTTTCCCCTCTGGGACTGGGTGGGACAGTGGGTCAGTCACTGTCCTTTCCCCCTCTGGGACTGAGCGGGACAGTGGGTCAGACACTGTCCTTTCCCCCTCTGGGACCGGGTGGGACAGTGGGTCAGACACTGTCCTTTCCCCCTCTGGGACTGGGTGGGACAGTGGGTCAGGCACTGTCCTCTCCCCCTCTGGGACTGGGTGGGTCAGACACTGCCCTTTCCCCCTCTGGGACTGGGTGGGACAGTGGGCCAGACACTGTCCTTTCCCCCTCTGGGACTGGGCGGGACAGTGGGTCAGACACTGTCCTTTTCCCCCTCTGTGATTTGGTGGGACCGACACCGCATGGGCAACTGCTTTCAAGACGTGTCCGTACTACCCTTGCTCTCAAGGGGAATCTGGGGAATGGGCAACAAATGCCTGCGATGGGCACTGTGCACCACCAAGTGAAATTCAATGTTCAAAGGCAGTCGCTGTAGCAGTGGTGGTGGGAGTCTGGGTTCGCGAACCCTCTGAGGGAGGTGGAGAAATGCCAGGTTAGACAGCACAGAGGGGCACCGCTGTGTGACAACTCTGAGCAGAGAAGAAACATCAGCCTTGCCACTGCTCTCCGCAGGGGAATCTCAGCGTGAAGCAAGAGGCAGCAGCCTGTGTCGAGCAGAGAGAAGCTAATGGGGAAAGACAGGAGGCATGTCACAGGCAAAGCGATGGCGCTTTAATTAGCCAGCTCTGCTCAGAGAGGGCAGGCCGGGCACAGGGAAGCACTCACGGATCGTGTCGGAATCTCAATGGGTGACTGTTTTCCCAGGAAAACCAGCCTCGCACAGTGGGAGCAGCCGTTAACTCTCAGTCCTTAGCATCTCCGGGTGGGCCGTGGGAATCTAGTGGAGCAGCACATTCAAGTGGGAAAGGGTTAACGTTGAAGAACTAACACAAGGAGGCGGCATGGGTGGTGCAGTGGTTAGCACTGCTGCCTCACCGCCGAGGACCCCGGTTTGATCTCGGCCCCGGGTCACTGTCCATGTGGAGTTTGCACATTCCCCTTGCACGTTCCCCCCCCCCACCCCACCCTGTGTTTGCGTGGGTCTCAATGATCCGCTGGTTTCAACACTGAGGGAGTGCTGCACTGTCAGGGGGTCAGTACTGAGGGAGTGCTGCACTGTCAGGGGGTCAGTACTGAGGGAGTGCTGCATTGTCAGAGGGTCAGTACTGAGGGAGTGCTGCACTGTCAGAGGGTTAGTACTGAGGGAGTGCTGTATTGTCAGAGGGTCAGTACTGAGGGAGTGCTGCATTGTCAGAGGGTCAGTACTGAGGGAGTGCTGCACTGTCAGGGGGTCAGTACTGAGGGAATGCTGCACTGTCAGAGGGCCAGTACAGAGGGAGTGCTGCACTGTCAGAGGGTCAGTACTGAGGGAGTGCTGCACTGTCAGAGGGTCAGTACTGAGGGAGTGCTGCATTGTCAGAGGGTCAGTACTGAGGGAGTGCTGCACTGTCAGGGGGTCAGTACTGAGGGAATGCTGCACTGTCAGAGGGCCAGTACAGAGGGAGTGCTGCACTGTCAGAGGGCCAGTACAGAGGGAGTGCTGCACTGTCAGAGGGTCAGTACTGAGGGAGTGCTGCACTGTCAGAGGGCCAGTACTGAGGGAGTGCTGCATTGTCAGAGGGTCAGTACTGAGGGAGTGCTGCATTGTCAGAGGGTCAGTACTGAGGGAGTGCTGCACTGTCAGGGGGTCAGTACTGAGGGAGTGCTGCACTGTCAGAGGGTCAGTACTGAGGGAGTGCTGCATTGTCAGAGGATCAGTACTGAGGGAGTGCTGCACTGTCAGAGGGTCAGTACTGAGGGAGGGCTGCACTGTCAGAGGGTCAGTACTGAGGGAGTGCTGCACTGTCAGAGTCAGTACTGAGGGAGTGCTGCACAGTCAGAGGGTCAGTACTGAGGAAGAGCTGCACTGTCAGAGGGTCAGTACTGAGGGAGTGCTGCACTGTCAGAGGGTCAGTACTGAGGGAGTGCTGCATTGTCAGAGGGTCAGTACTGAAGGAGTGCTGCACTGTCAGAAGTGCTGTCTGTTGGATGAGACATGAATAACCCATTATGTCAAGGACCGCAATCTCACTAGTTTAATGGGGAGCGCAGTTCTCTCTGGCGCTGTGACCGATGTCTGTCCATCGCAACGACAGCACTGAATAAAGAGAGACATGCTTGCCGTCGATCGTGTTGCGGTTAGTGGGAGGTTACTGTGCACCGTGACTGTCGCGTTTCCCTACATTGTGGCAAGTGACTACACTTCATGGTGGGCCCCTCACAAGTCAAGCGTTCGGAGATCTTGTGCAGAGATTGTGACAGGCAAGGCAAAAAACAAAGCGAGGCTGTCCGGTTCCTTTCGTACTTTGATGGTCAGAAGGAGAACACCTGGCCGGGCCCTCAGTCCCACAACACAGCCTGCAGAATAGAATAGAATCCCCACAGTGCAGAATAAGGCCAGTCAGCCCATCTAGTCTGCACCGACCCTTGGAAAGAGCGACCTACCCAGCACCAATCCCCCGCCTTATCCCCGTAACCCAGTAACTCCACCTAACCTGGACACTAAGGGGCAATTTATCACGGCCAATCCACCTAACCTGCACATCTTTGGACAGTGGGAGGAAACCGGAGCACCCGTTGGAAACCCCCGGAGACACGGGGAGAAAGTGCAGACTCCGCACAGACAGTGACCCGAGGCCAGAATTGAACCCGGGTCCCCCTCGCTGTGAGGAAGCAGGGCTAACCACTGTGCCACCGTGCCGACCCGGAGGCCTGGCCCGAGGGGGTGGCTTTCAGACTGTGTGACAGGCACGGAATGAACAGGCTGGAGTATTCCTGAATGCAGCCCTGGGAAAGCTGGCGGGAAACACAGAGCCGTCTGACTGCCTGCTCCCCCGGTCTGGAGTGGTTACCATGGTTACCCTGTCCCACTTGTGTGGGTCAGAGGGAGGTGGGGCCTTGAGGAGAGGGGCAGGCCACCTCCCCACACCACGGGGCCTTCTTCAGAACCGCTGAACGGGAACATTTCAGAAAATAAACTTGCCAAGAGGCGGGAAGCATCTCCCAGCGAGCAGGCCCAAGACTTTGTTTCGCTGTTCAGGTTCCAGGTTCTCACCATCGGACCAGGTGAAGTCGTAGCCTCATGCACGTAGGTCGAGCGGCCACTTTATTATCGGGCCACTGCTGTTCAATCCTTGCAGGTAGAGACACACTTATCACCCGCTCCCCACTCTTCTCACAGGCCCTCTCTCTCACTAACACACCGTCTCTCTCACTGTTTTTCTGTCTCTCTCTCACTTCTCCGCCTGCTCCTCTCTTTCCCTCTCTCAACTCTTTCTGTCACAATCTCTCCCTCCATGCCCCTCTCCCCTTTCTCCACAATCAGCCTCACTGTGGCACTCGCAGTCCATCTCTCTCTCTTTGTCTGTCCATCTCTCTCTCTCTCTCTCTCTCTCTCCCTTTCTCGCCCACTGTCTCCCTTGACTCCCCAGCTGCCCCCCCACTCCCTCCCCCCTTCAAGCTCCAACTCACCTATAAGGGGGTCCTCAGCCCCCCTCAGGCCCAATCCCCAGCACACAAAAAATGCCATCTTGGCAATGCTAGGCTGGCACCCAGATGACACTGCCAGGCTGGATGTTTGTGGTAAACCACTGTGTTGCATGTTGCGTTGTACATGCCTGGGCTTGTCCCGGCTGGCTCCGCCTGTGGCTCCTCCCCCTCGGGCTCATGTATAAAGGTGGCTAGTCTCCGCCTCCGCCCCAGTTCGGGACCGGAGGCCAGGAGGCTAGCTGTTTGGTGTGTTAAAGCCTCAGTTACGTTTGTCACTCGTCGAGTGTTTATTGAAGGCATATCCCTGTGACAGGGAGCCCAAATGGAGCCAACAGTGACAGGTGTCACCCTGTCCAGAAGGCAAGCCCCTGGGGGCCTCCAATCCCCTGGCGGACCCCCACCAGTGCCGTTCTGTCTGGTCCCATTTGTGGAGACCAGCATTGAAAGTCATTCACCCGAGGTTAGATCTTGCAAGCTGTGGCGAGCCTCGTAGCTCCCAGAAGAGGGATCTCCCGGCAACTAGCGGCCGCGCTGTGCTGCTTACCGTCCGCAATGCAACCAGTAGATCTCACCCACAGTCTTTTCCCCTCCCTCACTGTCCCTGTCCCTCTGTCTCTGTCTGTCTGTCGTTCTGTATCTGGGTCTGTCTCTCTCTCCCACAAATTTGTTCATTCCCTCTCTCACTGTCTTTGACTTTGTTTCTGTCTCACCGTGTCTGTGTCACTCTCACTCTGTCTCTCTTTGTCTCAGCCTTTTCGTTCTCTCTCTGCTTCCATCTCTCTCGATCTCCCTCTCTGTCCCTCTCAAGCACTGCTGTTTCTATCTCTCCCATCTTTCTGTGTGGTTGTCATCCTGTCTCTGTTCCTCTATCTGTCTCTACCCCATCTCTCTCTCTCTCTCTCTCTGGTTCTTGTGTTCTCTCTTTCTGCCCCTATCTATCTTTTCATTCCCCATTTCATGTTCTCACTTTCTCTTGTCTCTCTTTATACAGGAAATAAGTTCTAAATTTAGCCCCCCACCACCTTCCCACCTGACAATAGGTTAAAATCACCCCCCTCGACTGCTCTCTCTCTCTGATTTTTTCCCCCTCTCTCACCGGCTCCAGCTACAAGTTGCAATCAGCACCGTGCTGTTGTCTCTTTTCATGTTGCCGTGCCAACTTGTTTGTTGTGGGCTGCTGTGATTCAATCACCCGCTGTGACCTGCTTCTCTCTCTCTCTCTCTTTAAGGGCAGCACGGTAACGTAAGTGGATAGCACTGTTGCTTCACAGCGCCAGGGTCCCAGGTTCGATTCCCCGCTGGGTCGCTGTCTGTGCGGAGTCTGCACGTTCTCCCCGTGTCTGCGTGGGTTTCCTCCGGGGGCTCCGGTTTCCTCCCACAGTCCAAAGACGTGCAGGTTAGGTGGATTGGCCATGATAAATTGCCCTTAGTGCCCAAAAAGGTTAGGAGGGGTTATTGGGTTACGGGGATACGGTGGAAATGAGGGTTTAAGTGTGTCGGTGCAGACTTGATGGGCCAAATGGCCTCCTTCTGCACTGTATGCTCTATGTTCTCTTTCTCTCTATCCCTGTGTAATTAATGTAAATGGAAGCCAAACATTATAAAGCAATGTTCATCGGTTCCTTCACTGTCGCTGGGTCAAAATGCTGGAACTTCCTCCCTAACAGCACAGTGGGTGTACCTACACCCCAGGGACTGCAGCGATTCAAGAAGACAGCTCACCACCACCTTCTCAAGGGGGCTATTCAGGGATGGACAATAAATGCTGGGCCCAGCCAGCGATGTCCACACCCCGTAAATGAATTTTTGAAAATACAGATGTTGGGGTCCGTAAATACCAATCATTAACAATATGAACAGGCACAGAAAAACATTAAAAAGAACTAGGAGCAGGAGTGGGCAATTCAGCCCCTCTAACCGCTCTGCCATTCAATGCGGTCATGGCTGATCTCATCTTGGCCTCAACTCTACCTTCCTGCCTGTTCTCCATTACCCTTCAACCCATTGCTCATTAAAAATCTGTCTGTCACCTCCTTAAATGTACTCAATGCCCCGTTCGCCAATCTGTTCCAAGATCTTACATAGAATTTACAGTGCAGAAGGAGGCCATTTGGCCCATCGAGTCTGCACCGGCTCTTGGAACGAGCACCCTACCCAAGGTCCACACCTCCACCCTATCCCCATAACCCAGTAACCCCACCCAACACTAAGGGCAATTTTGCACACTAAGGGCAATTTAACATGGCCAATCTACGTAACCCGCACACCTTTGGACTGTGGGAGGAAACCGGAGCACCCGGAGGAAACCCACGCACACACGGGGATGATGTACAGACACCGCATAGAGTGGCGGACCGGTGTTGTGTGAGAATGAGAAATTGCTCAGAGCAAGATATATACATGGCAAAATGATATATTTACACAGCTTTGTACACTGGCCCTCACCGTACGTGCCAGTTTCCCCAACCCTTCATGTTATCTCTTGCTCATCCACCCTCCCGCCACTCCTCTCCAGCAACTTTGCATCCACATTGAGGAGCGAGATCGGCCTGTACGATCCACATTGCAGTGGGTCCTTGTCCCGCTTTAGGATCAAATAAATTGTCGCTTCCGACATTGTCGGGGGCAGGGTCCCCTCCTCTCTTGCCTCATTAAAGGTCCTCACTAGTAGCGGGGCCAACAGGTCTGCGTACTTCCTGTAGAACTCCACCGGGAATCCGTCCGGTCCCGGGGCCTTCCCCGCCTGCATGCTCCCCAAACCCTTGCTCAGCTCCTCCGACCCAATTGGTGCCCCCAAACCAGCCACCTCTTGCTCCTCCACCCTCGAATCTCAGCTGATCTAGGAATCGTCTCATCCCCTCTTCCCCCGCTGGGGGCTGGGATCTGTACAGCTCTTCATAAAAGGCCTTGAATACCTCGTTTATTTTCGTCGCACTCCGAACCGTGGCTCCCCTTCCATCTTTGACTCCCCCTATTTCCCTCGCTGCCATCCTCTTACGGAGCTGGTGTGCCAGCATCCGACTCGCCTTTTCCCCATACTCGTAGGTCGCCCCCTGAGGTCATTTGTTTATGTTAACATGCAGGATAATGTCTGGGGTTTGGTGGGAGCTTGGGATCATTGTTATTGATATGGGGATTGACATTACATTCGTTACTGATTATTGTTTATTGTTGGGTGTAAATTGTGGAGAAAATGTGAAAAAGGAGGAGAATAACATTTAAAAAAAAAAAAAAAAAAATGTGAGGAAGCATGTGCGGGATTCTCCGATATCGGCGCGATGTCCGCCGACCGGCGCCAAAAACGGCGTGAATCAGTCCGGCATTGCGCCGCCCCAAAGATGCGGAAGTCTCCACATCTTGGGGGGCAGAGCCTTTACCTTGAGGGGCTAGGCCCGAGCCGGACTGATTTCCGCCCCGCCAGCTGGCGCGAAATTGACTTTGTTGGGCGGCGCATGCGCGGGAGCGTTAGCGGCCGCTCACGGCATCCCCGCGCATGCGCAGTGGATGGGGTCTCTTCCGCCTCCGCCATGGTGGAGACCATGGCGAAGGCGGAAGGAAAAGAGTGCCCCCACGGCACAGGCCCGCCCGCGGATCGGTGGGCCCCGATCGCGGGCCAGGCCACCGTGGCGGCACCTCCCGGAGCCTGCCCGCGCCACCTTGTCCCGCCGTCCCAAAGGTGGTTCAATCCACGCCGGCTGGCGTGGGTTGACGGTGGCGGGACTTCGGCCCATCGCGGACCGGAGAATCGCCAGGGGATTCCCGCTGACCGGCGCGGCGCGATTCCCGCCCCCGTTGAATCTCTGGTGGCGGAGAATTCGGGACACGGCGGGGGCGGGATTCACGCCGGCCCCCGGCGATTCTCCGACCCGGTGGGGGGTCGGAGATCCGCGCCCCATGTCTTGTTTCAAGTAATCACATGACTTCAACAAATTGACCCACATGTCACTTGAGGGGAAGTGCTCTTTGACTATTTGAACTATAATTGTTTGTTTGTTTGTTTACAGCTCAGAAGGAGACCATTCGGTCCATCGTGTTTGCACCAACTCCCAAAAGAACAACCTACCTAGTCCCACTCCCTGCCCCATCTTCGCAGCCTTCTAAATTCATCACTTTCAAATATATATCCCGGTCTTTTTTGAAACCTCCTATGGAATCCGCCTCCACTGCTCTCCCAGGCAGCACATTCCAAACCCCAACAATTCTCGGAGTAAAGACGGTTTTCCTCACCCCACTCCTCGCTCTCTTGCTGACCATCTTGAAATTGTGACCCCCTAGTCACTGACCCCCCCAACGCGTCAGTGTCCATCTTTACCCTGTCAAAATGGTTCAGAATTTTGAACACCTCAATAAGGTCGCCGCTTAATCTTCTCTGCCCCAAGGAGAACAAGCCCAGTTCCTCCAATCTTTCCTTGTATCTAAAATTCCTCATTCCTGGTATCATTCCAGTAAATCTCCTCTGCACTCTCTCCAGGGCTTTAACATTCTTCCTTAAATAAGGTGCCCAGAACTGAACACAATACGCCAAATGTGGGCGGACCAATGATTTGTCGAGTTGTCGCACCATTTCCTTGCTTGTGCCTCTATTTATAAACCCATTGTGCCGGCAGCCTGGGGGTTTCCCGATGGCGTGGGGCTGCCCCACAATGGGAAACCCCATTGATCAGCCGGTGTAATGGTTGAAGGAGAAACGGGGCGCGGTGGGACAGAGCACCCCACCCAAGGACTCCAAAAGCATTCTTAACAACTGTTTCAACTTGCCTGCCCATCTTCAGGGAATAATGCACTTGAACCCTGAGGTCCCTCAATTCCTGCACTCGCGTCAAAGTTGTCCCATTGAGCCTGTATTCCCTTCCCATGTTTCTTCTACCGAAATGCGTCACCTCACATTTTGTTGCATTGAAGTTCATCTGCCAGGTGCCTGACCATGTGGCCAACTTGTCAGTGTCCCTCTGAAGTCGCTCAGCGTCATCCTCCCAATTCACTACTCTCCCTAGCTCAGTATCATCTGCAAATTTAGAAATTTTGACCTCAACACCCACCTCTTTATATAAATCAGAAAAAGCAAGGGTCCCGACACTGAGCTCTGGAGAACACCACTTTTAACTCGTCTCCAGTCTGAGAAATTACCATCTATACCTACTCTCTGTTTCCTATCTCTTAGCCAACTTCTAATCCATGCTCCCAAACATTTTTAATTTGCTAACCAACTTGCCATGTGACACCGTATCAAATGTTTTCTGATAGTCCAAATATACAACACCCGTGGCACTACCATCATCCACTGCCTGTGTCACCTTGTCAAGGAACTCAATTATCATAGAATTTACAGTGCAGAAGGAGGCCATTCGGCCCATCGAGTCTGCACCGGCTCTTGGAAAGAGCACCCTACCCATGGTCAACACCTTCACCCTATCCCCGTAACCCAGTAACCCCACCCAACACTAAGGGCAATTTTTGGACGCTACGGGCAATTTAGCATGGCCAATCCACCTAACCTGCACATCTTTGGACTGCGGGAGGAAACCCACGCAGACACGGGGAGAACGTGCAGACTCCGCACAGACAGTGACCCAAGCTGGAATCGAACCTGGGACCCTGGATCTGTGAAGCAATTGTGTTATTCACAATGCTACTGTGCTGCCCAAATTAAATTTGTCAGACATGGATTGTCCTTGACAAAGCCACGTTGACTGTTTTTCCCTAAGTGTATATTTATCTCATCCCATACTGTAGCCTCCATCAGTTTTCCCAGTATTGATGCGAAGCTGACAGGTCTGTAGTTTCCTGGGTTATCCTTTGCCCCTTTCTCAAACAACGGTGTCACATTTGCAATCCTCCAGTCCCCCGGGACTAAGCCTGTGTTTAGAGAGGTCTGGAAAATTTCTGTCAACTGCTCCGCAATATGCTCCCTTACCTCTCTCAGCAATCTAGGATGCCTCCCATCCGGGCCTGACGACTTCTCTACCTGGAGTGCTGCCAGCCTTTTTAGCACCTTTTCTTTATTTATCAGTATACTGCTCAGTTGCTCAACACCCACATTTTAAACCGGGCCATTGTCACCATCTTCTAATCTGGTAAAGACAATGTGCCGGATTCTCTGATTGCCAACGGCAGAATCGCATTCGGCGATCGGCCGGAGAATGCGTTTTTACGCTGGAATCGGGGGGGGGGGGGCGGCGTTTTCCCGAAGCTCCGCCCCCTCACTAATGGTGTGCTCGAGGAGTAGGCCGCACGCCGTCGGGACGGCCTCAGGACATCACTTGGGGCTCCGCGCCCCCAATGAGCGGAGTCCCCGATGGCGTGGGGCGCGTGTCCTCACGGCTTTCGGGGACTTCGCGTGGCGGCTGCGGACTGTATCCAGCACCGCCACAGTCGGTCGGGAGCCGTTCCGCTGGCGGGTGTGGGGGGGGGGCTTCGGCGGGGGCTCTGGGGGGGTGGTCTGGGGGTGGCGAGGGGGGGTTACAGGGGGACAGATTTTGGCAGGCCGGGTCCACGCACGGCCGGCGCCATGTTGTATGGCGTGCCATGCGCATGCGAGGCCACGGGTCCAACCATTCGTGGCCGTATCTGCAGGGGGCTTTACGTGGCGCGGCTGCTGGACCCCCACCGGGCGGATCATCGGGGCGGGGGCGCCGCCGACTTTTTGGTCGTAAGACCAGACAGATCCTGCGGACATAACGTAGAATTGGAGAATGCAACCCAATTACTTTAATGGTTGGAGAAGAAACTGTTTTTGAGGCAAGCAGTGATTGATGACAACAAAGATGAATTTTATGTTTTGAACTTGTTTCTTTGAACTCAGTTGCCACGATTCTCCCAAAAGGAAAAGTACCCGAGCGTGCACGTTTAGCCCTGTGCTTCCCAGCGCTCGCAATGCAAAGAAACACATGGCTATACAACGCAGCGTGTAGAATAAGGGGCTTGAATGGGGAACGTGCGCTGAGGCTGCACATAGTCCCGTTTTGTACAGTGGGGAGCTCTGCTCGCTGGAACTCCATATTCTAGCAAGAGATCATGGTCCCGATCTACAAGGCCCCTGAAACATTTCTGACCTCCCCCACCCCCCCCCCCCCAGCCCAAATGCACCATGGGAAGGTCCCCAAACCCCCCACCCCCTACACACACCTCCCCAACACCCACACCAGGCAACCCCAGCCCGGCCGCATGGAGAAAATGCCAGCTTGGCACCGTGGCAGTGCAATCCCGGCACCCTGGCAGTGCCCATACCAGCTAGCAGTGCCATTCAGGCACCATGGCAGTGGCAGGCTGGCACCCAGGTGGTACTGCCAGTGTGCCAGGCTGGCATTGCCATGGTACTCAGGTGGCATCAGCAGTGCCAGGGCACTACCCTGCCGAAAGTGGGCAGCACGGTAGCCTTGTGGATAGCACAATTGCTTCACAGCTCCAGAGTCCCAGGTTCGATTCTGGCTTGGGTCACTGTCTGTGCGGAGTCTGCACATCCCGTGTGCGTGGGTTTCCTCCGGGTGTTCCGGTTTCCTCCCACAGTCCAAAGATGTGCAGGTTAGGTGGATTGGCCATGCTAAATTGCCCTTAGTGTCCAAAATTGCTCTCAGTGTTGGGTGGGGTTACTGGGTTGTGGGGATAGGGTGGAAGTGGTGACCTTGGGTAGGGTGCTCTTTCCAAGAGCCGGTGCAGACTCGATGGGCCGAATGGCCTCCTTCTGCACTGTAAATTCTATGATGATAGGGCATGCTGGGGGCCTCCGAATCCCTGGGAGACCCCCACAAGTACTATTCCATCTGGTCCCCATTTGCGGGGACCAGTGCTAAACAGCGATCTCCCGCGATCTCTGAGGAAAAGGGGTTGAATCCCAAAACCTCAGGTACCTCGGGAATCTGCACATTCGAGTGAGGCTTGCTCCCTTGCTCTAACACGCAGATTTGCCAAACAGTGATCCCGCCCATTGTGGGTGGGATTTACATCACAGCGCCTCGTGAGATTGTGTTGAATCTCGTGAGGAGTAGCGAGCAGGGTAGATCCCGGGTCCCCTGGCTTTCAATGGCCGCGCCGCGGTGAGCTGCTTTTCGGGAACAGCGTGGCCATTAAATCGCGAGAAGGGGAAAGTTGACTAACTCGTGCTCTCCTTGCAATGCCTGAAGCTCTGTGTCGTTATTGGTACCCATCTCAGAATGCCCTCTCAGTGGAACTTATCTATATTTGGAAACCCACTGTCGTGTTCTGTAGTTTGGAATAACACAAGCTGCCGCTTGATGCAGTTTTGAGTAAAAGATGCTCCAGACTTTGAAGTGAGTTCAATGTGTTTTATTGAGCTATTAGCACAGTTCTCAATGAGTTCGACTCTCTGCTAATCTAAATGGAGTAACTCGGTCTAACTGAACCAGCCTTGCTCTAAGCCACGTGCTGGGATGTGATGCTGAGGATACACCCTGTCTCACTCTGTAGATGTTGGTCTGTGGAAAGAGGCGAGGTGTGAGTGCCTCATCCCTTTCGTAGTGAGATACCACCTCGGAGTGTCCTGACTGCTCATTGGTCGTGTCCTATTCTATGTGTTCATTAGCTGCATGTTTGCATATCATGACAACTCATCTCATGATATGACATCTCATGACATGTCCTGACTGCTCAGAGGAAGATCCCATGGATTGATCCGGCTCTATTCTCCTCTGCACCAAAGCTCGATTGGTGAGAACCTACAGCCATCTACTGGGACTAGAGATCCGTCTTCACACGAGGGAGCAACAGATCGACAGCATCGAAACCCTGCAAACTTGATCCTTTCTGTAACTTTTTTCCTTCAATGGCCGGTCGCTGTCGAGACCATACTTATTTCTGTGCGTGTGTTTGTGTGTGTGTGTGTGTGTGTGTGTGTCTGTGGGCTGGGGTATTTTAGAAAGGATCGCTACACTTCCAGATTACAAATTGTGCTAACCAGTTCTAGCAACCTGTTCTAAAAAGAGGTTTCATTTTATAATAAATTAATCATTTAGAATTTCTTGAAAGAGGCCTGGTCAAAGTCCCTTTTATTTTGGGTCTAACGTTAGCGAAGGTAAAAAATCGGCGAGCGAGTTAACCATTTACCTTTCAAAAAATTTAAAGTGCCCAATAACTTATTTCCAATTAAGGGGCACTTTAGCGCGGCCAATCTACCTATCCTGTACATCTTTGGGTTATGGGGGGTGAGACCCATTCAGATGCGGGCGAATGTGGGAACAGACAGTGACCTGGGGCTGGATTGAACCCGGGTCCTCGACGGCGTGAGGCAGCAGTGCCAATCACTGCGCCACCATGCCGCCTCGAGTTAAACATTTACACTGAGGAGTAGCGGGGCTGGAGAATCTGCACGTTCCTCTTATTCCATCGTAACTGAGTAAACCGCCATTTCACTCCATTCCGGCCATCAAACACCATCCTGATTTAATAATAATAATAATAATCGCTTATTGTCACATGAAGTTACTGCGAAAAGCCCCTCACATTCCGAAGCCTGTTCGGGGAGGCCGGTACGGGAATTGAACCCGCGCTGCTGGCATTGTTCTGCATTACAAGCCCGCTATCGGCCGTTCCGTCACTGCAGCTGGGTCAAAATCCTGGAACATCCCTCCCTAACAGCATCATGGGTGTTACCTACACCACACAGTCTCACCGCCTCCTTCTGAAGGAGCAATTGGGGGACGGGCAATGTGGGCTGGGCCCAGTCAGCCATGCCCACATCCCAGCAGAGAATAACTGTGAGAAGACATGTCATCAGCCTTTACCTCAGGCCAAAGAAACGTCAAGCTGAAGGATGCAGGAAAGGATTGAAGTAACAGGGCCGCTCTGTGAGATGTCTCACCCTAACACGACGCAGCCCATGATATAATTAAGGAAAGACTTCTTTTATATGACACGTTCACAGCCACCTGACATCTCAAAGCGCTTTACAGTCAATTAAGTAATTTTATTGCAGCATAGTTTTAAAAAAATTCTTTCCAGGCATGTTGGTATCATTGGCTACTCCAGTCGTGTTTTAATGTAAGAAACCTGGCAGCCAGCAAGCTCTCATGCCCGGCAATCTGGTTAGGATCAGATGACTTGTTCATTGAGGGGCAAGCACCGTCTAGAACATCACGGATAACACCTTTGTTTTTCTTTGAAATTGCTCCACTAAACCTCCACTTGATCAGGCAGTGGCCTCCCGTGGTGTGATATTTCATCCGAAAGATGGCTCATCTGACAGTGCAGCACTCCCTCCGTGCTGCACTGGAGTGTCAACCTCGATTATCGTGTTCAGGCCCCGGAGCGGGACTCGAACCCGGAACCGTTGGAAGAGTGCGACCAACCGAGACGCAGCTGGCACTCACATGGTGGGGCAAGGGGGTGGGGTAGAAAAGGTTTAAGCCAGCCCCAGAGTGAGGGAGGGTAGACCACCTGTCTTGAAGTCACTTGAGCGGGGGTGGGGGGGGCGGTTGTGCACCTCCGGAGGCCATTTCATTGGGAAGGAGGCATTAAAACCCAATGTCGATACGACAGATCACATGGCACTATTCCGGAGAGGAGCAAGTGGAGGGATCTCCATTGTCCCGGTCAGTCTTTGTCCCCCAGACAACCTTAACCGAGCAGATTGTCCAGCCATTGTTGCTTTGCGATGGGGGCTGCATTTCCCAGAGTGACCCTCCCTCCCCATCTTCACTGGACATCACGCACTTGGGGACTGGTCCTGAGGTGGCCCGACGATGCTGCAGAAATGCTGGCCCTCCCAGTCTGCCTCGTACGTTCTCCCTCTTTCTCACTCGCCCTCGCTACTTTGACTCCCTTCAGGAGCCGAAACCCTGAGATTTTTCCTCTCGACCTATCATTCAGATCCAGTCTATTTGCTGGGGTGGTTGGTGGTGCGGGGAGGGTGGGGATTGGGGGGAAGGGGCTGAGGGACAGGGTTGTGGGGGGTTTCTGGAAGGTTCCGTCAGAAACATGGGTCTAACGTCAGCAGGTTGGGAATGTGCTGAGTCTGCACATGCCGGCTCTGTGAAATGCTGATGTGAAATTACTTCTCATGATGAGATTCTGTCGACTTCAATTCACTCATAAGAATAACATAAGAACTAGGAACAGGAGTAGGCCCCCTGGCCCCTCGAGCCTGCTCCGCCATTCAATGAGATCATGGCTGATCTTTTGTGGACTCAGCTCCACTTTCCGGCCCGAACACCACAACCCTTAATCCCTTTATTCTTCAAAAAACTATCTATCTTTATCTTAAAAACATCTAATGAAGGAGCCTCAACTGCTTCACTGGGCAAGGAATTCCATAGATTCACAACCCTTTGGGTGAAGAAGTTCCTGCTAAACTCAGTCCTAAATCTACTTCCCCTTATTTTGAGGCTATGCCCCCTAGTTCTGCTTTCACCCGCCAGTGGAAACAACCTGCCCGCATCTATCCTATCTATTCCCTTCATAATCTTATATGTTTCTATAAAATCCCCCCACATCCTTCTAAATTCAAACGAGTACAGTCCCAGTCTACTCAACCTCTCCTCGTAATCCAACCCCTTCAGCTCTGGGATTAACCTAGTGAATCTCCTCTGCACACCCTCCAGTGCCAGTACGTCCTTTCTCAGGTAAGGAGACCAAAACTGAACACAATACTCCAGGTGTGGCCTCACTAACACCTTATACAATTGCAGCATAACCTCCCTAGTCTTAAACTCCATCCCTCTAGCAATGAAGGACAAAACTCCATTTGCCTTCTCAATCACCTGTTGCACCTGTAAACCAGCTTTTTGCGACTCATGCACTAGCACACCCAGGTCTCTCTGCACAACAGCATGCTTTAATATTTTATCATTTAAATAATAATCCCTTTTGCTATTATTCCTACCAAAATGGATAACCTCACATTTGTCAACATTGTATTCCATCTGCCAGACCCTAGCCCATTCACTTAGCCTATCCAAATCCCTCTGCAGACCTCCGGTATCCTCTGCACTTTTTGCTTTACCACTTATCTTAGTGTCGTCTGCAAACTTGGACACATTGCCCTTGGTCCCCAACTCCAAATCATCTATGTAAATTGTGAACAGTTGTGGGCCCAACACTGATCCCTGAGGGACACCACTAGCTACTGATTGCCAACCAGAGAAACACCCATTAATCCCCACTCTTTGCTTTCTATTAATTAACCAATCCTCTATCCATGCTACTACTTTCCCCTTAATGCCATGCATCTTTATCTTATGCAGCAACCTTTTGGGTGGCACCTTGTCAAAAGCTTTCTGGAGCACACTTTCCATTTCCCCGTCAAAAGAGTGAATAATGCTGAGCCATGGCTCGAAACTGTGAGTGGCAATGCCCGCTCTCTGCCCTGGACTGTGAGTGGCAATGCCCGCTCTCTGCCCTGGATGGTGAGTGGCAATGCCCGCTCTCTGCCCTGGACTGTGAGTTGCAATGCCCACTCTCTGCCCTGGACTGTGAGTGGCAATGCCCGCTCTCTGCCCTGGACTGTGAGTGGCAATGCCCGCTCTCTGCCCTGGACTGTGAGTGGCAATGCCCGCTCTCTGCCCTGGACTGTGGGTGGCAATGCCCGCTCTCTGCCCTGGACTGTGAGTGGCAATGCCCGCTGTCTGCCCTGGATGGTGAGTGGCAATGCCCGCTCTCTGCCCTGTACTGTGAGTGGCAATGCCCGCTCTCTGCCCTGGACTGTGAGTGGCAATGCCCGCTCTCTGCCCTGGATGGTGAGCAGCACTCAGGGCGACAGCTCTGGGCACAAATATTAGTGCTGGCAATACTAATAGTGGGCTTCATTTCATTCTCTCATGTGATGCAGGCACCACCGACAAGGCCCAACCCTTTGTTGCCCTGAGCTGAGTGCCTGGCTCGGCCAATTTTCAGTGGGGCAGCTAAGAGTTAACCATGTGTGCATCTGGAGTCACGTAGGCCAGACAGGGTAAGGACGGCAGAGTTCCTTCCCTGAAGGGCATTAGTGATGATAGTTTCATGGTTTCCATTTCCTCAGACAAGCTTTGTACTCATTTAATTCAAATACCACCAGCTGCTGTGGTGGGATCTGAGATGACCCCTACCAGCCCTCCCCACCCCTCCCTCACCCAGAGCACAAGCCTGGGCCACTGGATTTACTGTTCAGCGCTACTTCAGCATCTCCAGAAAACCATAAGACATGGGAGCAGAGAAGTAGGCCATTCGACCCGTTGAGTCTGCTCTGCTATTTCAATGCGATCATGAGTTATCTGATGGGAAAAGCCTTAACTCCACTTTCCCACCTCATCTCCATAGGGGCAGGGTGGCACAGCGGTTAGCACTGCTGCTTCACAGCGCCAGGGACCCAGGTTCAATTCCAGCCTTGGGTGACTGTGGAGTTTGCAATTTCTCCCCGTGACTGCGTGGGTTTCCTCCGGGTGGATCCAAAGATGTGTAGCTTATGTTATGGGGTTATAGGGATAGGATGGGGAAGTGGACCTAGGACGGGTGCTCTTTCAGAGGATCGGTTCAGACGTGATGGGCTGAATGGCCTCCTTCTGCACTGCAGGGATTCTGTGATTCTATGAATCCCTGATTCTCTTACTGATTAAAAATCTGCCTATTCTCAGCCTTCAACAGAGGGCGAAATTCTCCTACCCGCCCCGCCACATTTCTGCCCCGACCGGCCGGCGGGAGTCTCCGTAACACCGGCCGGTCAATGGGGTTTCCCATTGTGGGGCAGCCCCACGCCGTCGGGAAACCCCCGGGGGCCGGCAAAACGGAGACTCCCGCCGGCGGAGAATGACGCCCACTTTCTTTCAAAAAAAATGTTATTGGTGTTTTCAAAATGTTTTAAGTTATGGACATTGTTGGCCGTATTTACTCACTGTACAACGCAGAAAGGTTTGCCTTTTCCTTCCCTTAGGTTCCCCATTTGAGGGCAGCACGGTGGCGTAGTGGCTAGCACTGTTGCCTCACGCCGCCGAGGTCCCAGGTTCGATCCCGGCTCTGGGTCACTGTCCGTGTGGAGTTTGCACATTCTCCCCGTGTTTGCGTGGGTTTCGCCCCCACAACCCAAAGATGTGCAGAGTAGGTAGATTGGCCACGCTAAGTTGCCCCTTAATAGGAAAAAATTAATTGGATACTCTAAATTTTTTTAAAATGTATTTAAAAAATGGTTTCCCAATTTACAGTATGCCACCATATGGCATGGAGTGTGGTCCCTCCTGACCAACCCCCCAACCCCTGCCCAGCCCACTCTTCCCGGCCCCTCCCCTCTTGTGACCCCGCTGGTCAGTTTTGGGGAAGGGACTGTTTCCCTCCCCTTCCTTTCTTTTCTTCCCCTGTCAACTTTGGCTGTGTTTCCCCTGTGATTGGGGGGGGGGGGTTACCCCCTCCATCCCACATTATCCCTTTTGTGTCTCTCCAGCCTTTTTTCATCCCCCCCCCCCCCCCCACTCCCCTCCACCCCGGTTGTGCGCCCCTGTGGTTGCCCCCCCCCCCCCCCCCACACACACACCCCGGCTTTATTTTTTCTTTTTCCTCTCTTTTCTTCCTAACTTTTCCGTTTCCCCATCTTATTCCTCATTGTTGGCCTCGAAGAGGTTTTGGAACAGGCCGACAAACTGCCCCCAAGTATCCAGGAAGACTTCCTCCGACCCTCGGGCGGCGTACTTAATCTTCTCCAGGTGGAGAAATTCCGGGAGGTCAGCGAGCCAGTCTGCAGCTGTGGGCGGTGCTGCCGATCGCCAGACGAGCAGGATTCTCCGGCGTGTGATTAGGGAAGCGAAAGCAAGGGTGTTGGCCCTCTTCCCCATGTGTAGATCTGGCTGCTCCGATACCCCGAAGATTGCCACTATTGGGCATGTCTTCACCCTCGCCCCCACAACCTCGGACATTGCCTCAGAGAAGGCTGTCCAGAACCCAGCAAGTTTGGGACAAGCCCAGAACATGTGGGTGTGGTTGGCCGGGCCCCTCTGGCACCGCTCACATTTGTCCTCCACCTCCGGGAAGAACCTGCTCATTCGGGTTCTGGTCAGGTGCGCTCTCTGCACCACTTTGAGCTGCATTAGGCTGAGCCTTGCGCAGGAGGAGGTGGAGCTCACCCTGCTCAGTGCCTCACTCCAGAGTCCCCATCGTACCTCTGCCCCCAGTTCGTCCTCCCATTTCCGTCTGGTCTCGTCCAGTGGTGCTCGGGCTCTGTCCAGTAGCTGTCCATATATTTTCCCACAGTTTCCCCCTTCCTTACTGTCTGTATTCAACAGATCATCTAATAGTGTAGTCTCCGGGGCCCTGGGTTATCCTATTGTCTCTTTGCGGAGGAAGTGCTTCATTTGCAGGTGTCTCATTTCCTGTCCTGAGGCAGTTCCCACTCCTCTGTCAGTTTATCCAGTGTCGCCAGTCTGTCCAACATAAAAGTCCTGAACTGTCAGTGTGCCCCCATCCCCTCTCCACCTCCTGAAGGTAGTGTGTCACATGGCTGGGGGGGAATTTGTGATTACCCCAGATGGGGGCCATGGGGGCCATCCTAGTCAGCCTGAAGTGCTGTCTTAATTGGGCCCACGTTTTCAGTGTAGCCACCACCACTGGGCTTGATGTGTATTTTGCCGAGGGGGATGGGAGTGCTGCTGTAGCCAAGGCCCGGAGGGTCACTCCTTTGCAGGAGGCCTGTCTTGAACATACTTAATGATCCAGACTCTACAGCTCTCAGCGGTAAAAAAACTCCACAGATTCACTACCCTCTGGGAGAAGAAATTCCTCCTCATCTCGGTCTACAATAGGTGATTCCTCTCTCTGAGAGTGCGCCCTCTAGTCCGAGACTCTCCTACAAGAGGGAACAATCTCTCAGCCATTGATGCCCCCTGAGGGGCAGGAAGTGGAGGTGGCAGTGGCAATGGAGGCAGAGAAGGCTTTTGACCGGGTGGAGTGGGAGTACCTGTGGGAAGTGTTCGGGTGGTTTGGGTTCGGGCAGGGGTTTGTGGACCGCGTCCAATTGTTCTACAGGGCGCCGGGAGCGAGCGTGCGGACAGATCGGGTGACTTCGGGGTAGACCGTAGGACAAGGCAGGGGTGCCCACTCTCCCCGTTGTTTTTTGCGTTGGCAACAGAGTCATTGGCAATGGGGCTTAGAGCGTCGAGAAGTTGGCGAGGGATTGTGTGTGTGTGGGGGGGGGGGGATTGAACCTGGGACCTCGGCGCCGTGAGGCAGCTGTGCTAACCCACTGCACCACCGTGCTGCCCTGGAGGAATCAACCATGAGCATCCTGGAGGAGTTTGGCCGGTTTTCCGGATACAAGCTAAACATGGGGAAGAGTGAGGTCTTCCCGATCGTGGCCAGGGGGTAGGAGAGGAGGTTGGGCGAGCTGCCGTTTAAGGTGGTGGGGGCGAGCTCCAGGTATTTGGGTATCCAGCTGGCACGGGGATGGGCGCAGCTGCAGAAGTTAGATGTGGCTGGGTTGGTGGAGCAGATAAAGGGGGATTTTCGGAGGGTGGGATCTGCTGCCGTTACTGTTGCCGGGACGGGTGTGACAGTGAAAATGATGATGCTGCCGAGGCTCTTGTTTCACAACCGCCCGATCATGGCCCCAAAATCATTTTTTAAGAAAGCTTTGATTTCAGGGTTTGTGTCCCCCCACTGTCTCCCTCCCCTCTGTCACCCTCCCCACTGACACCCTCCCCACTGTCTCCCTCCCCTCTGTCTCCCTCCCCTCTGTCACCCTCCCCACTGACACCCTCCCCACTGTCTCCCTCCCCTCTGTCTCCCTCCCCACTGTCTCCCTCCCCACTGACACCCTCCCCACTGTCTCCCTCCCCTCTGTCACCCTCCCCACTGACACCCTCCCCTCTGTCACCCTCCCCACTGTCTCCCTCCCCACTGACACCCTCCCCTCTGTCTCCCTCCCCTCTGTCAGCCTCCCCACTGTCTCCCTCCCCTCTGTCACCCTCCCCACTGTCTCCCTCCCCTCTGTCACCCTCCCCACTGACACCCTCCCCTCTGTCACCCTCCCCACTGTCTCCCTCCCCACTGACACCCTCCCCACTGTCTCCCTCCCCACTGACACCCTCCCCTCTGTCACCCTCCCCACTGTCTCCCTCCCCTCTGTCTAAGAAATTGTACAATTAGACCCCTCCCCCCACCCCTCAGCCCCCGGCATGCATTTAATTTTTTTTTTACAGAACCCAATTATTTTCATTTTCTAATTAAGGGGCAATTTAGCGTGGCCAATCCACCCACCCTGCACATCTCTGGGTTGTGGGGGCGAAACCCACGCAGACACGGGGAGAGTGTGCAAACTCCACATGGACAGTGACCCAGAGCCGGGATCGAACCTGGGACCTCGGCGCCGTGAGGCAGTAGTGCTAACCCACTGCGCCACCGTGCTGCCCTCCCCCCCGGCATGTTGAGCCAAGAGGAGGCTGTGAATGCGAGCCTCCCACAATTACCCATTCAGCTCCAGCTCCTGGTGAGCTGGGTCCAGGCATGATTGGCAACTTCACCGCAGCGACAGAACCTGCCAAGCGTGAGATTGAGTGGGATCTGGCGGCTTGAGCAGATCCAGCTTCCTCTCGACAGCGTCTGGGGGAGATGACAGGCTGCTCAGAGCATTGCGATCTGATTCGCACTGATCAAAGCCTCCTGGCTGCCGATGGCAAACACTTCTTGCTCGGGAGCTGCAGCTGAAAGCAGCCTTCTGTTACCGCACTGTGTCCTCCAAATCTCCACTCCCACCGACATCCAGATGAACCGAAAACACCGCGTCAGCTCGTTTTCAATAAGAATGCCCACTGACAGCAGCGGGGGGGGGGGGGGGCACGTGGTGAGCGGCAGGGTCAGCTACAGGCATTCCTCACACGCAATGTGTCCAGGTGTTAAAGGAGGAGCTCCCTACAAACATCAACTTCGCACTGCATCAACCATCACCAAAATAAGAACAATCACTCTGGGACTGGGTGGGACACAGGGTCAGACACTGTCCTTTCCCCCTCTGGGACTGGGTGGGACAGAGGGTCAGACACTGTCCTTTCCCTCTCTGGGACTGGGTGGGACAGTGGGTCAGACACTGTCCTTTCCCCCTCTGGGACTGGGTGGGACAGTGGGTCAGACACTGTCCTTTCCCTCTCTGGGACTGGGTGGGTCAGTGGGTCAGACACTGTCCTTTCCCCCTCTGGGACTGGGTGGGACAGTGGGTCAGACACTGTCCTTTCCCTCTCTGGGACTGGGTGGGACAGTGGGTCAGACACTGTCCTTTCCCCCTCTGGGACTGGGTGGGACAGTGGGTCAGACACTGTCCTTTCCCTCTCTGGGACTGGGTGGGACAGTGGGTCAGACACTGTCCTTTCCCTCTCTGGGACTGGGTGGGACAGTGGGTCGGACACTGTCCTTTCCCCCTCTGGGACTGGGCGGGACAGTGGGTCAGACACTGTCCTTTCCCCCTCTGGGACTGGGTGGGACAGTGGGTCAGACACTGTCCTTTCCCTCTCTGGGACTGGGTGGGACAGTGGGTCAGACACTGTCCTTTCCCCCTCTGGGACTGGGTGGGACAGTGGGTCAGACACTGTCCTTTCCCCCTCTGGGACTGGGTGGGACAGTGGGTCAGACACTGTCCTTTCCCTCTCTGGGACTGGGTGGGACAGTGGGTCAGACACTGTCCTTTCCCCCTCTGGGACTGGGTGGGACAGTGGGTCAGACACTGTCCTTTCCCCCTCTGGGACAGTGGGTCAGACACTGTCCTTTCCCCCTCTGGGACTGGGTGGGACAGTGGGTCAGGCACTGTCCTTTCCCCCTCTGGGACTGGGTGGGACAGTGGGTCAGACACTGTCCTTTCCCTCTCTGGGACTGGGTGAGACAGTGGGTCAGACACTGTCCTTTCCCCCTCTGGGACAGGGTGGAACAGTGGGTCAGACACTGTCCATTCCCTCTCTGGGACTGGGTGAGACAGTGGGTCAGACACTGTCCTTTTCCCCTCTGGGACTGGGTGGGACAGTGGGTCAGACACTGTCCTTTCCCCCTCTGGGACTGGCTGGGACAGTGGGTCAGACACTGTCCTTTCCCCCTCTGGGACTGGGTGGGACAGTGGGTCAGACACTGTCGTTTCCCCCTCTGGGACAGTGTGGGACAGTGGGTCAGGCACTGTCCTTTCCCCCTCTGGGACTGGGTGGGACAGTGGGTCAGACACTGTCCTTTCCCCCTCTGGGACAGTGGGTCAGACACTGTCCTTTCCCCCTCTGGGACTGGGTGGGACAGTGGATCAGACACTGTCCTTTCCCCCTCTGGGACAGTGGGTCAGACACTGTCCTTTCCCCCTCTGGGACTGGGTGGGGCAGTGGGTCAGGCACTGTCCTTTCCCCCTCTGGGACTGGGTGGGACAGTGGGTCAGACACTGTCCTTTCCCTCTCTGGGACTGGGTGAGACAGTGGGTCAGACACTGTCCTTTCCCCCTCTGGGACAGGGTGGAACAGTGGGTCAGACACTGTCCATTCCCTCTCTGGGACTGGGTGAGACAGTGGGTCAGACACTGTCCTTTCCCCCTCTGGGACAGGGTGGGACAGTGGGTCAGGCATTGTCCCTTCCCCTCTGGGACTGGGTGGGACAGTGGGTCAGACACTGTCCTTTTCCCCTCTGGGACAGGGTGGGACAGTGGGTCAGACGCTGTCCTTTCCCCATCTGGGACTGGGTGGGATAGTGGGTCAGACACTGTCCTTTCCCCCTCTGGGACAGTGTGGGACAGTGGGTCAGACGCTGTCCTTTCCCCCTCTGGGACTGGGTGGAACAGTGGGTCAGACACTGTCCTTTCCCTCTTTGGGACTGGGTGAGACAGTGGGGCAGGCACTGTCCTTTCCCCCTCTGGGACAGGGTGGAACAGTGGGTCAGACACTGTCCATTCCCTCTCTGGGACTGGGTGAGACAGTGGGTCAGACACTGTCCTTTCCCCCTCTGGGACAGGGTGGGACAGTGGGTCAGACATTGTCCTTTCCCCCTCTGGGACTGGGTGGGACAGTGGGTCAGACGCTGTCCTTTCCCCCTCTGGGACAGGGTGGGACAGTGGGTCAGACGCTGTCCTTTCCCCCTCTGGGACTGGGTGGAACAGTGGGTCAGACACTGTCCTTTCCCCCTCTGGGACTGGGTGGGACAGTGGGTCAGACGCTATCCTTTCCCCCTCTGGGACTGGGTGGGACAGTGGGTCAGACGCTGTCCTTTCCCCCTCTGGGACTGGGTGGGACAGTGGGTCAGGCACTGTCCTTTCCCCCTCTGGGACTGGGTGGGACAGTGGGTCAGACACTGTCCTTTCCCTCTCTGAGACTGGGTGAGACAGTGGGTCAGACACTGTCCTTTCCCCCTCTGGGACAGGGTGGGACAGTGGGTCAGACACTGTCCATTCCCTCTCTGGGACTGGGTGAGACAGTGGGTCAGACACTGTCCTTTCCCCGTCTGGTACTGGGTGGGATAGTGGGTCAGACACTGTCCTTTCCCCTTCTGGGACTGGGTGGGACAGTGGGTCAGACACTGTCCTTTCCCTCTCTGGGACAGGGTGGGACAGTGGGTCAGACATTGTCCTTTCCCCCTCTGGGACTGGGTGAGACAGTGGGTCAGACACTGTCCTTTCCCCCTCTGGGACAGGGTGGAACAGTGGGTCAGACACTGTCCATTCCCTCTCTGGGACTGGGTGAGACAGTGGGTGAGACACTGTCCTTTCCCCCTCTGGGACAGGGTGGGACAGTGGGTCAGACATTGTCCCTTCCCCCTCTGGGACTGGGTGGGACAGTGTGTCAGACACTGTCCTTTCCCCCTCTGGGACAGGGTGGGACAGTGGGTCAGACGCTGTCCTTTCCCCCTCTGGGACAGGGTGGGACAGTGGGTCAGACGCTGTCCTTTCCCCATCTGGGACTGGGTGGGATAGTGGGTCAGACACTGTCCTTTCCCCCTCTGGGACTGGGTGGGACAGTGGGTCAGACGCTGTCCTTTCCCCCTCTGGGACTGGGTGGAACAGTGGGTCCGACACTGTCCTTTCCCCCTCTGGGACTGGGTGGGACAGTGGGTCAGAAAGTGTCCTTTCCCCCTCTGGGACTGGGTGGGACAGTGGGTCAGACACTGTCCTTTCCCTCTCTGGGACTGGGTGAGACAGTGGGTCAGGCACTGTCCATTCCCTCTCTGGGACTGGGTGAGACAGTGGGTCAGACACTGTCCTTTCCCCCTCTGGGACAGGGTGGGACAGGGGGTCAGAAATTGTCCTTTCCCCCTCTGGGACTGGGTGGGACAGTGGGTCAGACACTGTCCTTTCCCCCTCTGGGACAGTGTGGGACAGTGGGTCAGACACTGTCCTTTCCCCCTCTGGGACTGGGTGGGACAGTGGGTCAGACACTGTCCTTTCCCCCTCTGGGACAGGGTGGGACAGTGGGTCAGACACTGTCCTTTCCCCCTCTGGGACTGGGTGGGATAGTGGGTCAGACACTGTCCTTTCCCCCTCTGGGACTGGGTGGGACAGTGGGTCAGACACTGTCCTTTTCCCCTCTGGGACTGGGTGGGATAGTGGGTCAGACACTGTCCTTTCCCCCTCTGGGACTGGGTGGGGCAGTAGGTCAGACACTGTCCTTTCCCTCTCTGGGACTGGGTGGGACAGTCGGTCAGACACTGTCTTTTCCCCCTCTGGGACTGGGCGGGACAGTGGGTCAGACACTGTCCTTTCCCCCTCTGGGACTGGGTGTGATAGTGGCACCTTCGAGTCTGCTCTGCCGTTCATTATGATCTTGGCTGATCAACCAATTCAATAGCCTTATCCCTCTTTCACCCCATATCATTTGATCCCCTTCCCCCTTAGTGTTGTATCTAACTGCTTCCTGAAAACATTTGGGCTGGATTTTCCGTCAGCGGGATCCTCCGTTTCTCCTTCAGTGGGTTCATGCCCGGGGATTTCCTGGCGGCGCGGGAGTTCCCACAATGGGAATCCCCATTGGACGGCTGGTGGGAAGGACAATCCCGCTGCCGGCAGGGGTGCACCGCACCAGGAAACAGGAACGACAGGACAGAGAATCCCGCCCAATAAGTTTTGACCTGAACTACTTCCTGAGGTAACGAATTTCATAGGCTCACCACTCTCTAGGTGAAGAATATCTCCTCATCTCTGTGATGCACGATCAATTGCATAAAGACTTGAGTCGGATACAACTGAGGCTTTATTGCTCTAAGATGTGTGGCCTCCCACAGCAGCTGGTGAAATGGCTGCAGCCTGGAGGACACACATATTTATACTCCGCCTACTGGGCGGAGCCAGTAGGCAGGGACTACCAACATACCTGCAGTACAGGTCCTACCATACATCACCTAATAGAGGTGCAACAGTGTTTTACCACATTCACCCCCTGTTAAAATAGAGCCCGGTGGGGGTGGTGGAGAACTATATACAACCAATGGTTTTCTTTTTACATTTACATTTACAATTTTTGATAGAGCGGAGAAAAAAATTGTCTTTTGAAGTCCAGTGGACCAGTTAGAGGTTTAACCAGTCCGGGGCCCTGATGTGCCGCTGGGAGCGACGTAGTGGTGGCGGCGATGCCGATGCTGGTCTGATGTCCAGAGCCTCCGGGAGCGTGCCAAAATCCTCTTCATCCTCGAGCGTGGGCAGGGGGAGGACGGATGGTCCAGGGGATTTGCTGCTGGGAGTGCCGGGGAGGGGAGGGTGGTGCCGGGCCCGGGGGGGGGGTGGGTGTGACCTGCTGGTGCCAGGTCCCTGAGGGACACAGTATCCTGGCGATCGTCGGGGTATGCCACGTTGGCATACTGGGGATTTGCATGGAGCAATTGCGCCCTTTCCACCAATGGGTCCGCCTTGTGGAGTTGGACATGCCTACGGAGCAGACGGGTCCTGGAGCTGTGAGCCAAGTCGGGAGCAACACCCCGGATGTGGACTTCCTGGGGAAGGCAAAAAGATGTTCATGGGGTGTGTTGTTAGTGGTGGTGCACAGTAGTGACCAAATGGAGTGGAGTGCATCAGGGAGGACCTCCTGCCAACGGGAGGCCAGGAGGTTCCTTGACTGTAGGGCCAGTTGGACGGCCATCCATACCGTCCCGTTCTCCCTGTCTACCTCTCCGTTTCCCCGGGGGTTGTAGCTTGTCGTTCTGCTGGAGGCGATACCCCTGCTGAGCAGGAACTGATGCAGCTGATCACTCAAGAAGGAGGGTCCCCTGTCACTGTGGATGTAGGCGGGGAAACTGAACAGAGCAAAGATAGTGTTAAGGGCTTTGATGACGGTAGCAGACGTCATATCGGGGCATGGGATGGCGAAGGGGAATCTGGAGTACTCATTGACCACACTGAGAAAATATGTGTTACGGTCGGTGGAGGGGAGAGGCCCTTTGAAATCCACACTGAGGCGTTCAAAGGGGTGGGAGGCCTTCACCAGGCGCGCACGGTCCGGCCGGTAGAAGTGCGGCTTGCACTCCGCACAGACCTGGCAGTCCCTGGTGATTGTCCGTACTTCCTCGAGGGAGTAGGGAAGATTGTGGGCCTTTATGAACTGGTAAAACTGTGTGACTCCTGGGTGACAAAGACTGTCGTGCAGGGTCCGGAGTCGGTCTACCTGTGCACTGGCACATGTACCTCGGGGTAGGACGTTTGGGGGTTCGTTGAGCTTATCGGGACGATACAAAATCTCGTAATTGTAGGTGGAGAGCTCGATCGTCCACCTCAAGATCTTATCATTCTTGATCTTGCCCCGCTGTGCATTATCGAACATGAAGGCTACCGACCGTTGGTCAGTGAGGAGAGTGAATCTCCTGCCGGCCAGGTAATGCCTCCAATGCCGCACAGTTTCAACGATAGCTTGGGCCTCTTTTTCGATGGATGAGTGCCGACTTCTGAGGCATGAAGGGTGCGTGAAAAGAATGCCTCGGGTCTGCCTTCCTGATTGAGGGAGGCGGCTAGGGCAACATCTGATGCGTCGCACTCTACTTAGGGCAGTGTCTCGTCTACTGCGTGCATGCCGGCCTTGGCGATATCGGCTCTGATAGGGCTCTGATACGGCTCTGATGCAAAGGCCTGTTGTGCCTCAGCCGTCAGGGGAAAATGGGTGGACTATATGAGTGGGCGGGCCTTGTCCGCATAGTTTGGGACCCACTGAGTATAGTACGAAAAGAACCCCAGGCAGCGTTTGAGAGCTTTGGGGCAGTGGGGGAGGGGGAGCTCCTTGAGGGGGCGCATGCAGTCGGGATCGGGCCCCAGAACTTTGTTCTGGACCACATAGCCGAGGATGGATAAGCGGGTCGTGCTAAACACGCACTTCTCCTTGTTGTAAGTGAGGTTTAGGAGAGTGGCGGTATGGAGAAATTTGGCAAGGTTGGCGTCGTGGTCCTGCTGATCATGGCCGCAGATGGTGACATTGTCTAGGTACGGAAAGGTGGCCCGCAAACCGTACCGGTCGACCATTCGGTCCATCTCCCTTTGGAAGACCGAGACCCCGCTGGTGACGCCGAAGGGAACCATGAGGAAGTGATAGAGGTGGCCGTTAGCCTCGAAGGCAATGTATGGACACTCTGATTTACGAATGGGGACCTGGTGGTAGGTGGATTTTAGGTCGACAGTTGAGAAGACCCGGTACTGTGCAATCAGATTGCCCATATCAAATATGCGTGGGAAGGGGTACGCACCGAGCTGCGTGTACCGATTGATGGTCTGGCTGTAGTCCTCGACCATTCTGTGTTTCTCCCCAGTTTTAAACACTCCCACTTGAGCTCTCCAGGGGTTTGTTGCTGGCCTCCCGAAGCAGCCGCTGGACCTCGGACCTGATGAAGGTCCTGTCCTGGGTGCTGTACCGTCTGCTCCTGATGGCGACGGGTTTGCAATCTGAGGTTAGATTTGCGAGGAGGGAAGGTGGATCGACCTTTAGGGTCGCGAGGCCGCACACAGTGAGGGGTGGTAGGGGCCCGCCGAATTCCAGGGTTAGGCTCTGGAGGTTACACTGGAAGTCAAGGCCGAGTAGTAGGGCAGCGGAGAGGTTAGGGAGGACGTAGAGGCGGAAGCCGGTGAATTCTACGCCCTGGACCGTGAGTGTGACCATACAGTACGCCCCGGATTGCCACGGAATGGGATCCGGAGGCCAGGGAGATTCTTTGGTTGGCGGGGTGTACCGCGAAGGAGCAGCGCCTTACCGTATCCGGGTGGATGAAGCTCTCAGTGCTCCCGGAGTCCAGCAGGCAAGAGGTCACGTGTCTGTTGACTTTCACGCTGGTCGATGCGGTGGCCAGGTTGTGCGGACGAGACTGGTCGATGGTTACTGAGGCGAGGTTGTCGCAGGTGGAGGATGATGGGGAGCCTGGGGGGGCCCTGGTCCTGGAACGCTGGCGGTGACCATGTGCCGTGGGGGAGACATGATGGCGGCGCCTGAAGCTCTCGAGGAGGACAAAATGGCGGCTGAAGATCTAGAGGAGTACAAAATGGCGGCGCCCATGGGCCGCACGTGGCGTGGATTGAACAAGATGACGGCGCCCATCGGCCGCCGTGTTGCTCGGGGGGGAAGATGGCGACGCCCACTGGCCACGTTTGGTCTGAGGGAGAGAAGATGGCGGCGCCCACTGGCTGCGCGTGGTCCGGGGAGGTGAAGATGGCGGCGTCAATTGTCCGTAAACGAGGAGGGTGGGAGCGATAGCGGCGACTGCACGGGCCTGGCACACCGCGGCGAAGTGCCCCTTCTTACCGCAAGCCTTACAAAGGGCAGCGCGGGCCGGGCAGCGTTGGTGGGGGTGTTTTTGCTGGCCACAGAAATAACATCGGGGACCACCAGGGTTTGCTGTCTGGCGCGTGGCGCAGGCGTATTGGCTGGGTAAGGCCCCCGCTGGGGCGGCCGTCTGTGGGGTCCACGATGCGTAGGAGGGGTGGGCCGCGCGGCTGGGGGTGTAGGCCTGAACGTTGCGCGAGGCGACCATAATGGAGAGCGCTAGCTTCTTTGTCTCCGCTAGGTCGAGCGTGGCCCCTCTAACAGTCGCTGGCGTATGAGGTCCGACCCAAACCCCATAACAAACGCGTCCCGCATAAGGAGGTTTGAATGTTCAGTGGCCGTAACGGCCTGACAGTCACAGTCCCGGATGAGCGGGATTAGGGCCCGCCTGAAGTCTTCTATGGACTCACCAGGGAGTTGAGAGCGAGTGGCGAGTACGTGCCTCGCGAAGAGCGTGTTCGTCTTCTGAGCGTAATTCTCCTTGAGAAGCGACATGGCTTTGGCGTAGTTCGGCGCGTCCTGGATTAGCGGAAAGACGCTAGAGCTCAACTTTGAGTACAGGATCTGTATCTTCTGAGCCTCCGAGACAGGGGTGGACGCCGAGTTGATGTACGCCTCGAAACAAGCTAGCCAGTGTTGAAAGTCCTTTTGGCGTCGCTTGAATGCGGATCCAGCTGCAGGCCATCCGGTCTGATACGGAGGTCCAGCTTTTGAAAATCTTAGAGCAATAAATTGATGCACGATCAACTGCACAAAGATTTGAGTTCAATACAACTGAGGCTTTATTACTCTAAGTTGTGTGGCCTCCCACAGCAGCTGGCGAAATGGCTGCAGCATGGAGGACACACATATTTATACTCCGCCTATTGGGCGGAGCCAGCAGGCAGGGACTACCAACGTACCTGTAGTACAGGTCCTACCATTTATAGAGGTGCAACAATGGTTTACCACACTCTGTCTAAAATGGTCTCCCCCGAATCCGGAGACTGTGACCCCTGGTTCTGGACACACTCACCGCCGAGAACATCCTTCCCGCGTCTATCCTGTCTGGTCCTGTTAGAATTTATAGGTTTCTATGAAAACTCTCCTCGCTCTTCTGAACTCCGACGAATACAACCCTAACCGATTCAATCGCTCTGCATACGCCAATCCAGCCATCCCAGGAATCAGTCTGGTAAACCTGCACTGCACTCCCACCAGAGCAAGAACAACTAGGGGGCAGAGCCTCAAAATAAGGGGAAGTAGATTTAGGACTGAGTTTAGCAGGAACTTCTTCACCCAAAGGGTTGTGAATCTATGGAATTCCTTGCCCAGTGAAGCAGTAGAGGCTCCTTCATTAAATGTTTTTAAGATAAAGATAGACAGTTTTTTGAAGAATAAAGGGATTAAGGGTTATGGTGTTCGGGCCGGAAAGTGGAGCTGAGTCCACAAAAGATCAGCCATGATCTCATTGAATGGTGGAGCAGGCTCGAGGGGCCAGATGGCCTACTCCTGCTCCTAGTTCTTACGTAAATATATATTAAGAAAGAAAGAAATGGTAAAAGACAATTAAAATGGAATGAAAGCAAATGGGTCGAGGAACTTTCTTCTTCTCTCTCCACGGGTGCGCCCTGACCTGCTGAGTATTTCCCATTGTCTCGTTCTCTCCTTATTTCTGGTCGTTATCACGTTGTGGTCAGTCGGACCTGCTAAGAGCCAATCTGACAGCCGGGTTTCCAATCATTCAGCCAGTGACTGGACTTCAGAATGGTCTTCCTTCAGTGTGAGAAGCTTTGGGGCCCCGCGAGGGGGTGACGTGGAAATGGATTTCTTTTCTTCGATTTCTATAAGCGGGGAATAAGCTCCAATTTTCCCATATATTGCAAGGAGAGAGTCTCAGCCTGTAGTATTTACATCACAATCGGTTCCCTCTAAGTGTAGAGAATATGAAGGCCATAAAATGGAACGTAGTAACGTGCGATCAAAAAGCATATATTATTCAGGCATTGTAACCATTAGCAGTGGAGAGGGGGAGGTAATGAACAGTATCAGTAATCAGCACCTCAAGACATAATCGCCACATTTGAGCGAGTAAAGTGCCTGACCGAAAGAAAAATATAATTTTGAGAGAGAATATCGCCTTACCCCGACAATTGCAGTGAATGGCCGTGTGTCAGGACATAGAACCATAGAATTCCGACAGTGCAGAAGGAGGCCATTCGGCCCATTGAGGCTGCACCAACCCTCCGATAGAGCACCCCACCTAGACCCACTTCCCACCCTACCCCCACCTGACCCGCACATCTAAGGGGCAGTTTAGCACAGCCAATCCACCTAACCTGCACATCTGTGGACTGTGGGAGGAAACCGGAGCACCCGGAGGAAACCCACGCAGACACAGGGAGAAAGTGCAGACTCCACACCGAAATCAAGGCCGGAATCAAACCCGGGTACCTGGTGTTCTGCGGCAGCATGCTAACCACTGTGCCAGCGTGCCGCCGTCGGCGCTGTTGCTCCAGTTGGCAGTGTGAGTTTTCACATGGACGCTGTTTGCAGTCAGCCCGCCCTCACCACCCCCTAGCTCCGCTCCACAATTCTCGCTAATTTTCGAGGCTGCTTATCTGACATCCATTGCTGGGTGAAGCTTAGGCCAAATAATACTGTGCAGACCGAAACTGTACTTTTGGGTCTCCCACTCCAGATTCCATTCCCTAGCTACCCGCTTCATCACTCACCCTGGCACAGGCTGCGTTTTCGCCTATCCGTTCACTGCTTTGGCATTACATTCGGGACTGGATATGCACTCACGATGTCACATTTGTGCCCTCACGAAGATCGCCTAGTGCCACCGTCCTGGCATTCATTCACGGGATGTTGGCATCGTTGGCTAGCCCAGAAATTATTGACAATCCCAAATTGCCCCTTGAGAAGTGGTGGTGATCTGCTGTCCACATCCCGTAAAAATGAACTTTTTAAAAAGTGCACACACAGTGCTATTGGAAAGGGAGTTCCAGGATGTTGCCCCAGGGGCATAAGGACATTTCCAAGTCAGTGTGCTGAGTGATTTGGAGGGGAACTTCCAGGTATCTGCTGCTCTTGTCCTTCTAGATGGTAGTGGTCATGGGTTTGGAAGATGCTGTCCTCAATTACTTTGCCTGCAAGTGTAAGTGGAACAAGAGCTGTTTGATGGGAACCAGTGTTAAGGTTAAGAAACTGTATGGAATCTGTTCGGGACAATTTGAAGGTTAAAAGTTTAAACATTGCTTTCTTTTCTTTTGTTGAAATAAAGTTTCTTTATAAAATAACCAAGCCCAACTCGATTATCACTACGGAACGAATCGATCTTTCTGCACAGTCTTAAACTTAAAAACGTTACCTGTCTGCTTCAGTATCTTAGCCATTGTTGAGGGCTGACCAGATGTCCGTAACATAAGGCAAATGGTATGTTAGCGACAGGAGTTGAGTATAGGAATAGAGATGTTTTACTGCAATTGTATAGGGCATTGGTAAGGCCACACCTGGGGCGGGATTCTCCGACCCCCGCCGGGGATTTGACAGGGGCGGGAATCGCACCACGCCGGTCGGGGGCGATTCCCCTGCCTGCGATGGGCCGAGTGGCTGCCTGTTTTCGGCCGGTCCCGCCGGCGTATGCTACGACAGGTACTTACCGGCAGGACCTGGCTCCGCGGGCAGCCTCCGGGGTCCTCGGGGGGGGCGCGGGGGGGATCTGGCCCTGGGGGTGCCCCCATGGTGGCCTAGCCCGCGATCGGAGCCCACCGATCCGCGTGCGGGCCTGTGCAATGCGGCCACTCTATTCCTCCATGTCGGCCACTGTAACAGTCCGCGATTCCACCCTATCCCCGTAACCCAATAACCCCTCCTAACCATTTTGGTCACTAAAGGCCATTTATCATGGCCAATCCACCTAACCTGCACGTCATTGGACTGTGGGAGGAAACCGGAGCACCCGGAGGAAACCCACGCACACACGGGGAGGATGTGCAGACTCCGCACAGACAATGACCCAGCGGGGAATCGAACCTGGTTCACTGGCGCTGTGAAGCCACAGTGCTATCCACTTGTGCTACCGTGCTGCCCGTAATTTGGGAAGCAATTATTCTTCTGTTAGGGACATTTGTTCAGAACCCTTTTCCCAAGCCTTCTCTCTGTGGCTTTATTTTAATAACCTTTTTGATGGCCTGCTTGCATCCTTCTCTTTCTACGCCTGTTCCAAATTCATTCTCTCTCTCACCTTCTCTCTCAGCTCTGCACAGCCCTTCAAACAAAAGTCCTCCTCTGGAATGTCCAGACTGAAACTTATGAACTGTGATTGGGCTGCGTGATTACCCACTCCCGAGCTTGGGCCATCAGACTCTGTAATAGGATAATGGCTGGTCATGCAGGAATGTCCCGAAAGGCAATGGACCTCAGGTGAATCACCTTATGTATTCCTTAACAAGTTTAGGTCTGAATGGGATATTGTGAGTCATCCAGATGTGGGCGTATCCCTTTGATTCCACTGCTAGCAGTCTTTTCTAACCCATAAATTGCCTGCTACATCTTCTACCCCATTTCTGGACCGAAGTTCCTCATATCCTCCACATCTTGATACTACGTTACTGCCTGCTGGATCTGCGTGCTGACTTTCAGCGACTGATGCACGAGGGCACCAAGATCTCGCTGAGCATCCACCTCTCTCAATTTACACCCATTCAAATAATAATCTGCCATCCTATTTTTGCCACTGAAGTGGATAACCTCACATTTATCCACATTATACTGCATCTGCCATGCATATGCCCATTGACTCAGCCTGTCCAAATCCCACTGAAGCATCTCTGCATCCTCCTCACAGCTCACCTTTCCACCCAACTTCACATCATCTGCAGATTTGGAGATAATACATTTAGTTCGCTGTCCAAAACATTCATATATAAGGTGAGCAGTTAGGGTCCCAGTACAGATCCTTCCTGTGGGGGCAGCATGGTAGCACAGTGGGTAGCACAGTTGCTTCACAGCTCCAGGGTCCCAGGTTTGATTCCGGCTTGGGTCACTGTCTGTGCGGAGTCTGCACGTTCTCCCCGTGTGTGCGTGAGTTTCCTCCGGATGCTCCGGTTTCCTCCCACAGTCCAAAGACATGCGGGTTAGGTGGATTGGCCATGAGAAATTTGCCCTTAGTGTCCGAAAAAAAGGTTAAGTGGCGTTACGGGGATAGGGTGGAGGTGTGGGCCTGGCTAGGGTGCTCTTTCCAAGGGCCGGTGCAGACTTGATGGGCCGAATGGCCTCCTTCTGCACTGTAAAATCTAAGAAATCTTTCAGTATCCCACTAGTTACTGCCTGCCCAATCGGAAAAAAACCATTTATTCCAACTTTTTATTCGCCACTGCCAACCAACTTTCTATCCATCTCAAGACACTATCCATAATCCCGTGTGCTTTAACTTTACATGTTAATCTGCTATGTGAGATCTTGTCGAAAGCCTTCTGAAAGTCTAAATATACCACATCCACCGGTTCACCCTGCTCAACTTGACAAGTTACATCTCCAAAGAATTCCAGTAGATTTGTCAAGCATGATTTCCCTTTTGTAAATCCCTGCTGACTTTGCCTGATTACACCACTGCTTTCCCAATGCTGTGCTCTGAAATCCTTGAGAATGGACCCCAGCAATAGCCCTACTACACGGCTGCTACTGTGTGTTGGCGGTGGAGGGATTGAATGTTGATGGTGGGGAATTGGGTGCCAATCGAGTGAGTTGACCTTGGATGGTGTTGAGCTTCTTGAGATTTCTCAGAGCTGCACTCAAACAAGCAAGGGGGGGATATTCCACTACACTCCTGGCTTGTGCCTTGCGGATGATGGACAGACTTTGGGGCGGCAAGAGGTGAGTTACTCTCCGCATGATTCCTAGCCTTTGGCCTGTTCGTGTAGCCATAGCATTTTTATGGCTAGTCCAGCTCAGTTTCTGGTCAATGGTAACCCCCAAATGTTGACAGTGGGGGATTCAGCGATGGTAATGCCATCGGGGCAATGGTTAGACCCTCTTTTCTTAGAAATGGTCATTATCTGGCACTTGTGTGGCGCGAATGTAACTTGCCACTTGTCGGCCCAAGCCTGGATATTGTCCAGGACTTGTTGCATTTGTCCGTGAACTGCTAAGGGGTTGTGAATGTTGCTGAACAGTGTTCAAGCATCTGTGAACATCCCCACTTCTGTCCTGATGTTGGAAGGAAGGCCATTGATTAAACAGCTGAAGATGGTTGGGCCTGGGGCACCACCCTGAGGAGCCCCTGCAGTGATGACCAGGAGCTGAGGTACAACGCCAACGATCTTCCTTTGTGCAGGTGTGACTCCAACCAGCGGAGAGTCCCCCCCCCACCCCCCCCCCCCCCCCCCGATTCCCATTGACTCCATTTTTGCCAATGCTGCCTTGATATCAATGGCAGTCGCCTCATCTCTGGAGTTCAGCCTTCTATTCGTGCCTGCTGCTGAATTCTTTCTGCTGCCTTTGTCAGCTTTAAGCTTGACTATTCTAATGCACAAATAATTATAGCATCAGTTGCCTTGGTCTCTGAGCTCTGGAATCCCTTCCGTACAACTCCTCCCCTTCCCTTCCTCACTTTCGCCGTTTGCAACACTGTCTCTTTGACCAAGCTTTTTGTTACCTGTCCTAATATCTCCTCATAGTTAGTTTTATAATACTCCAGTGAAGCAGACTGGGATGTATCATTATGTGAAAGGCACTGAATAGAAATAAGTTGCTATTGTTGCCGCTGCTGTTTCCCTAGTTCTCACTGTATTACCGATGACTTCAATCTTCTCGATGCTGTTGCCTCGGTGATGCTATTGAGTCTGTTGGCACTTGTCGAGACCACAGATGCAGTCGGATGTATTCATGTTGTCAGTCCTGTAGTTGCTGTTTATTGTCGAATGGACTGGGTTTCTATCACAACTTATTTTTTTATAAATGTATTTTATTCCAAACTTACTCAAAAATTACAAAAACATCAATAATCAGGGGAACACACTCGCCAACTCACAGTTTTGCAATCTGTACAAGTTTATCCCCTTTATCACCCCCCTCCCCGCCCCTGCGACAACCAACTCCTCGAATATGGCCACGAACAATCCCCACCGTGTCTCAAAGCCCTCCACTGAACCCCTCAATTCAAACTTAACTTTCTCCAACCGGAGGAAGTCGTACAGATCCCCTCGCCAGGCCGCCACCCCCAGCAACATTGTCGACCACCACTCCAGCAGAATTCTGAACCGGGCCACTAGAGAGGCAAAGGCCACAACATCAGCCTTCCTCCCCTCCATCAGCTCCGGCTTTACCGATATCTCAAAAATCACCACCATAGGGTCCAGCCCACACCATGCCCACCATCTTTCCTAGTGTCCTGAACACTCCCGCCCAGAATCTCTCCAACTTCTCACAGCCCCAGAACATATTTACGTGGCTTGCTGGTCCTCGGCCACACCTCCCGCACCTGTCTGCCACACCCTGGAAGAACCCACTCACCCTCTCCCGAGTCACGTGATCCCTGCGTACCACCTTAAACTGTATCAAAGTCATCCTCGCACACGAGGAGGTCAAGTTCATCCTGCACAGAGCTTCACTCCACACGACCAAACCTATCTCCCCCCCCCCCCACCCCCCTCAGCTCCTCCTCCCATTTCTCCTTGGTCTTCACCACTTGCGTACCCCCCTGTTCTCCAAACCACTCATGTACGTCCCCAACCCTACCCTCCCCTTCCACGTCCGGAAGCAGCAACCGTTCCAAAAGGGCATATTTCGCAGGTCTGGGCCTCCCTTTCCACACCTTCCATGCAAATTCCCTTGTAAATACCTAACTTCACTTCCCTTAGGGAAATATCTGTGGCATTGAGTTGATGCTGCAGATGCTACCAGGCAACTGTGTCCAGAACTGCACACAATATTCCAGCTGAGGTCTAACAGAAGGAAGGCAGGGAGAGATAAAGACAGAGGCACAGATAGTCAGAGAGAGAGACGTAAACCAAGGAAATAAGGACAGTGACACAGAGAGACAGATCGGGAAAAACAGGCTAGTGGACGGGGCAAACATTGAGAGGCAGAATGTACGAGGACGGCTGACTATTAGAGCGGATAGTTCACCTGGTATTCTGTAAAATGATTATTTTTCTTTTTAAAAATGGACAAAGCTTTACCCCGACAAGCCACGACTCATACCAGAGGAATTTCTAACCTTCAGACAAACTGGGTTCAAAAGGATGCTAACGCCCCTTGTTGGAGCTGCACAAATCTTCTTTGTCTTTCTAAGGAAGAATTCTGGCCACCAGAGATGCTATGCCTCCAAGGGAAAGACTCCTAATACCCAATGTGGCGTTATTGGGCGGCTGTTACCTGCTCCAAAACACAATGTGTTTCAACCAGAGGCTTCCTCAGTTAACCCGAAACCACGCTGTCAAATGACCGGTACTTGGGCTATCTGAATTCCTTTAATTAATCATCTATCGGGTCTTAACTCCAGTCACTGTTTGACCTCTGAAGAGGACAGGACTCCAAGCAGCAGGCTGTGTCTGTGTCGACCATCTTCTCACCAAACAGGTAGCGGCAGAAGGAGCTCTGTCCAAGGACAATTGCCTGGCCCTCAACTTCATCTTGGACTCCAGGAACAATGGAACCTGTGTCTTCAAGACTAATTCTACTCCACGTGCCTTCTTCCCTGGTGGAAGTCCTCACGCCTGGAATAACGGGTCACCCTTGGGAAACCAATCAATCTACCTCTGTACAAACCCTCCGTTAGACTGATTCTGGACTCTGAACTCATGCAAAATCAATACTTGTATTTTTTTTTTGTGGCCTTGTCCTGCAACTCCTTTTTCCCCTTATCGCTCTGTTATTGTATGAGTGCAAAAGGGGGCGAACATTGCAATGTCCCTTTCCCGCATTTTGTGTGTGTGAAAATGAACCAACACTTTTGTTTCATCTTATCTCGAGTGTGCTGTGCGAGTTATTTCTGGAGGTTTGGAACACTCCAAGGTTAAGGGTTGTGTAGAAGCCAGGTATTTCTGATACAACTAATATAGGTAAAAGATAGCTTTTTAAGTTACTGGACTCTTGTCATCTCGTTGCCATGGAATTCAGCCTTTGTTCAAATTGCTGCACTGAAAGACTGTCTGTCAAAAATTTGTAGTGACGTTGTTTATATCTCTGTCTAAAACACATCTTTCTTCGATTAACTTGCAATTTTCAAGTTCAATTCGCTCAGTTTTTAATTGCAACAGTTGGTATTTTGACTCCACTTCAAAAACTTCATTTTGGAATTCTGCTATTTGAAAAGATAACTGCTGGAGTTCAGAGGTTTTCTTTTGCAATTCTGTTTTAATTTCATCATAATGTTCAAGTTTGGATTTTGCATCTCGCAATTCTTCAACAACTGCAATTAGTTGGTCTTTAGTGGACCTATACTCATCATCACTTTTATTTTTAATAATCATCTCTTGCTGTCTGCGTATCTGTCCCATAAAAAGCTATCTTTTACCTATATTAGTTGTATTAGAAATACCTGGCTTCTACAGGTTGGGCAAAATATGTCACTATTTACAAAGAGGGGAAATCAAAATTTTAAACCATCTTTCTGTTTACAGACGGGTAAAGAGAGTAGAAACCGGGCCATTTTAAATTAAATCCCCCTTCCTTTCCATAACAATGCAAATAGACGAGTTCTACTCCTCTTCTATCAACACCATGTAAACATACGCTCTGTGCCTGTCTAAAAACATTCAGCGCAAATTTCCGAATGTATGAAATAGACACGGCTGTTGGGAATAACCTCCGACTGAACTCTGGGCCTGTCCACTTCGCTACACCGAGCAGTTGAAAGGGACTGAGAGCTCTGCTCTCCCGGGCAGTATTAATGTTGGAGGCCGGCACCCCACTGCTCGTACGTGAGTCTGCAAAGAGCCACCTGTTCTGGAGCATGTCACGTTCGCACAATGATAAAAATACCGCTGGGTAGCTGAAATGACGACGGAAAAGGCTGGGAATATTCACCAGGCCAGGCATCTGCGGGAGGGAGAAAGGGGGCCTCTTTCCAGTGAGTTTGGGGCTTCGGGGGGGGGAGTGGGTTTGGGGGTTGCGTCGGCTACTCGAGATATTGGGACGCCATTTATAAACGGCTTCCAATCTCTCGCTGCACTGACGGGTTGCGGCGAGCGGAGCACCTCGGTGCAGAAAATGGAGCTCAGTCTGGCCTCATCGGGAAGTTCCCCACTGAGGCCCCCCATCTACCCGGATGGGCGTTAGATAGCGGGGTGTTCCTCAGCGCTCCGAGCGCTAATCTCGCGAGCTACGGGACTCTGCCCCCATTCGGATAGATCGCACCCGCTATCATTTATTGTGAGGGGAACTGATTACAAGAGGAGGGAGGTTATGCATAGGTTGTACATGGCATTGGTGAGGCCACGTTTCGAGTATCGTGCTCAGTATTGGTCTCCTTATTGCGGGAAAGATGTAAATGCATTAGAAGCGGTTCAGAGAAGGTTTGTTGGACTTAACACCTGGAATGGGGTGGTTGGTCTGATGAGGAAAGGTTGGGAGAGGTTCGCATTGTATCCGCCAGAGTTCAGAAGTGTAAAAGGCAACTTGATCAAATCCTTTCAAGAGCCTGAGGGGAATTGACAGAGTGGATGTGGAGAGGATGTTTCCCCTTGTCGGAGAGTCTAGAACAGCGTTCTCCAAAGTCGGGGGCGCAACCCGCAGGTGAGTTGCGGGCGGGTGTCGGGAGGGTCGCGGGGAGCCGTTGTCCGCGGCGCTCCCGATCGCGCAAATCCCCACGTAGCAGCCGGCTTCTCATAATGCCGGCTGCAATCAGCCGCGAACAAGTTAAAAAAACAATTTGGCCGCATTGCGCATGCGCGCCGATAATCGGGCAGGCATATGCAGTGCGGCCGCTATTTTTTTAAGCGGTTGCAGCCTTTTGTTTTACAAGTTCTGTAGTGGTTTTTATTCATTTATTTTGTTCATTTAATTTTTATTTTTTTCATTTATTTTATTCATTTTATTTTTTTTACAAGTTCGGGGGGGTTTTATTCATTTTCCCCCCCATTTTTTTTTACAAGTTCGGGGGGGGGGTTATATTTGATAAAATTTTACAGGAAAAAAATTCGGAACTTTGGACAGATGGAGACTCCATACTTTCCGACACCAGAAGGCTTCACCTTCATCCAACAGGTTCCATTGGAGGAGCGTGTACGAGGGTCAAAGGGACCCAAAACCATTTCCTCCATTTTTGTCAGCAGCAAACAAGGTAAGAGAAAATGGTGGGTCGTGCAGGCCGGCCGGCGTGGGTCGCGAAGGTCGGCCAGGTTGGGTCCCGAAGGTTGGCCGATTGGTAAAAATGGGTCCCTGGAAAAAACGTTTGAAGAACACTGGTCTAGAACTAAGTGTCTGAGGTAGCGTGCTCCTTTAAGGTGCCGAGGTCTTGGAGGGTCATGTGACCCGTAGGGCCAGTCGGGCCGGAGCGCACAAATCTGTTCAGAGTTTGGAGTTGTGGAGCATGGTAACCGTTATCTCTGTGAATAGTTATTTGCCTCAATAAACCGTTCATTCATTAATCTACTTGGTGGTGACCAGTCTTTCGAGGTCACTGTTGAAAAATAAGAGGTCGTTAATTTAAGGCAGGGACGAGGAGGACTCTTTTTCTCTGTCAGGGTGGTGAGTCTCTGGGACTCTCTTCCTCAATAGGCAGTGGAAGCAGAGATTTTGCATATTTTTAAGGCTAGCCCAGGAGGTCAAAGGCAAGTGAAAGTAGCTCCTTCTTTCGTGAGCAAGCTGTCAACCATGTCACTCACCTCGGTCAACATTTCCCTCTCTTGCGTTTTGCCCGGGAGCAAATTGGCCTTTGCAGAAAATAAAGGAGCGTCCGGGGAAAAGATCGAGCTGCAGTGTCAGCAGCGTTCCCAGGAACATATACCAGCTCTGCCCCATCAATGAGTTCAGCTCCATCTCACTCCAAAGTGCCAGTATAATGAGATAGCTGTAAATAATTGCTCCCCCTTGGCTTCAGCCCACGTCATCGAAAGGCTGCACTCACTAAAACACGGAACAGATTAGCCGCATAGCTTTGTCACAATACCCTCTTAGTCAAAGACCTCTGGTCAGCTACAGCCCAGAGACAAAATCAGCCCCCAATTCACAACTCTCTCAATTAAACTCTCATTCAGGACGACTGCTGTAAGAATGAGCGGAAACTCATTCTATTCATTCTGTGTATCCAACCCGGTGCTGTACCTGTCCTGGGAGTGTTTGATGGGTACAGTGTAGAGGGAGCTTTACTCTGTATCTAACCCCGTGCTGTACCTGTCCTGGGAGCATTTGTTGAGGAAAGTGCATAGGGAGCTTTAGCCTGTATCTAACCCCGTGCTGTACTTGTCCTGGGAGTGTTTGATGGGACTGTGTAGAGAGAGATTTATTCTGTATCTAGCCCAAGCTGTATCTGTCCGAAGGGTGTTTGATGGGGACAGTGTCGAGGGAGCTTTACTCTGTATCTACCCCCGTGCTGCTCCTGCCCTGGGCGTGTTTGATGCTGACTCCTATATACATTGCGCAATTTGAAATGAGTTGTCTCGTATGGGACTTGCATTAACGCAATTTCTGTTTGCCATTCCTGTCATTATAGCAGCAGCACCGTCAGCAATGCGCACTCTGCCTCGGCAATGACAGGCTTTAGATCAATGCAAATATTTCTTCCATTCACTAAGCCTTTGTGCATTATCAGCAGGGCCCCACCAGCTGCAGAATTCTCCTTCACCTCGGTAACCTTGCAATTCGGCAGCGGATTAAACTCACAGCTGGCCAAGGTAAGCATCTCCTGTCAGAGCCCGAGGTGGCTCCTGTCATCTTAGCAGGACGTTGCTGGCGTACGTTCAGGTCGGGCCTCATTACAGGCAAGGTTCAGTTGCAGTGAGAACACGAGCAGCAAGGACGCTGCCTTAGTTCAACAAGCAACAGCAGAAACAAATCACTCCCCAGAGAGCGCTGAGCGCACAGAGAGATTGCAGTTCTATCAGCCACACCAACACCACACACAGCGATAAAGAGAATGGAAATCTCCCCTTCTCCCTCCATTCACAGTCAGACACTGGCAAGCCTGTTCCCAGTCAAAGGGGATTAACCCTCTCAGCCACCTCTCTCAAGTAAAAGCTGCAATTTAATTCAGGAAACGGTTGACCATTACAGTATTGCTAACAGCAGGAAAAAATAAAAATCCTGGAAAACACAGCAGGCGCAGCAGCAGCAGTGGAGAGAGACACAGGCCGGGATTCTCAAAGTGTCCGGCGTCAATGGGTCTTGGCCCAGTGTGGTGAATGTATTATGCCAATAATCCACCGTTGTATTTGTATCTGTGCTATGCTGTTGCCCTTGTGGGCTCCTCCTGTGGGCCATTGTATGGCATTGTCCATGGCATTGTCCCGAAGCGTGGTACATTGGCGAGACCATGCAGACGCTGTGACAACGAATGAACGGACATCGCACAACAATCACCAGGCAGGAATGTTCCCTTCCAGTCGGGGAACACTTCAGCAGTCAAGGGCATTCAGCCTCTGATCTCCGGGTAAGCGTTCTCCAAGGCGCTTCAGGACCCGCGACAACGCAGAATCGCCAAGCAGAAACTTATAGCCAAGTTCCGCACACATGAGTGCGGCCTCAACCGGGACCTGGGATTCAGGTCGCATTACATTCATCCCCCACCATCTGGCCTGCGAAATCCTACCAACTGTCCTGGCTTGAGACAATTCACACCTCTTTAACCTGGGGTCACCCCATCTCTGGATCTGTAAAGATTTAATCACCTGCTAATGCTCGCATTCCAAGCATTGTTTGGCATCTTTGAATCTGTCTATATATATGTTTCTGGAACAGACCTCTTCATTCACCTGAGGAAGGAGCAGGGCTCCGAAAGCTAGTGACATCGAAACAAACCTGTTGGACTTTAACCTGGTGTTGTAAGACTTGGTAATATCCATAGGGGAACATGTTGGGGCCTGTATGGGCTCCGCCCATGGCTCCTCCCCTTGAGGGAGGTATAAAGAGCAGTCGACCTGGAGGCGGTTCTCAGTATTGGCTCAGTCGCAGGCAGGCACTGTTCTAAGTTGATTAAAGCCACAGTTTACTTCTACTCCCGTCTCGAGTGAATTGATGGTGGCATCACCCAGAATTCTGGAGCCCACAGGGGGCCAGCACGGTGCCGGAGCGCTCTGCGCTGCTCCAGCTTCCGTACGCGGCCCTGCAATGCTCGCCGCGGGTCCGCGCATGCGCGCGGCAGCCATTTCCACGTCGGGGCCGCGAAACATGGCAGAGCCACACAGCAGGCCGGCGGGAAAGAAGGTAGGCCCCCCCGCCAGATCGCGCGCTCCCGCCGATCGGTGGCCCCCGATCGCGGGCCTGGCCAACGTGGAGGGCCCCCGGAGACTGATCCCCCCACCCCGCCCTACAGGACGGCCACCGCAGCCGCGACACCGAGCTCCCGCTGGGTGGAACCACACGTGAACCATGCCGGTGGGGACTCGACCGGTTGACCGCGGAGAATCACCACGGGGGCCTGAGAATCGTGTCCCGGCGTCGGACCCGATCGTGGGTCTGAGGCCCCATTCTCCGCCCCCGCGCCGAGCGCCATTCCCGCACGGAGGCTCGGAGAATCCCGACCACAGAGTTAATGATTTGATTCCGTATGACTCTTCCTCAGGGCTCGGAACGTCATCGTAAGCAGGTTTACAACTCTTAGCCTGTCCCAACCGTGAGAATATGTCTGACCCACAGCCCCACCCTGTCCCAGAGGGGGAAAGGACAGTGTCTGACCCACTGTCCCACCCAGTCCCAGAGGGGGAAAGGACAGTCTGACCCACTGTCCCACTCAGTCCCAGAGGGGGAAAGGACAGTGTCTGACCCACTGTCCCACCCAGTCCCAGAGGGGGAAAGGACAGTGTCTGACCCACTGTCCCACCCAGTCCCAGAGGGGGAAAGGACAGTGTCTGACCCACTGTCCCACCCAGTCCCAGAGAGGGAAAGGACAGTGTCTGACCCACTGTCCCACCCAGTCCCAGAGAGGGAAAGGACAGTGTCTGACCCACTGTCCCACCCAGTCCCAGAGGGGGCAAGGACAGTGTCTGACCCACGGGCCCACCCAGTCCCAGAGGGGGAAAGGACAGTGTCTGACCCACTGTCCCACCCAGTCCCAGAGGGGGAAAGGACAGTGTCTGACCCACTGTCCTACCCAGTCCCAGAGGGGGAAATGACAGTGTCTGACCCACTGTCCCACCCAGTCCCAGAGAGGGGGAAAGGACAGTGTCTGACCCACTCCAATGAAGATTAATAATAATAATCTTTATTAGTATTTCCTTTGATCGGATCATTGTGGGCAATTTTTGTTTCTCTTTATTTTACAGGCACTTTCATGGGTAGGAGATTGGAACTTGGGAAAGGGAAAAACCCTACTAACATCAAGGAATAAGCAAGGGTCAGAGGAGAGGTTGGGTACAATTATGGACCAAAATGGAATCCCAACCTGGCCAGCAGCGACAATTATAAGGCAATGCAATTCGGGATGGGTCGCAGACGCTGGGCCCAGCCAGCGATGCCCACATTCCTTAAATGAATAAAAATAATACCTATTTTGAAGAAAAGCTACTAGTTATCCTTAATGCCTTGGTCAATATTGTTCCCTTAACCCACATCACGTCAAATTAATCTACTCAGTGCACAAGATGGCCACCCTGTTCCCTGTATTGCAACAAAATTACAGTTTAGTAGTTCTTCATTGCTTTTGAGCCTATCGATGCTCAAGAAAATAGCCACATCAATGTAAGTTTTTCATTTTTTAAATGTAAGTGGAAGTTTCTGTGTCCTCCCCTCCCCGTCAAAGAGCCTCCTATCTGGTTCCAATATTTTTTGGCATTCGTTTCAGATCTCTCGTTCTCCGTCTCCATCTGCATCGCTGATGAGCAGCTGAATATAGAATCATTTTTAAAAACCTTGCGCTCTGACAGGTCAGCGCAGAGGAGCCAGAGATAGATCCAACAGCTCACAGCTTCTGGCATTTAACCCCCAGAGATCAGGTTCAGTGCACGTCCTGGCAGCTCAATCTCTTATTCCAGTGGAAGACTGTCGTGTGTCAGGCCCAGTTGGAGCGGCGAATAAAGCACAGGCAGGGGAAAAAGGATGAGAGATGGACAGCGCAGGGAGAGAAATAAAGATGGCACAAGAGAGGCGGGTACACAGGGAGAGGGAGATTGAGACAGAGGCAGAAATTCTCCGGTTGCTGCCGCTCTCTTTCCCCGCCAGCAGCACCCCCCGCCCATGGGCTTTGCGGCGCAGTGGGGTGGTTGCAGTGGGAAATCCCATTGAGACAGAGAGATTGGGACAGAGAGGTTGAGACAGTTTGACACAGCATGGAGACATCGGGGGCGATTACCCGGTCCTCTAGCCATGCGCTTCCCGGCCGCGCGCTGTCCGCACGCGGCGAGATTCTACCTTCCTCGAGATTGTCAATGGGAACGCCTGGATAATCCCGGCCACAGAGAAAGAGGTCCAGAGAGAGGGGCGGGTACAGAGCAAAGTGACACCGGGACAGAGAGTCAAGGGCTGATGGACTTAGAGACGGGAAACAGGATGAAGAGACTGAGACAGGTACAAGTAAAGATAAAGGCAGAGTGTTACGACACTCTGGGCGAGTGCGCGATCCATTCCAGCCCCACTTGACCCTGAGTCGCAAAGCAGGTGAAATAAGATTTTATATTAATACCCATGACTTTGATTCAATTGAATTTACCACAGTCACCAGGTTTGTGAAATTCAAACATAAGTAACCGTTTATCATGTACAGTATTATAATTAAACTGGCAGAAACATTTCACTGACTAATATCCCTTTCACAACCGCACCCTCCCCCGACCTTTCTAACCACCCCCCACTCTCTAAACACACACACAAGCAACACAGAGGGGAAAGGGTGGCGGAAAGGTAAAGAAATTATCGATAAAAAAAGAAGGATAAAGGATCTTTGATGCACTGAGATGACCTTTAGTTAATGTCTTTCTGAGGTTCAGCTTTCATTTTGGTGCTTCTTCCGTCTAGGGGTGAGATGGTTTGCGCTGGAATGTTTGTCTACTTTCTCTGTGGATTCAGGATCATTTCAAGTTTACAGCAAAGATATGCCAGGCAGTCACTGATTTTAGAACAATAATGCAGTTCTTTACTTCAGCAACGAGGGAGAGAGACCGCATTGCTTCACCTTCTAAGGTCCAATCACATCTACCAAGTTCTCTCAGAAAGCATCCCACAGGAACCAATCACTGACTGTTGTCAGGTAGAACACTGTCCCTGGCCAACCCCCTGGTGTCCAGCCAGCCAATCAAACTGGCATGCCTCAAAACCTCAGAGAGATGCTTAAAAATAATAAAAGTGTAATTATATTAGGTGATTTCCACTTTCCCAACATTAATTGGATTAGTCCCTGTGTTAAGGGCTTAGATGGAGTGGAGTTCTTAAAATGTACGCAGGAGAACTTTTTAGATCAACATGCAGAGGGTCCAGCAAAGGATGGCGCAGTGCTGGACCTAATTCTGGGGAATGAAGCCAGACAGGTGGTTATGTTGTTGGTGGGGGATAGCGACAACAACTTGCTACAAGTTAAGTTTGTTACAGACAAAGAAATAGACAAGTTGCAAAAAAAGGTTGTGGATTGGGGAGAGTGGATTTTAGTAAAATAAGGCAGGATCTGGCCAAGGTAGACTGGAAAAGATTATTTGTGGGGGAAATCTACAGGATCTACCATGGGGGAGGGTGGGGGGTGAGGTGTTCAAAAAGGAAATGGGTAGGTTACAGGCCCAACATGTTCCCTCTAAGATAGTAGGAAGGGATAACAAGCCCAGAGAACCATGGGTGACCAGAAACATTCAGGATACGATGAGAAGGAAAAGAGAGGCTTTTAGCTAGTACAGGGGAGCAAATCAACAGAGGTATTAGTGGAGTGCAGGATGGAGCTTACAAATCAATTAGGAGAGCAAAGAGAGGATATGAGAAAGCACTGGCTGGTGAAAGTAGGGAAAATCCCAAGATATTCTCTAAGTGTATGAATGGGAAGAGGATAACCTGGGAAAGAGTAGGGACCAACAGGGCAATCTGTGGGTGGAGTCAGAGGAGATTGGGTGGGTGTTGAATTAATATTTCACATCTGTCTTCACCCAAGAGAATGCGGAGGTAGATATAGAACTCGTGGAGAGAGACTGTGAGGTTCTTAAGCAAATTGTCACAGGAAGTGACAAGGTAATGGAAGGCTTAAAAGTGGACAAACCTCCAGGCCCGGATGAATTGTATCCCAGGATGCTGTGGGAAGCAAGGGAAGAGATTGCAGGGAAGTTTGTACATTCTCCCCGTGTGTGCGTGGGTCTCACCCCCACAACCCAAAGATGTGCAGGGTAGGTGGATTGGCCACGCTAAATTGCCCCTTGATTGGAAAAAATGAATTGGGCACTCTAAATTAATTTGTTTTAAAGTTAGAGCCCTTCCCATTTATATCCTTTGTTCCCATTTATTTTGCTTTACTATTTATGGTCCATGGACCCATGATCACGATGTGCCTTTAAGTAAAAGAGTGCTTGTCAGGACAGTGCGCCCCTAGGTTTTCTATTTTTGGAAACGAGAAACCAGAATCGTTTGCACCGAGTGAATCTGAGGAACCGGTTTTCACAGATTCACAGAATAATACAATACAGAAGAGGCCTTTCGGCCCATCGAGTGTGCACCGATGCATGAAAAACACCAGACCTGCCCACCTAATCCCATTTGCCAACACTTGGCCCATTGCCTCGAATGTTAAGGCAAGTGCTCATCCAGGTACTTCTTAAAGGATGTGAGGCAACCCGCCTCTACCGCCCTCCCAGGCAGTGCGTTCCAGACCCTCACCACCTCTGGGTAAAAACGTTTTTCCTCAAATCCCCCCTAAAACCCCTGCTCCTGCCCTTGACCTTGGGTCCCCTTGTAACTGACCCTTTACCTAAGGGGTAAAAGCAAATTACTGCGGATGCTGGAATCTGAAACCAAAGAGAAAATGCTGGAAAATCTCAGCAGGTCTGGCAGCATCTGGAAGGAGAGAAAAGAGCTAACGGTCCCCCCCCCCCCCCCGCCCCCCCCCCCCCGTCCCCCCGCCCTCCAGTGCAATTACCATCCTTCCTATAATGTGGCGATCAGAACTGCACACAGCTCTGGCCTCACTAATGTTCTGTACAGCTCCAACATGACCTCCCTGCTTTTGTAATCTATGCCTCGATTGATAAAGGCAAGTGTCCTATATGCCTTTTTCACCATCCTATTAACCTGCCCTTCTGCCTTCAGAGATCTCTGGACGAACACGCCACGGTCTCATTGTTCCTCGGGATTTCTCAGTGTCAGGCCATTCATCATATACTTCCTTGTCAAATTACTCCTCCCAAAGTGTAACACCTCACACTTTTCAGGGTTAAATTTCATCAGCCACTTTTCTGCCCATTTGACCATCCCGTCGATATATTGCTATAACCCAAGACACTCAACCTCACTGTTAATCACCTGGCCAATCTTTGTGTCATCCACAATCTTACTGATCCTACCCCCCCCCACATAGTCATCTATATCGTTTATATAAATGACAAACAATAGGGACCCAGCACAGATTCCTGTGGCAAGCCACTGGTCACTGGCTTCCAGACAGTAAAGTCGCAGTCTGTCATCACCCGCTGTCTCCTACAGCTGAGCCAATTTTGATCCCACCTTATCAAGTTCCCCTGTATCCCCTGTGCATGTGCCTTCTTTATAAATCTCCCATATGGGATATTGTCAAAGGCTTTGCTGAAACACACGTAAACGACATCAACTACCCTCATCTACATGTTTGTCCCTAGAGAGACGGAGGCTGAGGGGTGACCTGATAGAAGTTGAGAAAATTATTAGGGGTATAGATAGGGTGAACAGTTGGAGGCTTTTTCCCAGGGCGGAAATGACAATTACAAGGGGGCACAGGTTCAAGGTGAGGGGGGGGGAAAGGTTCAGTGGAGATGTGCGGGGGAATTGTTTTACACAGAGGGTGGTGGTGGCCTGAAATGCACTGCCAAGTGAGGTGGTTGAGGCAGATACACTAGCGACCTTCAAGACTTATCTCGATAGGCACATGAACAGACCGGGTGTAGAAGGATACAGGCAGTTGGTCCAGATAGGACACGTGACCGGCGCAGGCTTGGAGGGCTGAAGGGCCTGTTCCTGTGCTGTATTGTTCTTTGTTCCACACGGACAGTGACACAGAGCCGGGATCGAACCTGGGACCTCGGCGCCGTGAGGCGGCAGTGCCAATCACTGTGCCGCCATGCTGCCCTCGGGGGAAGGGCTCTTACAGTAGAGGTACGGAGGGAGAGAGATTCAGTGACACAGAGGGACAGAGAGAAACGGAAAGAGAGCGATCGAGACCGAAACATACCAGGCTGAATTTTCTGCTCCCGTCATGATGGGGGATGGGGTGGATGGGGGTGGGGCGGGCGAAAATATCACGAGCCATTAAAAAGTCCATCGACTTCTGTGGAACTAGAAAACCCTGCTGACATAAAGTTCTGCCCATAAAGACACAGGGAGCGAAAGAGGGAGAGACAGATGGAAACATACAGAGAGAGAGAGATACAGAGGGGGGTACAGAATCACAGAATTGTTACAGTGCAGAAGGAGGCCATTCAGCCCATTGTGTTGGCAAATAATAACCTAATGCCGTCTCGACTGCCTCGCTTGAACCTGCCTCCACCACACTTCCAGACAGTGTATTCCTGAAACCGACCCACTCACTGTACGGAGATTTGCTCCTTTTGCAAATTACTTTAAATTTGATCCGCTCATTCTCGATCCTTTTACCAGCAGGAACAGTTACTCCCCGTCTACTCTGTCCAACCCCCCTCATGATTTTGAACATCTCTTATTGAATCTCCTCGCAGCCTTCTTCTCTCCACTCTTTCTTTGTTCTTTGTTCAAGGAGAGCAGTCCCAACTTCTCCAATTTACCTTCATAACTTGAAGTTTCTCACCCCTGGAACCATTCTTGTGAACCTCTTCTGCACTCCCTCTCCAATACGTTCACGTCCTTCCTACAGTGTGGCGTCCAGAACTGTACACAATTCTCCAGCAGGGAGAGATGAAGACAGAGGTGCAGCTAGTCACAGAGAGGGACCGAGACCAAGGAGATAGAGGCAGTGACACCGAGGGACAGAGACTGAGAGAAACAGAGATAGAGGTTAGTGGGGTCACAAGGAGAGAGAGAGAGGGGCAAAGGGGTAGAGAGAGAAACAGAGAGAGAAATGGAGAGGGGGCATCAAGAGAGGGATGGATACTCAGAGAGGCAGACAAAAATAAGTAAGGAAGGCCACATCAAGGCTGAAATGATACGTTAAATATACTGCGCCAAACTAGGCCATCAGGGCAGCACAAGTGGCTAGCACTGTGGCTTCACAGCGCCAGGGTCCCAGGTTCGATTCCCCGCTGGGTCCACCTAACCTGCACATCTTTGGACTGTGGGGGGAATCCGGAGCACCCGGAGGAAACCCACGCAGATACGGGGAGAACGTGCAGACTCCGCACAGACAGTGACCCGAGGTCGGAATCGAACCCGGGTCCTGGCGTTGTGAGGCGGCAGTGCTAACCACTGTGCCACCGTCCTGTGAACACGACACCCACCGATTGAGGAGCCGACTTCTTGAATTGCCGCAGTCCCTGTGGTTTAGGGGTGACACCCACCGTGCTGTTCTGTTTGGGAGAGAGCAGCGGGAGTCTGGACTTCACATGTAGGCCAGACCGGGTAAGGACGGCAGATTTCCTTCCCTTCAAGGAGGCCATCGGTGAACCAGATGGGTTTTTGAACCACAATCGTTGACTATGGTCACAGTCGCCATTACTGAAGCGATTTTCACTAACTGAATTTAAATTCCACCAGCTGCCACGGTGGGATTTGAACCCGTGTCCATTCCCCCCAGAGCAGTAGCCTGGGCCTCTGGATTACTGGCGCAGTGACATTACCACTGCACCTCCGCACAAAGTGACAGCTTTACGGGAATGTCTTAAAGGAGGGAAATGTGGGCGAAGAGGTGCAAGGTGGAAATCCTTGGGGCCAAGAGGCAATCGAAGGCACTGTCGGGATATCATGGTTGTGTTGTAATTCACCGACTGACCACTAGGAGTCTCACTAGTATATAAGTGAATGTTAGAGTCAGGTGACCCATTAGACTGGCTGGAGAGAGGTGGCTTGTGCTTGATCTTACTGTTATTCATCTATTGTTTTGTATATAGTTTACCCCAGTTACTGTTAATAAATCGTTTATAGCTTTAGCTAAAAGTGTCGTTGTGATACAAATCATGCTATCTGACAAGAACATTACAGGCACGATCACCTACGGCAGAGCAATTAAATATGGGGGGCGTTCAAGCATTAGATGAGCATCGATATCTCGGAGGGTTCGAGGGGCTGGAGGGGATATACGGAGGGCGAGGCCTCGGAAGGGATTTGGAATTAAGGATGACAGGGGAAGGGGACCTGCTGGAAATAGGACAAGAGGGTGGGCACAGAGCTTTGGAGCGGGAGTCTCCGTCCATTCACAGCAGCGGGATTCTCCGTCCTTTCACGGCAGCGGGATTCTCCGTCCATTCCTGGCAGCGGGATTCTCCGTCCGTTCACGGCAGCGGGATTCTCCGCCCGTTCACGGCAGCGGGATTCTCCGCCCGTTCACGGCAGCGGGATTCTCCGTCCGTTCACGGCAGCGGGATTCTCCGCCCGTTCACGGCAGCGGGATTCTCTGTCCGTTCACGGCAGCGGGATTCTCCGCCCGTTCACGGCAGCGGGATTCTCCGTCCGTTCACGGCAGCGGGATTCTCCGTCCGTTCACGGCGGCGGGAGTCTCCGTCCGTTTACGGCAGCGGGATTCTCCGTCCGTTCACGGCAGCGGGATTCTCCGTCCGTTCACGGCAGCGGGAGTCTCCGTCCGTTCACGGCAGCGGGATTCTCCGTCCGTTCACGGCAGCGGGATTCTCCTCCGTTCACGGCAGCGGGATTCTCTGTCCGTTCACGGCAGCGGGATTCTCCGTCCGTTCACGGCAGCGGGATTCTCCGTCCGTTCACGGCAGCGGGATTCTCCGTCCATTCCCGGCAGCGGGATTCTCCGTCCATTCCCGGCAGCGGGATTCTCCGTCCATTCACGGCAGCGGGATTCTCCGTCCATTCCCGGCAGCGGGATTCTCCATCCATTCCCGGCAGCGGAATTCTCCGTCCATTCCTGGCAGCGGGATTCTCTGGCAGTGAAAGGGAGATTTGGCTGAGAGATGAATTCTCCGTCCTCACTAGCAGTGGTAGCAGGCCGGACTCATAGGTTCCTAAGATCATTCGATACAGGAACAGAATTAGGCCATTTGACCCATCGAGTCAATCACGGCTGATCTCATCTCGGCTTAACTCCACTGTCCTGCCCGTTCTCTATAACCCTTCAACCAATTACCAAAATCTGCCTCACTCTTCCTTAAATTTACTCAGTGTCCCAGCAGCCACCGCACTCTGGGCTACCGAATTCCACAGAATCCCGACCCTTTGGGAGAAGTAGGACTGGATTCTCCGCTCCCCGACGCTGAAATCGCATTCGGCGACGGGACGGAGAATCCGTTTTGGAGCCAAAATCGGGAGTGGCGGTGGATTTTAAATTCTCTGTCCCACGAAAATCAGCGTACTCGTAGAGAACGTCGTGCCGAATATCCACCACCTGAGGCTCGCCCCGCAATGCTCTGTCCCCGCCCGGCCGAATTCCCGACGGCGTGGGACTCTCATGGTGCAGCTGTTCGGGAACCTCGCGAGGCGGCTGCGGACTCAGTCCAGGGCCGCCACAGTCGGGGGAGGGCCGACTGGCGGGCAGGTGGGGGCTTCATTCGGGGCTGGGGGCAATGTGGGCGGGTGGTCCGGGTCTGATGCGGGCAATATTTTGCCGGTCCAAATCCGCGGACTGAGTCCGGCATGGAGCACGGAGCAGCTGCTGCAGGCCGCCGCCGTGCCCCGGACCGCCGCATGTGTGGCCTCTGACCCGGAAGTGCTGAGGGCAGTATGGGCAGCGATGGCTCCCTGCTAGCCCCCAGCAAAACAGGGAATCTGTGACCTTGTGACGCTAGTTTTCCATGCGTATTCTAAGATTATGACCTCTCATTTTAGAATGCCCCTCAGGAGGAAGCATCTGCTCCAATTCTACTTTATCCATACCTCGCAATGGAGAATCCCGGCCTTGAATGGCTTCAGGTTTTGCGGAGGACAGAATGTGACGTCACCCCTCGGGGAAGGCAAGCTCCATTTTTCTACCGTGTCTCCCATCGCTCCCCCAACAACCTGCCTAAAATACTTGGGGCAAAGGAGATCAAAGGATATGGGGGGGAAGATGGGATAAGGCTATTGTGTTGGATGAACAGCCATGATCATAGTGAATGGCGGAGCAGGCTCGACGGGCCGAATGGCCTCCTGCTGATCGTATTTTCCATGTTTCTAGCCTGTGCTCTTTTAAAAAAATATATTTTATTATAAACATGTATGAACACAGGTCACAGCAAAAAAACACCCCGGGAAACATACTTCCCAGCAATCAAATATACAGTCTGTGCAACTTTTCCCCTTTTTTAACCCCCCCCCTTCCCCCCACCCCCCGTGACGAACAGCCCCTCAAACACGGTCACAAACATCCCCCACTTTTTCTCAAACCCCTCTGCAGAACCCCTTAACTCATATTTTACCTTCTCCAACCGCAGAAACTCATGCAGATCACCCAACTAAGCCGCTACCCCCGGTGGCGATGTAAAATTAGCCGCCGTGCAATCAGAGAGGCGAAGGCCAAGACGTCGGCCTTCCTCCTCTCCAGGAGCTCCAGCTTCTCTGAAACCCCAAATATCGCCACCAATGGGTCCGACTCCACCTCCTCCTCCACTATCCTGGCTAAGACCGCGAACACCTCCTCCCAGAATCTGCCCAATTTTACACCACCCCAAAACATGTGCGCGTGATTCGCTGGCCCCCGCCCACACCTCTCACACTCATCTGCTACCCCCGGAAACAACCCACTCATTCTCGCCTGAGTCATATGCACCCTTTGCATCACCTTAAACTGTATCAGGCCCATCCTGGCACAGGAGGAGGTCCCGTTTACCCTACGCAGTGCCTCACTCCATACTCCCCAATTGATCTCCCCTCCCAACTCCGCTTCCCATTTCTCCTTGATCTTCACCACCCGCTCGCCTCCCTGCTCCCCCAGCCACCTGTAGATCTGCTGTTCTCTTAATTCACTCGAAGCCAACATGTGCAGAGCACATCGAAAGAAATAATAAATGTTTTTTTGTGCTTTCATCTGGTTATTGATTGACTGGATTCCTCTGTGGAATCTAATACTCAGTCCCATAAATCAAAAAAAATAGCCAAGGAAAGAAAAACAATCAGGAATTCAGGACAAACGCCTTCGCCCAGAGATGAGTGATGAGCTGCCCCAAGAAGAGGTTGAGGTGAACAGTTTAGAAACCTTGACGGTGAAGGCAGATAAAGACACCCAGGAGAAGGAGGTAGGTTGAGGGAGTGAGATGAAGTAGGCTGGGAGGAGTCCGTGTGGAGCCTTGACCAGTTGGGCTGACCGGAACGGATTTGGGTGCCGTAGATTCATAGAACCTTAGAATGCCTACAGTGTAGACGGAGGCCATTCAGCCCATTGAGTGGGCACCTACCCTCCGAAAGGACACCCTATCTCGGCCCACTCCCCCGCCCTATCCCCGCAACCCTACCTAACCTGCACATCTTTGGACTATGGGGGGGTGGGGGGGGGGGGGGGGGCGGAGCCCCCGGAGGAAACCCACGCTGACACATAGATTCTACACCAGACACTTTCCACTGTTAATTACTTGGTGAAAGTGGGCGAGTTATTAAGTTCCTGCAGCCTTTGGGCACAGTGACACAGTCATGAACGAAATGGTATTTCTGAACTCGGTTGGGGATCTGGAATACAATACAGCTTAAGCAGCTAACGGAAGTCTCTCTCACGCAAATAGAGAAAGAGCGAGAGAGGCCAGTCCTAGGGAAATTCGCCAAGCCTTTCCTTCACTGCCGCTAGGCCGACATCCCTGAACGCCCTGAACAGCGCTGAGGGCGGCCCTACCCTACCGCGGACGGTAGCTCACCACCACCTTCTCCAGGGCAATTCAACATTCCGGCCTAGTCAGCGATACACAAATCCCCAGAGCAAGCGGAATGACATGAGTGAGGTGCAGGTAGATAAAAAGAGATAGAGGGACAGAGGCAGACAGAAGTATTGCACCATAGAAAATGAGCGAGAAATAGATAGGGACAAGAGAGGCACGTAAACAGGCAAAGAAAGTTAGAGAGATGGAGAGAAAGGGTCACGGAAAGCCCTGGCCAATCATGTCTTTGAATGACGTCAGTGCACAAATATATTATCCTGGGGGGCGTGGTCACCGTGTATTGAGCAACAGCAGGATTTGGCTTCTGTGCAAAGCCAAAACAGCGATGAAGCCAGTTTTACCAATCTCATTGTTGGGCCAGGGAGTGAACTGAGTAGGGGACGATGGGGGGGCGAGGCGGGAGACGGTAGGTGGAATGGGAGCTTGGGGGGGTGGGGGAAGGGATGCAAACATACAGTGGACCTGAAGTCACAACCAGATCGGCCATGATTGCATTGAATGGCATGGCAGACTGGAAGGGCTGAATGGCCAACCTCTGCTCCTGTGTTGGGAGGAATGAGAGATTGAGTACAAACAGGGGAGGGTGTCATTCAGTCCTTCGTATGGACACCAGGGGCAAAATTCTCCGTAATCGGCGCGATGGCCGCCGACCGGCGCCAAAAACGGTGCAAATCAGCCCGGCATCGCGCCGCCCCAAAGGTGCGGAATCCTCCGCATCTTGGGGGGCCGAGCCCTAACCTTGAGGGGCTAGGCCCGCGCCGGACTGATTTCCGCCCCGCCAGCTGGCGGGAAAGGCCTTTGGTGCCCCGTCAGCTGGCGCGGAAATGACATTGTCGGGCGCGCATGCGCGGGAGCGTCAGCGGCCGCTCACGGCATCCCCGCGCATGCGCAGTGGAGGGGGTCTCTTCCGCCTCTGCCATGGTGGAGACCGTGGCGAAGGCGGAAGGAAAAGAGTGCCCCCACGGCACAAGCCCGCCCGCGAATCGGTGGGCCCCGATTGCGGGCCAGGCCACCATGGGGGCACCCCCCGGGGTCAGATCGCACCGCACCCCCCCCAGGACCCCGGAGCCCGCCAGCGCCGCCTTGTCCCGCCGGTAAGAGAGGTGGTTTAATCCACGCCGGCGGGACAGGCATTCTAGCAGCGGGACTTCGGCCCATCCGGGCCGGAGAATCGCCCGGGGGGGGCCGCCAACCGGCGCGGCGCGATTCCCGCCTCCACCGAATATCCGGTGCCGGAGACTTCGGCAACTGGCGGGGGCGGGGTTCACGCCAGCCCCCGGCAATTCTCCGACCCGGCGGGAGGTCGGAGAATCTCGCCCCTGGTCTCTGCTGGAGCTACTCAACCAGGCCCAAATGGAATCCAGATAATCACCTCGGCACCCACATTGAAACATAACACTGCAGACCAAGATTCCCTGCCCAGTACATTCCTCAGAACCGCAAAACACGAAATGAAAATCGCTTATTGTCACGAGTAGGCTTCAATGAAGTTACTGTGAAAAGCCCCTAGTCCCCACATTCCAGCGCCTGTTCGGGGAGGCCGGTACAGGAATTGAACCGTGCTGCTGGCCTGCCTTGGTCTGCTTTAAAAGCCAGCGATTTAGCACAGTGTGCTAAACTAGCCCCACCCCACTATAGGTGGAATGGGTGCACGGACAATGAACTGGGAGCAGGGTGGGAGCATGTAAGAGCTGTCCTTTCAACACAGATTTATTGATGTGATTGAAGGCTGATAAATCCCCAGAGCCTGATAATCTAAATCCCAGGGTACCAAAGGAAGTGGCTCCAGAAATAGTTGATGCATTGGTGGTCATCTTCCAGGATTCGATAGTCTGCGGAACAGTCCCTGCAGATTGGAGGGTGGCTAATGTAACTCCACTATTTAAAAAGTAGGTAGAGAGAAAGCAGGAAATTATAGACCAGTAAACCTGACGTCAGTAGTGGGGAAAACTCTAGAATCCATTATCAAAGATTTTATAGCAGAGCACTTAGAAAACAGTGGCAGGATCGGACAGAGACAGCAAGGGTTTATGACGGGGAAATCATGCTTGACAAATCTACTGGAATTCTTCGAGGATGTAACTAGCAGAGTTTATGAGGGGAGCCAGGGGATCTGGTTTATTTGGACTTTCAGGATGTTTTTGACAAAGCCCCATTTAAGAGGTTAGTATGTAAAATGAAAGCGATAGTGTATTGTGATGGCTAGAAAACGGGTTGGCAGACAGGAAACAAGGAGTAGGAATAAACGGGTCTTTTTCCAATTGGCAGGCAGTGACTAGTGGGGTACCGCAGGGATCGGTGCTGGGACCCCAGCTATTCACAATATATGTTAATGATTTAGATCAGGGTACTCAATGTAGTATCTCCAAATTTGTGGATGACAAAGCTGGGTGGGAGGGTGAGCTGTGAGGAGGATGCAGAGATCCTTCAGTGTGATTTGGACAAGTTGGGTGAGTGGGCAAATGAATGGCAGATGCAGTATAATTTGGATGAATGTGAGGTTCTCCACTTTGGTAGCAAAAGCGGGAAGGCAGATTTTATTATCTGAATTGAGGTTGAGAGGGTTGTTAAGAAGGCGTACGGTGTGTTAGCTTTTATTGGTAGAGGGATTGAGTTTTGGAGCCATGAGGTCATGTTGCAGCTGTACAAAACTCTGGTGCGGCCGCATTTGGAGTATTGCGTGCAATTCTGGTCGCCGCATTATAGGAAGGATGTGGAAGCATTGGAAAGGGTGCAGAGGAGATTTACCAGAATGTTGCCTGGTATGGAGGGAAGACCTTCTGAGGAAAGGCTGAGGGACTTGAGGCTGTTTTCGTTAGAGAGAAGAAGGTTAAGAGGTGACTTAATTGAGGCATACAAGACGATCAGAGAATTGGGTAGGGTGGACAGTGAGAACCTTTTTACTCGGATGGTGATGTCTAGCACGAGGGGACATAGCTTTAAATTGAGGGGAGATAGATATAAGACAGATGTCAGAGGTAGGTTCTTTACTCAGAGAGTAGTAAGGGTGTGGACTACCCTGCCTGCAACAGTAGTGGACTCGCCAACACTAAGGGTATTCAAATGGTCATTGGATAGTCATATGGACGATGAATAGTGTAGATGGGCTTCAGAGTGGTTTCACAGGTCGGCGCAACATCGAGGGCCGAAGGGCCTGCACTGCGCTGTAATGTTCTATGTTCTATGAATGGCCATAAATTAAGAGAGGGGAATGTGCACCGAGACCTGGGTGTCCTCGTACACCAGTCACTGAAGGTAAGCAATAAGGTATAGCAGGTGGTGAAGAAGGCAGACAATATGTTGCCTTCATAGCGAGAGGGTTTGAGTGCAAGAACAGGGATGCCATGCTGGAGTTATACAGGGCCTTGGTGAAGCTACAGCTAGAATATAGTGTGCAGTTTTGGACTCCTGGGGCGAGATTCTCCGACCCCCCGCCGGGTCGGAGAATCGCCGGGGGCTGGCGTGAATCCCGCCCCCGCCAGTTGCCGAATTCTCCGGCACCGGATATTCGGCGGGGGCGGGAATCGCGCCGCGCCGGTTGGCGCCCCCCCCCCGTGATTCTCCGGCCCGGATGGGCCGAAGTCCCGCTGCTAAAATGCCTGTCCCGCCGGCGTAGATTAAACCACCTACCTTACCGGCAGGAGAAGGCGGCGCGGGCGGGCGGGCTCCGGGGTCCTGGGGGGGGGCGCGGGGCGATCTGGCCCCGGGGGGTGCCCCCACAGTGGCCTGGCCCGCGATCGGGGCCCACCGATCCCCGGGTGGGCCTGTGCCGTGGGGGCACTCTTTTCCTTCCGCCTTCGCCACTGTCTCCACCATGGCGGAGGCAGAAGAGACTCCCTCCAATGCGCATGCGCGGGAATGCCGTCAGCGGCCGCTAACGCTCCCGCGCATGCGCCGCCTGGAGATGTCATTTCCGTGCCAGCTGGTGGGGCACCAAAGGCCTTTTCTGCCAGCTGGCGGGGCGGAAATTTGTCCGGCGCCGACCTAGCCCCTTAAGGTTGGGGCTCGGCCCCCAAAGATGCGGAGCATTCCGCACCTTTGGGGTGGCGCGATGCCCGACTGATTTGCGCCGTTTTGGGCGCCGGTCGGCGGACATCGCGCCGTTTCTGGAGAATTTTGCACCTTATCTGAGGAAGGATGTTATTGCTCTCGAGGGAGCGCAGTGAAGGTTTACCAGACTGAGCCCTGGGATGGTCAGACTGACGTATGAGGAGAGATTGAGTTGGTTAAGATTGAATTCACTGGAGTTCAGAAGAATGAGGGGGGATCTCACCAGTTCCTGTAAAATTTGAATAACACGGGACAGGGAAGATACAGGAAGGATGTTCCCGATGGTGGGAGTGCCCAGAACCAGGGGTCACAGACTGAGGATACTGGGTGGAGTATTTAGGACAGAGATGAGGAGAAATTTCTTCACCCAGAGAGTGGTCGGCCTGTGGCATTCGTTCGCACAGAAAGCAATTCAGGCCAAAACACTGAGGGCTGAATTCTCCATTTGCCAGCCGCCCGGGGGTTTCCCAATGGCGTGGAGCTGCCCCACATTGGGAAACCCCATTGGCCAGTCCGACGAAACAGAGAATCCCAGCGGCGTGCTGAACCTGGCGGGGCGGGACAGAGAAACCTGCCCTATATGTTTTCAAAAAGCAGTTAGATATAGCACTTAGGGCAAAGGGAAATCAAAGGGGGGGGGAAGGTTATTGAGTTGGATGGTCAGCCATGATCATAATGAATGGCGGAGCAAGTTCAAAGGGCCGAATGGCCTCCTCCTGATCCAAATTTCTATGTTTCTAAGTAAATGGACAATGAAATGTCCATTAAGCTTGTTATCAAAGTTTAATGGCCCTGATAATACGCTTCCCGTGCTGTAATAGGTTTAACTCGGACAGCAGAGTGGATGCGAGCAGCCAATGTTCAAATGCTTAAAGGGCGGGAAGGAAAGGGGGAGCTCACTTTTCAGGGGCTGCCCCTGGCCAATGGCGGGGCAGCTCTTACCGATAACTCCACCCCCCCCTCGCTTCCCAACTCCTAGCAAGGGGAGTCGGTGGTGCCGAGGTATTGCCACTGGACGAGTGATCCAGAGACCCCAGGGCAAATCTCCGGAGATACGGGTTCGAATCCCACCCACAGCGGATGTTGCAACTTGAATTCAATCAGAAATCTGGAATCAAAGGTCTCACAATGACCAGGAAACCATTGCTGATTGTTGTAAAAACAATTCTCTGGGGAAGGAAAACGGCCATCCTTACCCGCTCTGGCCTACATGGGACTCCACATCCTGAAATGGCCGAGCAGTTCAAGGACAATTAGGGATGTGCAATAAATGCAGGTCACACCCAGATCCAAAGAATAATATAGAAACTACAGTTAAATCCACACTTTGATCCCGTGGCTGTCAGTAAATGGGAGGATGGCGCTGAATAGACTGTGCCCAGATGTGCAGGATATTTACTCCTTTGCTAATGGGCTGTGTGAGCTTCTGGTGCAAAGGTTGTGTTTCTGTCTCCAAAGATGCACAGGTTACTAAAAGCCATTAAGAACATCACAGCGCCCCACAGTCTACAACATTGACAGCTACAGTCCATTAAATGGCAGTCAGACCTCAGACCCACATCTTTACTGCACACTACTTTCAGCAATAAAATACTTTCCACACTGCCAGGGCAATGAGAACAATTCCTATCAGCTGCTCAACTGCTGAGGTATAATGGATGAAAATATCATATCATCTGTACCTCCCTCTACACTGTCCCCATCAAACACTCCCAGGACAGGTACACCTCGGGGTTAGATACAGAGTAAAGCCCCCTCGACACTGTCCCCATCAAACACTCGCAGGACAGGTACAGCACGGGGTTAGATACAGAGTAAAGCTCCCTCTACACTGTCCCCAACAAACACTCGCAGGACAGGTACAGCACGGGGTTAGATACAGAGTAAAGCTCCCTCTACACTGTCCCCATCAAACACTCCCAGGACGGGTACAGCACGGGGTTAGATACAGAGTAAAGCTCCCTCTACACTGTCCTCATCAAACACTCGCAGGACAGGTACAGCACGGGGTTAGATACAGAGTAAAGCTCCCTCTACACTGTCCCCATCAAACGCTCGCAGGACAGGTACAGCTGGGGGTTAGATACAGAGTAAAGCTCCCTCTACACTGTCCCCATCAAACACTCCCAGGACAGGTACAGCACGGGGTTAGATACAGAGTAAAGCTCCCTCTACACTGTCCTCATCAAACACTCGCAGGACAGGTACAGCACGGGGTTAGATACAGAGTAAAGCTCCCTCTACACTGTCCCCATCAAACGCTCGCAGGACAGGTACAGCTGGGGGTTAGATACAGAGTAAAGCTCCCTCTACACTGTCCCCATCAAACACTCCCAGGACAGGTACAGCAAAGGGTTAGATACAGAGTAAAGCTCCCTCTACACTGTCCCCATCAAACACTCCCAGGACAGGGACAGCTCGGGGTTAGATACAGAGTAAAGCTCCCTCTACACTGTCCCCATCAAACACTCCCGGGCCAGTTACAGCATGGGGTTAGATACAGAGTAAAGCTCCCTCTACACTGTCCCCGTCCAACACTCCCAGGACAGGTACAGCACAGGGTTAGATACAGAGTAAAGCTCCCTCTACACTGTCCCCATCAAATACCCCCAGGACAGGTACAGCACGGGGTTAGATACAGAGTAAAGCTCCCTCTACACTGTCCCCATCAAACACTCCCAGGACAGGTACAGCACGGGGTTAGATACAGAGTAAAGCACCCTATACACTGTCCCCATCAAACACTCCCAGGACAGGTACAGCACAGAGTTAGAGAAAGAGTAAAGCTCCCTCTGCACTGTCCCCATCAAACACTCCCAGGACAGGTACAGCACGTGGTTAGATAGAGAGTAAAACTCCCTCTACACTGTCCCCATCAAACAGTCCCAGGACAGGTACAGCACGGGGTTAGATACAGAGTAAAGCTCCCTCTGCACATTCCCCATCAAACACTCCCAGGACCGGTACAGCACGGGGTTAGATACAGAGTAAAGCTCCCTCTACACTGTCCCCATCAAACACTCCCAGGACAGGTACAGCACAGGGTTAGATACAGAGTAAAGCTCCCTCTACACTGTCCCCATCAAACACTACCAGGGCAGGTACAGCACGGGGTTAGATACAGAGTAAAGCTCCCTCTACACTGTCACCATCAAACACTCCCAGGACAGGTACAGCACGGGGTTAGATACAGAGTAAAGCTCCCTCTACACTGTCTCATCAAACACCCGCAGGACAGGTACAGCACGGGGTTAGATACAGAGTAAAGCTCCCTCTACACTGACCCCATCAAACACTCCCAGGACAGGTACAGCACGGGGTTAGATGCAGAGTAAAGCTCCCTCTACACTGTCCCCGTCAAACACTCCCAGGACAGGTACAGCACGGGGTTAGATACAGAGTAAAGCTCCCTCTACACTGTCCCCATCAAACACTCCCAGGACAAGAACAGCACGGGGTTAGATGCAGAGTAAAGCTCCCTCTACACTGTCCCCGTCAAACACTCCCAGGACAGGTACAGCACGGGGTTAGATACAGAGTAAAGCTCCCTCTACACTGTCTCATCAAACACCCGCAGGACAGGTACAGCACGGGGTTAGATACAGAGTAAAGCTCCCTCTACACTGACCCCATCAAACACTCCCAGGACAGGTACAGCACGGGGTTAGATCCAGAGTAAAGCTCCCTCTGCACTGTCCCCATCAAACACTCCCAGGACCGGTACAGCATGGGGTTAGAAACAGAGTAAAGCTCCCTCTACACTGTCCCCATCAAACACTCGCAGGACAGGTACAGCACAGGGTTAGATACAAAGTAAAGCTCCCTCTACACTGTCCCCATCAAACACTCCCAGGACAGGTACAGCACAGGGTTAGATACAGAGTAAAGCTCCCTCTACACTGTCCCCATCAAACACTCCCAGGACCGGTACAGCATGGGGTTAGAAACAGAGTAAAGCTCCCTCTACACTGTCCCCATCAAACACTCCCAGGACAGGTGCAGCACAGGGTTAGATACAGAGTAAAGCTCCCTCTACACTGTCCCCATCAAACACTCCCAGGACAGGTACAGCACAGGGTTAGATACAGAGTAAAGCTCCCTCTACACTGTCCCCGTCAAACACTCCCAGGACAGGTACAGCACGGGATTAGATACAGAGAAAAGCTCCCTCCACACTGTCCCCAACAAACACTCCCAGGACAGGTACTTCACAGGGTTAAATACAGAGTAAAGCTCCCTCTACACTGTCCCCATCAAACACTCGCAGGACAGGTACAGCACGGGGTTAGATACAGAGTAAAGCTCGCTCTACACTGTCCCCATCAAACACTCCCAGGATAGGTACAGCACGGGGTTAGATACAGAGTAAAGCTCTCTCTACACTGTCCCCATCAAACACTCCCAGGACAGGTACAGCACGGGGTTAGATACAGAGTAAAGCTCCCTCTACACCGTCCCCATCAAACACTCCCAGGACAGGTACAGCACGGGGTTAGATACAGAGTAAAGCTCTCTCTACACTGTCCCCATCAAACACTCCCAGGACAGGGACAGCACGGTGTTCGATACAGAGTAAAGCTCCCTCTACACCGTCCCCATCAAACACTCCCAGGACAGGTACAGCACGGGGTTAGATACAGAGTAAAGCTCCCTCCACACTGTCCCCATCAAACACTCCCAGGACAGGTACAGCACGGGGTTAGATACAGAGAAAAGCTCCCTCCACATTGTCCCCATCAAACACTCCCAGGACAGGTACTACACAGGGTTAAATACAGAGTAAAGCTCTCTCTACACTGTCCCCATCAAACACTCCCAGGACAGGTACAGCATGGGGTTAGATACAGAGTAAATCTCCCTCTACACTGTCCCCATCAAACACTCGCAGGACAGGTACAGCACGGGGTTAGATACAGAGTAAAGCTCCCTCTACACTGTCCCCATCAAACACTCCCAGGACAGGTACAGCACAGGGTTAGATACAGAGTAAAGCTCCCTCTACACTGTCACCATCAAACACTCCCAGGACAGCTGCAGCTCGGGGTTAGATACAGAGTAAAGCTCCCTCTACACTGTCCCCATCAAACACTCCCAGGACACGAACAGCACGGGGTTAGATGCAGAGTAAAGCTCCCTCTACACTGTCCCCGTCAAACACTCCCAGGACAGGTACAGCACGGGGTTAGATACAGAGTAAAGCTCCCTCTACACTCTCCCCATCAAACACTCCCAGGACAAGAACAGCACGGGGTTAGATGCAGAGTAAAGCTCCCTCTACACTGTCCCCGTCAAACACTCCCAGGACAGGTACAGCACGGGGTTAGATACAGAGTAAAGCTCCCTCTACACTGTCCCATCAAACACCCGCAGGACAGGTACAGCACGGGGTTATATACAGAGTAAAGCTCCCTCTACACTGTCCCCATCAAACACTCGCAGGACAGGTACAGCACAGATTTAGATACAGAGTAAAGCTCCCTCTACACTGTCCCCAACAAACACCCCCAGGACAGGTACAGCTCGGGGTTAGATACAGAGTAAAGCTCCCTCGACACTGTCCCCATCAAATACTCCCAGGACAGGTACAGCATTGGGTTAGATACATAGTATAGCTCTCTCTACACTGTCCCCATCAAACACTCCCAGGACAGGTACAGCACGGGGTTAGATACAGAGTAAAGCTCTCCCAACACTGTCCCCATCAAACTCTCCCAGGACAGGTACAGCATGGGGTTAGATACAGAGTAAACCTCTCTCTACGCTGTCCCCATCAAACACTCCCAGGACAGGTACAGCATGGGTTAAATACAGAGTAAAGCTCTCTCCACTGTCCCCATCAAACACTCGCAGGACAAGTACTGCACGGGGTTAGATACAGAGTAAAGCTCTCTCTACACTGTCCCCATCAAACACTCCTAGGACAGGAATAGCACGGGGTTAGATACAGAGTAAAGCTCCCTCCACACTGTCCCACCAAACACTCCCAGGTCAGGTACAGCACAGGGTTAGATACAGAGTAAAGCTCGCTCTACACTGTCCCCAACAAACACTCCCAGGACAGGTACAGCACAGGGTTAGATACAAAGTAAAGCTCCCTCTACACTGTCCCCATCAAACACTCCCAGGACAGGTACAGCACAGGGTTAGATACAAAGTAAAGCTCCCTCTACACTGTCCCCATCAAACACTCCCAGGACAGGTACTTCACAGGTTTAAATACAGAGTAAAGCTCCCTCTACACTGTCCCCATCAAACACTCCCAGGACAGGTACAGCACAGGGTTAGATACAGAGTAAAGCTCCCTCCACACTGTCCCCATCAAACACTCCCAGGACAGGTACAGCACGGGGTTAGATACCGAGTAAAGCTCCCTCTACACCGTCCCCATCAAACACTCCCAGGACAGGTACAGCACAGGGTTAGATACAGAGTAAAGCTCCCTCCACACTGTCCCCATCAAACACTCCCAGGACAGGTACTACACAGGGTTAAATACAGAGTAAAGCTCCCTCTACACTGTCCCATCAAACACTCCCAGGACAGGTACAGCACGGGGTTAGATACAGAGTAAAGCTCCCTCTACACCGTCCCCATCAAACACTCCCAGGACAGGTACAGCACAGGGTTAGATACAGAGTAAAGCTCCCTCCACACTGTCCCCATCAAACACTCCCAGGACAGGTACTACACAGGGTTAAATACAGAGTAAAGCTCTCTCTACACTGTCCCCATCAAACACTCCCAGGACAGGTACAGCACAGGGTTAGATACAAAGTAAAGCTCCCTCTACACGTCCCCATCAAACACTTCCAGGACAGGGACAGCACGGGGTTCGATACAGAGTAAAGCTCCCTCTCCACTGTCCCCATCAAACACTCCCAGGACAGGTACAGCACAGGGTTAGATACAGAGTAAAGCTCCCCCTACACTGTCCAATCAAACACCCCCAGGACAGGTACTACACAGGGTAAAATACAGAGTAAAGCTCCCTCCACACTGTCCCCATCAAACACTACCAGGACAGGTACAGCACGGGGTTAGATACAGAGAAAAGCTCCCTCCACACTGTCCCCATCAAACACTCCCAGGACAGGTACAGCACAGGGTTAGATACAAAGTAAAGCTCCCTCTACACGTCCCCATCAAACACTCCCAGGACAGGGACAGCACGGGGTTCGATACAGAGTAAAGCTCCCTCTACACCGTCCCCATCAAACACTACCAGGACAGGTACAGCACGGGGTTAGATACCCCAGAGAAAAGCTCCCTCCACACTGACCCCATCAAACAATCCCAGGACAGGTACTTCACAGGGACAAATACAGAGTAAAGCTCCCCCTACACTGTCCCCATCAAACACTCCCAGGACAGGGACAGCATGAGGTTCGATACAGAGTAAAGCTCCCTCAACACCGTCCCCATCAAACACTCCCAGGACAGGTACAGCACAGGGTTAGATACAGAGTAAAGCTCCCTCCACACTGTCCCCATCAAACACTACCAGGACAGGTACAGCATACGGTTAGATACAGAGTAAAGCTCTCTCTACACTGTCCCCATCAAACACTCCCAGAACAGGTACAGCACGGGGTTAGATACAGAGTAAAGCACCCTCTACACTGTCCCCATCAAACACTCCCAGGACAGGTACAGCACAGGGTTAGATACAGATTAAAGCTCCCTCTCCACTGTCCCCATCAAACACTCCCAGGACAGGTGCAGCTCGGGGTTAGATACAGAGTAAAGCTCCATCTACACTGTCCCCATCAAACACTCCCAGGCCAGGTACAGCACGGGGTTAGATACAGAGTAAAGCTCCCTCTACACTGTCCCCATCAAACACTCCCAGGACAGGTACAGCACAGGGTTAGATACAGAGCAAAGCTCCCTCTACACTTCCCATCAAACACTCCCAGGACAGGAACAGCACGGGGTTTGAATCTCTGTACCTAGCCCAATCCCGGAAGCGAGCCTATTTAGATATGTTGCCTTTCCGCCTCTCCAGTGTAATGTTTCGTTACTTGGGGGTCAGGATAGCCTGCAACTGGGCCTGACTTCACAAAGTGAATTACTCAATGCTGATCAATCCTGCTGAAACGGGCTTCCCGAGGTGGAACTACATTCTTCTATTTTGGTGGGCAAAGTTTAAACAATAAAAATGAACCTACACCCGAGATTTTTCTTTTACTTTCATTGTCTCCCCATTTTTCTGCCCTGATCCTTTTTTATTAAGGTTGGTAAATTGATATCTGCTTTAATTTGGGTGGGTAAGAATCCCAGAATCCTCAGCCCCCTACTCCATGATAAATTGCCCTTAATGTCCAAAATTGCCCTTCGTGTTGGGTGGGGTTACTGGGTTATGGGGATAGGGTGGAGGTGTTGACCTTGGGTAGGGTGCTCTTTCCAAGAGCCGGAGCAGACTCGATGGGCCGAATGGCCTCCTTCTGCACTGTAAATTCTATGATTCTATGATTCCAGAGAGATAGGCGGACAGGGGGATTGATCCTCCCAAACGTATTGCTTTGTTACTGGGCTGCTAACATGCAAAACATTTTGTGATTAACGGTTACTTTATTGCTGTACCCTTATCATCATGTAAAGTGATGTCCCCTTTAAGACCGGGCTTGGAACCCTGGGGGACTCCGCCTCTGTCTCCGCCCACCTGGGAGTCATATATAAGGGGCCGCCTTGTGGGCGGCACCCAGTAAGCACCCGTCTCGGCGCCAGGCTGGTTCTTAGCTTATTAAAGCCTTCTTTACTGTTTTACTCTCTAGCGTCGTTATTGAGGGTACAACACATTTTATTGTGGATCTGAGATTCCGATTCAGTCTGGAGCCAAATGGAGGCACAGTCTTCCACTCCACCCACTGTCCTTGCCTTGTTACTGCACATTGCCCTTTACTCCCGCGGGATTCTCCTCCAATCCGGTGATGGTCTCCTCTCTTAGAATCTGGAAACAGCTTCGACAACATTTTAAACTCCTTTCCCTGTCTGCACTGGACCCCATCTGTAATAATCACCTCTTCATACCCTCTGGATTGGACCCAGCGTAAAAATCGTGGGAACTGAAGGGACTTGCCCTGTTTGTGGAGGGAAGGCTTGCCAGTTTTAGAGAGTCAGCGGAGAAATTTTAGCATCCCAACTCTAGCCTTTTCCATTATTTGCAAGTTTGCGACTTCTCTCATTGGGCTTTCCCTTCCTTTCCTCTGTCTCCACCTTCCTCCTTGCCGGAGAGTATTTTATCCTTGGCCCGGTGTTGTACCCTCAATAACGACGCTAGAGAGTAAAACAGTAAAGAAGGCTTTAATAAGCTAAGAACTAGCCTGGTGCCGTGACGGGTGCTTACTGTATGACTCCCAGGTGGGCGGAGCCGGAGGCGGAGTCCCCCAGGGTTCCAAGCCCAGTCTTAAAGGGGACATCACCTTACATGATGATAAGGGTACAGTAATACAGTAACCGTTCATCACACCTGGCCTGTCAGGGGGCCTACCTCAGACTTACGTGGCCATATTCTCTCATCTGATGCTCATCTTTAGCTATGATGAGAGGTTGAATAAACTCGGTTTGTTCTCACTGGAACGAAGGAGGTTGAGGGGCGACCTGATAGAGGTGTACAAAATTATGAGGGGCAAAGACAGTGGATAGTCAGAGGCTTTTCCCCAGAGCAGAGAGTTCAATTACTTGGGGGCATAGGTTTAAGGTGTGAGGGGCAAGGTTTAGAGTAGATGTATGAGGCAAGTTTTTTACGCAGAGGGTAGTGGGAGCCTGGAACCCGCTGCCGGAGGAGGTGGTGGAAGCAGGGATGATAGTGACATTTAAGGGGCATCTTGACAAATACATGAATAGGATGGGAATAGAGGGATACGGACCCAGGAAGTGACTAAGATTTTAGTTTAGATGGGTAGCATGGCCAGCGCAGGCTTGGAGGGCCGAAGGGCCTGTTCCTGTGCTGTGCTTTTCTTTGTTCTTTGTTCTTTGATCCCTCCCCAGCAAGCGGGATAAAGACGAAATGGGAGAGTGAGCTAGGCCCTATATTCACTAGCGAGGTTTGCAGGGAGGCTTACAGGATCAACTCCACGCCCTCATGTGTCCAAGTTGAGCCTAATTCAATTCAGGGTGCTGCAGAGGATGTGCTAGACCAAGTTGAGGATGAGTGGGTTTTGTCCAAACGTTGAGGACAGACTCGATCGCTGTTCACTCGCCCGGCTGACCACACGCAATATGTTTTGGGCCTGCCCCAAACGGGCCAGCTTTGGCTTCCTTTTCTAGTGCCGTGTCGGAGATACTCTGTTTGGAATCAATCCCATGTCTGCTGGTAGCCATATTTGGGGTCTTGCGTATCTCACTGATACCTGGAGGCGGATATTGCTTGGTTGAAGGCCTCCCATTCGGCCCAGTGCCTCTGGCTAGTTGGGGGAGACATAATGTCCTCCTTACACTTGGAGAGAATTAAAACCACCATCAGGGATTCAGTGAAGTGGTTCTACCTGAGATGGCAAATGTTTATTTCTTCCCTGAGGGGTTTAGACACGGCCAGATGTTAGGGGATTTACATGTGGTGCTTAAGTTAATCAGTTTTTTTGCTTCTTTTTATTGTTTGCAATTTTCTGCATTCCTGTGTTTTGGTTGGTGATTTGTTATTAATTAAACTTAAAAAAACATATTTTTAAAAGAACAGAATGATTCTTGGGACCGGACTCTCTCTCACACACACTCACACACACACTCTCTCACACACACACTCACCACACACTCTCACACTCATTCACACACACACTCACACTCACTCACCCACTGACACACTCATTCACGCTCACACACACACCACACACTCTCACACTCATTCACACACACACTCACACTCACTCACCCACTGACACACTCACTCACACTCACACACACACCACACACCACACACTCTCACACTCATTCACACACTCACTCACCCACTGACACACTCATTCACACACACACATTGGGCAAAGCAAGCCGCTGAAGCTGGGGGTTCAAACACGAATGGACCACAACCTTGCGTAAAGAAGGACGACCGTTTGGGAAACTTACCCCCCATTGGAGTGCGTCGAGTCTGGGCGTCAGGAACTGCGCACGTGGTGAAGCTCACCGGCCTGCGGCAAACAGGGATTTTGGAAGTCTTCCGTCTGCACAGACCACTCCTCGGGTAAAAGTAAACCCACAGTCAAGCAAAAAAAAAATCTCGTTGCCTGCGGATAAGGGGATCGATTGTGTCAACATCTCCAAAGAATCGGAGGGCGGGTGTTTTTTTTTTTAAAGGTTTTATTCAAACATTGTCCACTTTATACATAACACCAAAACAACACAACACCCTGATGCACTATCAATTACGACGAGACGAGAGTAGAATGTAATCGAGGCTTTATTAAGCAGAGATGTGTAGCCTCCTGCAGTTGTGCAGAAATGGCTGCAGCTCGGTGAGCACACACATTTATACTCCGCCTACTGGGTGGAGTCAGCAGGCATGGATCTACCCCCGTACCTGTAGTACAGGAGCCTTACCGTATTACATTTTGTATGTGATACATACAACAGTGGTGACTACCACACACCCCAAACACAAACCCCATACCCATTGAGATAAAAAAAAAAGAACCAAATTAGGGCTAGGGTTAGGGTCAGGGCTAGGGTTAGGGTTAGGGTCCCCCGATCCTCTGCCCTCCCCCCAGCAACTAATGGTGTCCAGCTCTTCGAGGTGCAGGATGAATGGCTGCCATCTTTGGTAGAACTGTCAATTGTTCTCCTCACGGTGTATTCGACTTTCTTGAGGTACAGAAAAGCCATCAGCTCCTCCAGCCATACTGAGGCACTGGGTGGAAGGGAGGAAGTTGGTTGAAGTATAGACCCGTAGACCCGAGGAGCTGAGATTTGAAATGGCGAGAAAAAACGGGCGCCATGGCTGCATTTGTTGAGACCTGGAAAGATTCCAATGGTATCTCATAGCTATATTCAGTGGGGTGTAAAATCGAGCTACAAGTGCTACAGCGAATCACTGAAAATTCTAGAAGGGTTTTTCTCACTTGCACCATTGTCATTGGAGAAAGGTTTGGGTTCCACGGCCGTAGTCAGGAAGAAGGTGAAAGCAATTTACAATTTGTAGCGACTTTAAAAAGATTTGCAGAATACTGCGAGTTTGGTGCGACACTTGATGATACTCTTCGTGACAGGCTGGGGCAAAATTCTCCAGTATCAGCGCGATGTCCGCCGACCGGCGCCCAAAATGGCGTTAAACAGTCCGGCATCGCGCCGCCCTAAAGGTGCGGAATCATCCGCCTCTTGGGGGGCCGAGCCCTAACCTTGAGGGGCTAGGCCCGCGCCGGACTGATTTCCGCCTCGCCAGCTGGCGGGAAAGGCCTTTGGTGCCCCGCCAGCTGTCGCGGAAATTACATCTCCGGGCGGCGCATGCGCGGGAGCGTTAGCGGCCGCTCACGGCATCCCCGCGCATGCGCTGTGGAGGGAGTCTCTTCCGCCTCTGCCATGGTGGAGACGGCGGCGAAGGCGGAAGGAAAAGAGTGCCCCCACGGCACAGGCCCGCCCGCGGATCGGTGGGCCCCGATCGCGGGCCAGGCCACCGTGGGGGCACCCCCCACGGGCCAGATCACCCCGTGCCCCCCCCAGGACCCCGGAGCCCGCCCGCGCCGCCTTGTCCTGCCGGTAAGAGAGGTGGTTTAATCCACGCCGGCGGGACAGGCATTCTAGCAGCGGGACTTCGGCCCATCCGGGCCGGAAAATCGCGGGGGGGGGGGGGGCCGCCAAACGGCGCGGCACGATTCCCGCCCCCGCCGAATCTCCGGTGCCAGAGAATTCGTCAACCGGCAGGGGCCGGAGTCATGCCAGCCCCCGGCGATTCTCCGACCTGGGGGGGGGGGGTCAGAGAATCTCGCCCCAGGTTTGCAGACAGGTTGTTCGGAGGAAGCTGCTTACCGTGAGCAATTTACCTCTAAAAGCTGCTGTGGAAGTTGCCGCACCTATGGACCTTACAATGAGAGGAGCTTCACAGTTAGGGGCTAGAGTGAAGATCCACAAAATACCACAAGAACTAGGCTGCAAAGGTGCAACCATGTCACCGATGTTGGACACTCAGCGAGGGAATGCTGGAGTAGAACAAATATACGCAAGAACTGAGGCAAGAAGGGCCGTATTGCCAAGGCATGTTCTGCTCAGAAAACTTCTCCAACTTCAAGAATGTGCAAGAAAAGAAACACATCTAAGCAGCAAGCCAGATCTGTAAATTAGTCACCACCCACCAGGTACGCGGTACATACTTGCGCAACTCGGCCAACGTTGTCTACCTCATACGCTGCAGGAAAGGATGTCCCGAAGCGTGGTACATTGGCGAGACCATGCAGACGCTGTGACAACGAATGAACGGACATCGCGCAACAATCACCAGGCAGGAATGTTCCCTTCCAGTCGGGGAACACCTCAGCAGTCAAGGGCATTCAGCCTCTGATCTCCGGGTAAGCGTTCTCCAAGGCGGCCTTCAGGACCCGCGACAACGCAGAATCGCCGAGCAGAAACTTATAGCCAAGTTCCGCACACACGAGTGCGGCCTCAACCGGGACCTGGGATTCATGTCGCATTACATTCATCCCCCACCATCTGGCCTGCGAAATCCTACCAATTGTCCTGGATTGAGACAATTCACACCTCTTTAACCTGGGGTTACCCCATCTCTGGATCTGTAAAGATTTAATCACCTGCTAATGCTCGCATTCCAAGCATTGTCTGGCATCTTTGAATCTGTCTATGTATATGTTTCTGGAACAGACCTCTTCATTCACCTGAGGAAGGAGCAGCGCTCCGAAAGCTAGTGTTTGAAACAAACCTGTTGGACTTTAACCTGGTGTTGTAAGACTTCTTACTGTGCTCACCCCAGTCCAACGCCGGCATCTCCACATTATAAATTAGTAAGCAAACTTCAAGACCCCTTAGGAGTCAACATAGCAGGAGCTGAAACTTGGCGTCTTGTTGGTGCGGGTCAATCAACGTTTCTGGGCTTTCCTAAAACATGACGGGCGTCAAATTAAAATGGAAGTGGATATGGGTGCAGCTGTGTCATTAATACCTGAGACAACTTATGATCAAAAGCTGAAGCATCTGCCTTTAAAACCATCAAATCCGATCCTCAGCATGTACACTGAAAAGGTTGTACCATTAAAAGGTTTTACGCAGAGGGGAGTGGGAGTCTGGAATTTGCTGCCCAAGTTGCTGGTGAAGGCAGAGACCCTAAACTCTGAATGGTCTCCTTCTGCGCTGTAACTTTTCTATGATGCATTGTACTGAAAGCCAAAGTAAATGGACAGACAGCGAGTTCCCTCTTCAGGTTGGCCGTGGACGTTTTCTTGCTTTATTTGGCAGAGCTCGGTTGGCAAAAGTTAGATTGAACTGGGGAGCAGCAGATCAACTAATGGATACAAAGAGAAACTTGCAATAACTTCTGATGAAGTGTGAGAAGGTGTTTGAAGATTCGTTAGGCTCAATGACTGGAGTTGAAGTGCAAGTGTTAAAAATCAAAACGCCTCAGCAGCTAGAACTGTACCACATGGCATCAGGCCAAAAGTCGACAAAGGACTAGGAAAGCTAGTTCAAACAGGAGTCATTGAACCAGTTGCTACACGTGATTGGGCAACAGCAATTGTTCCTGTATTGAAATGTGATGCCTCAGTGAGAATATGTGGAGATTTTAAAACTGGTATAGTGCGCAGATCATTATCCATTGCCTCTGAGTGGAGACTTGTTTGCTGGGCCTTCAGGAGGGCAGAAATTCAGTAAAATTGATCTTTCACAGGCATATCTACAGATGAATGTGGCTGCAAATTCACAGCTAAGACTCAGCATCGTGCCATACAATGGTCTGTTTTGTTACAAAAGACTTCCATTTGGAATAACATCTGCCCATTCTCTTTTTCAGATGTCCATGGATTAAATTCTAAATGGGTTGAATGAGGTGCAAAGTTATTTAAATGACATCTTCAGCACCAGTACAAGTGAACAGGAACACTTGAAGAACTTGGAAGCTACTCTGAAGCATTTACAGAACCCCAATCTTCAAGTCTCAGAGCCATAAATTATCTGGGGCACTTCATCGATAAAGATGGTTTACACAATGGGCCGAAGAAGATGTCAACAACCTTTGAAGGATCACATCCTCAAAATGTGACACAATTAAGATTGTTTTTAGGATTGATCAATATGTTATGGTAAAATCAAGTGAAACCTCGTATCACGGTTGAAGCCTTCACACACCATGGGCGGAATTCTCCGGTATCGGCGCGATGTCCGCCCACCGGCGCCAAAAACGGCGCAAATCAGTCCGGCATCGCGCCGCCCCAAAGGTGCAGCCTCCTCATCTTGGGGGGCCGAGCCCTAACCTTGGGGGGCTAGGCCCGTGCCGGACTGATTTCCGCCCCGCCAGCTGGCGGAAAAGGCCTTTGGTGCCCCGCCAGCTGGCGCGGAAATGACATCTCCGGGCGGCGCATGCGCGGGAGCGTTAGCGGCCGCTCACGGCATCCCCGCGCATGCGCTGTGGAGGGAGTCTCTTCCGCCTCTGCCATGGTGGAGACGGCGGCGAAGGCGGAAGGAAAAGAGTGCCCCCACGTCACAGGCCCGCCCGCGGATCGGTGGGCCCCGATCGCGGGCCAGGCCACCGTGGGGGCACCCCCCACGGGCCAGATCACCCCGTGCCCCCCCCAGGACCCCGGAGCCCGCCCGCGCCGCCTTGTCCTGCCGGTAAGAGAGGTGGTTTAATCCACGCTGGCGGGACAGGCATTCTAGCAGCGGGACTTCGGCCCATCCGGGCCGGAAAATCGCGGGGGGGGGGGGGCCGCCAAACGGCGCGGCACGATTCCCGCCCCCGCCGAATCTCCGGTGCCAGAGAATTCGTCAACCGGCAGGGGCCGGAGTCATGCCAGCCCCCGGCGATTCTCCGACCTGGGGGGGGGGGGTCAGAGAATCTCGCCCCAGGTTTGCGGACAGGTTGTTCGGAGGAAGCTGCTTACCGTGAGCAATTTACCTCTAAAAGCTGCTGTGGAAGTTGCTGCTCCTATGGACCTTACAATGAGAGGAGCTTCACAGTTAGGGGCTAGAGTGAAGATCCACAAAATACCACAAGAACTAGGCTGCAAAGGTGCAACCATGTCACCGATGTTGGACACTCAGCGAGGGAATGCTGGAGTAGAACAAATATACGCAAGAACTGAGGCAAGAAGGGCCGTATTGCCAAGGCATGTTCTGCTCAGAAAACTTCTCCAACTTCAAGAATGTGCAAGAAAAGAAACACATCTAAGCAGCAAGCCAGATCTGTAAATTAGTCACCACCCACCAGGTACGCGGTACATACTTGCGCAACTCGGCCAACGTTGTCTACCTCATACGCTGCAGGAAAGGATGTCCCGAAGCGTGGTACATTGGCGAGACCATGCAGACGCTGCGACAACGAATGAACGGACATCGCGCAACAATCACCAGGCAGGAATGTTCCCTTCCAGTCGGGGAACACCTCAGCAGTCAAGGACATTCAGCCTCTGATCTCCGGGTAAGCGTTCTCCAAGGCGGCCTTCAGGACTCGCGACAACGCAGAATCGCCGAGCAGAAACTTATAGCCAAGTTCCGCACACACGAGTGCAGCCTCAACCGGGACCTGGGATTCATGTCGCATTACATTCATCCCCCACCATCTGGCCTGCGAAATCCTACCAATTGTCCTGGATTGAGACAATTCACACCTCTTTAACCTGGGGTTACCCCATCTCTGGATCTGTAAAGATTTAATCACCTGCTAATGCTCGCATTCCAAGCATTGTCTGGCATCTTTGAATCTGTCTATGTATATGTTTCTGGAACAGACCTCTTCATTCACCTGAGGAAGGAGCAGCGCTCCGAAAGCTAGTGTTTGAAACAAACCTGTTGGACTTTAACCTGGTGTTGTAAGACTTCTTACTGTGCTCACCCCAGTCCAACGCCGGCATCTCCACATTATAAATTAGTAAGCAAACTTCAAGACCCCTTAGGAGTCAACATAGCAGGAGCTGAAACTTGGCGTCTTGTTGGTGCGGGTCAATCAACGTTTCTGGGCTTTCCTAAAACATGACGGGCGTCAAATTAAAATGGAAGTGGATATGGGTGCAGCTGTGTCATTAATACCTGAGACAACTTATGATCAAAAGCTGAAGCATCTGCCTTTAAAACCATCAAATCCGATCCTCAGCATGTACACTGAAAAGGTTGTACCATTAAAAGGTTTTACGCAGAGGGGAGTGGGAGTCTGGAATTTGCTGCCCAAGTTGCTGGTGAAGGCAGAGACCCTAAACTCTGAATGGTCTCCTTCTGCGCTGTAACTTTTCTATGATGCATTGTACTGAAAGCCAAAGTAAATGGACAGACAGCGAGTTCCCTCTTCAGGTTGGCCGTGGACGTTTTCTTGCTTTATTTGGCAGAGCTCGGTTGGCAAAAGTTAGATTGAACTGGGGAGCAGCAGATCAACTAATGGATACAAAGAGAAACTTGCAATAACTTCTGATGAAGTGTGAGAAGGTGTTTGAAGATTCGTTAGGCTCAATGACTGGAGTTGAAGTGCAAGTGTTAAAAATCAAAACGCCTCAGCAGCTAGAACTGTACCACATGGCATCAGGCCAAAAGTCGACAAAGGACTAGGAAAGCTAGTTCAAACAGGAGTCATTGAACCAGTTGCTACACGTGATTGGGCAACAGCAATTGTTCCTGTATTGAAATGTGATGCCTCAGTGAGAATATGTGGAGATTTTAAAACTGGTATAGTGCGCAGATCATTATCCATTGCCTCTGAGTGGAGACTTGTTTGCTGGGCCTTCAGGAGGGCAGAAATTCAGTAAAATTGATCTTTCACAGGCATATCTACAGATGAATGTGGCTGCAAATTCACAGCTAAGACTCAGCATCGTGCCATACAATGGTCTGTTTTGTTACAAAAGACTTCCATTTGGAATAACATCTGCCCATTCTCTTTTTCAGATGTCCATGGATTAAATTCTAAATGGGTTGAATGAGGTGCAAAGTTATTTAAATGACATCCTCAGCACCAGTACAAGTGAACAGGAACACTTGAAGAACTTGGAAGCTACTCTGAAGCATTTACAGAACCCCAATCTTCAAGTCTCAGAGCCATAAATTATCTGGGGCACTTCATCGATAAAGATGGTTTACACAATGGGCCGAAGAAGATGTCAACAACCTTTGAAGGATCACATCCTCAAAATGTGACACAATTAAGATTGTTTTTAGGATTGATCAATATGTTATGGTAAAATCAAGTGAAACCTCGTATCACGGTTGAAGCCTTCACACACCATGGGCGGAATTCTCCGGTATCGGCGCGATGTCCGCCCACCGGCGCCAAAAACGGCGCAAATCAGTCCGGCATCGCGCCGCCCCAAAGGTGCAGCCTCCTCATCTTGGGGGGCCGAGCCCTAACCTTGGGGGGCTAGGCCCGTGCCGGACTGATTTCCGCCCCGCCAGCTGGCGGAAAAGGCCTTTGGTGCCCCGCCAGCTGGCGCGGAAATGACATCTCCGGGCGGCGCATGCGCGGGAGCGTTAGTGGCCGCTCACAGCATCCACGCGCATGCGCTGTGGAGGGAGTCTCTTCCGCCTCCGCCATGGTGGAGACCGTGGCGAAGGCGGAAGGAAAAGAGTGCCCCCACGGCACAGGCCCGCCCGCGGATCGGTGGGCCCCGATCGCGGGCCAGGCCACTGTGGGGGCACCCCCCGGGGCCAGATCGCCCCGCGCCCACCCCAGGACCCCGGAGCCCGCCCGCACCGCCTTGTCCCGCCAGTAAGAGAGGTGGTTTAATCCACGCCGGCGGGACAGGCATTCTAGCAGCGGGACTTCGGCCCATCCGGGCCGGAGAATCGCGGGGGGGGGGACCACCAACCGGCGCGATTCCCGCCCCCGCCGAATATCCGGTGCCGGAGAATCCGGCTACCGGCGGGGGCGGGAATCACGCCAGCCCCCGCCGATTCTCCGACCCGGCGGGGGTCAGAGAATCTCGCCCCTTGTTTTCTTTCTTAAATTTAGAGTACCCAATTTATTTTTTCCAATTAAGGGGCAATTTAGTGTGGCCAATCCACCTACCCTGCACATCTTTGGGTTGTGGGGGCGAAACCCACGCAAACACAGGGAGAATGTGCAAACTCCACACGGATAGTGACCCAAAGCCGGGTTCGAACCTGGGACCGCGGCGCCGTGAGGCAGCAGTGCTACCCATTGCGCCACCGTGCTGCCCCTTTACACAGCTTGTTATTGGGTGGCACAGTCTCACAGTGGGTAGCACTGTTGCCTCACAGCTCTTGAGTCCCAGATTCGATTCCCGGCTTGGGTCACTGTCTGTGCGGAGTCTGCACGTGTCTGCGTGGGTTTCCTCCGGGTGCTCCAGTTTCCTCCCACATGTCCCGAAAGACGTGCTTGTTAGGTGAATTCAGAATTCTCAAGCTGTGTACCTGAACAGGCACCAGAGTATGGCGACTAGGGGATTTTCACAGTATCTTCATTGCAGTAAGCTTACTTGTGACAATAAAGATTATTATATTATATTAAGTCGTTGTACTAATGATGTAAAGGGGGAGGGGTGCTATGTATCAGAGAATACATCCCTGTTGGTGAAGCGTCACGTGGTGTGCTGTGATGTCAGCAGAGCGTGTCTGCGCGGACTTCAATTCTCCACCTTAGATTGGATGAGCAATTCCTCTTAATAAAACCTCCGTAGCTTTTCCCATTGCGGCTAACTAGAGATATAACAGTATTAATTTTTTTGTTTTGCTGCAGCAGTCACTTTCGATCTGTCCTGCAGATCTGGCTGATTCCCAGACGAGCGTACAATCCAGACAGATCATGTCCCCAGTTTCCTGCCTCTTTGATGATCAGTTCAGTGCATGAATTGCTTTTTCACCACCTGACATTATTCACCTTTTTGCCCAGAAAAGAACAAGCAAAAGAAGTGAGTAAAAGCACCTCACCCATAGGGACAGTTATCTCCACAAGGTTCGCAATAGCCGTGTCGATGACACCTGTCACGGACTGCAAAGGATGTCAGAGTCCTATGCCAATGATGGATTGTTTTAATATCCGTATCAATATCTCCCACTGGATTGCCGTGCCAGTAAAGTCTCACCAGCTCTCAGCTTTCCGCATTACACCCCCTGCCTCCCTCAGCAACAGCAACTGGTGCATTTTCTGTGGGCAGCCAGAACGCAGAGCCTGAGGGTGTCCGCCCATCCCGGGGGGGGGGGCTCCCCGTCTCTTCGAGGTGGCGAGTCGATCTCTCTGGATCCACAGACAAATCCACCAGGCAACGCAGTATCATCCAGGGGCAGACTCGAACACTCACCATCACTCTGAAGTGGCGAAGGGGCCCTAATGCGCTGGCTGCGACTGCATAGTGTTGGCCGCTTCCTCACACACGGGAGATACGAGTTCGAAGGGTGATTCTCGGCGGTTCCTCTTCTGCATGACCCCTTGATCCCTCCCTCCTCCCATCTACACCTTCTTCCTCTCCTCTAATCATCTTCTCCCCCATCCCCGCTCTCCTCCATTTTCCCCCATTATCCTTTTCCCCCTTCACTTCCACCCTTTCATCTTCTCCCTCTCTCCTTTTTTCTCTATCTCTCCATCCCCCCCTCTCCCACTTCTCCACCTTCTGCTCCGCTCCTTTCCCGTATCTTCTCAAACCCACCAGCATATCTTCTCCCTCTTCGCTCCTCTCCTGTCTCCCCTTTTCCCCTTGTTCTCCACTGGACTGGAGTGCGGTCCCACAACACCAGGTTTCAATATTCTCATCGTTGTTTACAATCTCCCCATGACCTCACTTGCTGCCACCACATGCAAACCCTCCCCACCCCCTCACTCCAGCCCTATGACCTCTGAGATCTCTGCCTCCCTCCAACTCGAAAAATGGCTCTTGGATATGCGTTTGTTTATTGTCACGTGCACCGAGGTACAGTGAAAGGTATTGTTCTGCGCACAGTCCAGACAGATCATTCCATACATGACAAAAAACATAGGGCATACATAAATACAGTTTATAAATACATAGACACAGGCATCGGGTGAAGCATACAGGAGTGCAGTACTACTGAGTAGAGAAGATGTGTGAAGAGGTCAATTCAGTCCACAAAAGGGTTGTTTAGGAGTCTGGTAACAGTGGGGAAGAAGCTGTTTTGGAGTGCGTGTTCTCAGACTTCTGTATCTCCTGCCCGATGGAAGAAGTTGGAAGAGTGAGTGAGCCAGGTGGGAGGGGTCTTTGATTATGCTGCCCGCTTTCCCCAGGCAGCGGGAGGTGTAGACGGAGTCAATGGATGGAAAGTGGGTTTGTGCGATGCACTGGGCTGTGTTCACGACTCTCTGCAGTTTCTTACGGTCCTGGGCCGAGCAGTTGCCATACCAGGCTGTGATGCAGCCAGAGAGGATGCTTTCTATGGTGCATCTGTAAAAGTTGGTCAGAGTCCATGTGGACATGCCAAATTTCCTTAGTTTCCTGAGAAAGTATAGGCGCTTGTGGTGAATGTATTCACCTGAATATGAGCTGTCTGTATAGTACTGTGACCTGTGGGCAGGAAATGGCAATACGATCTACTTCCAGGTATTGTACTAGAACCCCGGTGGGCTCCGCCTCCGGCTCCGCCCCCCCCCCCCCGGGGCGATATATAGACCTGCCACCTGTGGGCGGCACTCATTTGTACAGCAGACACTGGCAGGCAAGTTCCTGGATAATAAAGACTTATGTTCACTCGTTCTCATAGTCTCGCAGTGAATTGATGGTATATCAGCACTGTTGTGCTTTCTTGGTCATAGCGTTGATGTGGGTGGACCAGGACAGATTGTTGGTGATGTGAAGCTGACAACCATCTCCACCTCGGCCCCGTTGATGCAGACAGGGGTGTGTAAAGTACTTTGCTTCCTGAAGTCAATGACCAGCTCTTTAGTTTTGCTGGCATTGAGGAAGAGATTGTTGTCGCTACACCACTCCACTAGGTTCTCTAGATCCCTCCTATATTCTGACTCATCATTGTTCGCGATCCGACCCACTACGGCCGTGTCATCAGCAAACGTATAGATGGAGTTAGAGCTATTTTGCCTCGCAAACGTGTGTGTATAAGGAGTATAGTAGGGGGCTATGTGCGCAGCCTTGTGAGGCCCCGGTATTGAGGACTATGGTGGAGGAGATGTTGTTTATCCTTGCTAATTGTGGTCTATGGGTCAGGAAGTCAAGTATCCGGTTGCAGAGGGAGGCTGTCAAAAAATAGATGGATTGTTGGTCATCTTCCAAGATTCTCGAGACTCCACAACCGTTCATGCAGATTGGAGGGTAGCTAATATAACTCGACTATTTAAAAATGGAGGCGGAGAGAAGGGAATTATAGACCAGTACGCCTGATGTCAGTATTGGGGAAAATTTTAGAAGCCATTATCAAAGATTTGGGGCTGGATTCTCTGCCAGCGGGATGCTCCATTTTGCCGGCAGCCTGGGGGTTTCCTGCCGGTGAAGGGCTGCCCCACAATGGGAAACCCCATTGACCAGCCGGCATAATGGAGCATCCGGCCGGCGGGGTGAAACAGAAATGTGGCGGGGTGGAGAATCCCGCCCTTGATAGCAGAGCACTTGGGAAACTGGCAGGATCAGACAGAGTCAGAATGGATTTGTGAAGGGGAAATCCTGCTTGACAAATCTACTGTAATCCTTCGAGGATGTAGCTAGTAGAGTTGACGAGGGGGACCCGGTAGATATGGTATATTTGGACTTTTGGAAGGCTTTTGACAAAGTCCCACATAAGTGATTAATGTGCAAAATTAAAGCGCATGAGATTTAATTTTGGGGGTAGTGCATTGAGATGGATAGAAAACTAGTTGGCAGGCAGGAAACAAAGAATAGGAATTACAGGTCTTTTTCAAGTATGTAGACAGTGGGGTGAGTGGGGTACCGCGGGGATCGGTGCTAGGTCCCCAGCTATTACCAATATATATATTTAGACGAGGGAACAAAATGTGATCTCTCCAGATTTGCAGATGACATAAACCTAGGTTGGAGGGTGAGTTGTGAGGAGGATGCAGATGTCTAGTACGATTTGGACACGTTGAGTGAGTGGGCAAATGAATGGCAGATGAAGTATAATTTGGAGAAATGCGAGGTCATCCACTTTGATAGCAAAAACGAGAAGACAGAGTATTATTTGAATGGCTATAAATTAGGAGATGGGGATGTGCAACGAGAGCTGGGTGTCCTCGTACACCAGTCACTGAAGGTTAAGCAGGCAGGTGCAGCAGGTGATAAAGAAGGCAAATGGTATGTTGGCCTTCATTGCGAGAGGATTTGAGTACATGAGCAGGGATGTCTCGCTGCAATTGTACAGGGCCTTGGTGAGGCCACACCTGGAATATTGTGTGCAGTTTTGGTCTCCTTATCTGAGGAAGGATGTTCTTGCTCTCGAGGGAGTGCAGCGAAGGTTTACCAGACTGATTCTAGGGATGGCGGGACGGACGTATGAGAAGAGATTGAATCGGCTCTGACTGTATTCGCTGGAGTTCAGAAGAATGGGGGGGGATCTCTTAGACACCTATAGATTCTAACAGGATTGGACAGGGTAGGGGCAGGAAGGATGTTCCCGATGGTGGGTGTGTCCAGAACCTGGGATCACAGTCTGAGGATACGGGGGGGTAGACCATTTAGGACAGAGATGATGAGAAATGTCTTCACCCAGAGAGCGGTGAGCCTGTCAAACTTGTTAGCACAGCAATTAGTGGAGGCCAAAATATTGTGGGCTGGATCCGCTGTTCCTGCGTCTAAGTGCTAACACTAACGGCGGATCCACCTACTGGGCACCCCCCCACTACCCACTCCCCCTCCCCCTCCCGTCCAACCTCCCCCAGCCCTGGTAGAAGCCCCCCAGCCAGCGGCACAGCTCTCGGCGGAGTGTGGCAGTGCCGGACACTGTCCGCACGCCCTCTTTCTCTCTCTCCACCACGCCAGGCTCACGTCGGCCCGGGTGCTCCGGTTTCCTCCCACAAGTCCCGAAAGACGTACTGTTAGGTGAATTGGGCATTCTGAATTCTCCCTCTGTGCACCCAAACAGGTGGCGACGAGGGGATTTTCACAGTAACTTCATTGCAGTGTTAATGTAAGCCTACTTGTGACAATAATAAAGATTATTATAACATTATTATTATTACAGAGCAGTCAGTTCAACCTCAGTGGCAGGGAAACTTCTGGAAACTATAGTTCAGGATAAAATCAATAGTCACTTAGACGGGTGCATGAAAATTAAGGGAAACAATGGATTCATTAAGAGAAATCATGTTTAACTAACTTACTGGAGCTTTTTGAGGTGGTACAGAGAAGATTGATCAGAGCAATGCTGTTGATGTGGTATATATGGATTTTCAAAAGACATTTGATACAGTGCCACACAACAGACTTGTGAAAACAAACTCTAACTCATGGAATAAACGAGAAAGTAGGCTCTTGGATAAGAAATTGGCTGAGTGGCAGGAAACATGGAGTAGCGCTAACTGGTTTTATTTCAGACTGGAGGAAGGTTTGTAGTGGAGTTCTCCAGGGATCAGTGTTGGGACCCTTGCTCTCCCTGACACATATTAATGACCGGTGTGTGGGGCATGATTTTAGAACTTACAGAAGATTGGAAACCTTGTCAACTGTCACGAGGAGAGTCTTGAACAAAATGGCATTGACATGTTGGTGCATTGGGCGGCCAAGTGGCAGATGAAGTTCAGTGCAGCAAAGTGTGAGGTGATTCATCTTCGCAAGAGGAATATGGAGAAACAGAATAAAACAAAGGGAGAAATTCTAAAGTAGGTGCAGGATCAAAGGGGTCTATGTACATAAGTAATTGAAGATAGCAGGGCAAGTTGAGAGAGCAGTTTCAGAGGTTTTATTAATAGGGGTATTGAGTGTTAGCTTAAGGAGGTCATATTGAACTTGTAAAGGTAAAGCCACCATAGTCCCAGATGACCATAGGCTGCTTTCCCCTTTGAGGTGGTGGTGATTTAACCTGACGATCACCACACCTCAGGCGATGGGTGTGGTAGTCAGTATTAGAGGTATTACGGTACTCTGTAATGCCGGAAGACCATTGGTGTAGCAAGGCTGGGTATAAGAGCCCGTGTCGCCCCAGCTGCCTTCTGTACCTGCGCTGCTGGGGGAAATATCTCGTGTAATAAAGCCTTCAATTGTCTCCAATCTAGTTTCTGGAGTTATTGATCAATTTAATAAGCTAGATTTTAAAGAATGGAGCTCCGAATCAAGCCGGAGTGTCTGCAACTCAGCCCCCACGCGGCAAACTCAGCGGCAACCTTCAAGCACTGGCTGGCGTACTTCAACGGATATCTCGGCACGGCCGAAAACACACCCACGGAAGACCAGAAACAACAAATTCTGCACTCGAGGGTGAGCCCAGAGATCTACACCCTCATCAAGGATGCGGACGACTTTGAGGCCTCAATGGATCTGCTGAAAGGACATTATATTCGCCCTATAAACCAGGTCTACGACCGACATCTACTAGCGACGAGGTGCCACATCCCCGGGGAATCACTGGAGGAATTCTACGCTGCACTCCTGGTGTTGGGGAGAAACTGCAGTTGCCCGCAAGTTTCGGCGAGCGACCACACAGAACGTTTGATCCGGGACGCTTTCGTTGCAGGTATGCTGTCCTCCCAAATCCGCCAGCGATTGCTGGAGAAAGAGACTCTAGGCCTCAAGGAGGCATGGGCCCTTGCCAGCTCCTTGGATGTAGCCTCCCGAAACGCCCGCGCTTACATCGCCGACCGCGCAGCAGCCCCCTGGGCAGCGTGGAAATCCCCCCCCCCACGGCTGACCCCGATGCATCTCCCATCCCCCCACAAGCTTGTGCTGCGAGACGGCCTGGAAACACCGGGGGGCCCCGCTGCTATTTTTGCGGGCAAGCCAAGCACCCCCGACAGCGCTGTCCGGCCCGCTCGTCCTTCTGCAAAGGATGCGGCAAAAAGGGCCACTTTGTGGCGGTATGCCAGGCCCGGGCAGTCGCTGTTGTCCCAGGAGGCGAATACGGACCGCCACCACAACCCTATGCACGGGCCCCGTGCGGCCAGCGGGCGCCGGCATCTTCCTCCTCCAGGGCCACGTGTGGCTTCCGGGTGTCGCCATCTTGTCTCTCGGCCACCAGGTGCGAGGGATGGGCGCCGCCATCTTGCACGCCGCCAGCCATATGCGACCAGTGGGCGCCGCCATCTTGGCTGGGCTCCCAGGACCCCAATTCAGATGACCACACACCGCACGAAAAGAACATCCAACTGCTGCCGCGACTAGCCACGGTGACCCTGGACCAGTCGCGGCCCCGAACACTCTCGACTGCAACGACGGTGCTCATCAATGGGCATGAGACGTCCTGTCTGATCGACTCTGGGAGCACGGAGAGCTTCATACACCCGACACGGTAAGGCGCTGTTCTCTACCCGTTCACCCCGTTAACCAGAAAATCTCCCTGGCCTCCGGGTTTCATTCAGTAGAAATCAAGGGGTTTTGCTCAGCGAATCTCATGGTCCAGGGAAGGGAGTTTAAAAACTACCGGCTCTATGTCCTTCCCCACCTCTGCGCTGCCACACTCCTAGGGTTAGATTTTCAGTGCAACCTCCAAAGCCTAACTTTCAAATTCGGCGGCCCTATACCCCCCCTCACTGTCTGCGGCCTTGCGACCCTCAAGGTCGATCTGCCCTCCCTGTTTGCGAACCTCACCCCGGATTGCAAACCCGTCGTTACCAGGAGCAGACGGTACAGTGCCCATGACCGGACCTTTATTAGGTCAGAGGTCCAGCGATTACTGAGGGAAGGTGTCATTGAGGCTAGCAACAGCCCCTGGAGAGCTCAAGTAGTGGTTGTGAAGACCGGGACAAGCATAGGATGGTCATAAACTATAGCCAGACCATCAACAGATATACGCAGCTGGACGCCTACCCTCTCCCCTGCATATCCGACCTGGTCAACAAGATCGCGCAATACAAGATCTTTTCCACGGTGGATCTAAAGTCCGTCTACCACCAGCTCCCCATCCGCCCTAGCGACCGCAAATACACTGATTTCAAAGCAGATGGGCGGCTCTACCACTTCCTAAGGGTTCCCTTCGGTGTCACTAACGGGGTCTCGGTCTTCCAGCGCGAGATGGACCGAATTGTTGACCGGTACGGTTTGCGGGCCACATTCCTGTACCTCAATAATGTCACCATCTGCGGCCACGACCAGCAGGACCACGACACCAACCTCCGAAAATTCCTCCATACCGCAAAAATCCTTAACCTCACATATAACAAGGATAAATGTGTGTTCTGCACCGACCGCCTAGCCTTCCTCGGCTACGTAGTGCATAATGGAGTTATAGGCCCCGATCCTGAAACCATGCGCCCCCTTATGGAGTTCCCCCTTCCGCACTGCTCCAAGGCCCTGACAAGGCCTGTTCGCTGATCCAATCCACGGTTTTTCCCCTGTCGATAGAGGCCCGCCAGGCCTTCAGCTGCATCAAAGCAGACATTGCAAACGCCACGATGCGCGCCATCGACGAGTTCCTCCCCTTCCAGGTCGAGAGCGATGCGTCCGACGTAGCTCTGGCGGCCACCCTCAACCAAGCGGGCAGACCTGTGGCCTTCTTCTCACACACCCTCCACGCCTCAGAAATCCGCCATTCCTCAGTTGAAAAGGAGGCCCAGGCCATAGTAGAAGCTGTGCGACATTGGAGGCATCACCTGGCCGGCAGGAGATTCACTCTCCTCACTGACCAACTGTCGGTTACTTTCATGTTCGATAATGCACAGCGGGGCAACATAAAAAAACGACAAGATCTTACGGTGGAGGATCAAACTCTCCACCTACAACTACGAGATCTTGTATCGTCCTAGGAAGCTAAACGAACCTCCTGACGCACAAGTGGACCGCCTCCGAGCCCTCCATGAGGACCTCTGCCACCCGGGGGTCACTCGATTCTTTCTCTTCACCAAGACCCGCAACCTGCCCTACTCCATCGAGGTCAGGATCGCCACCAGGAACTGCCAAATCTTTTACAGGCCAGAGAAAGTGCACCTGATAAAGGCTTCCCGTCATCTTGAACGCTTCAGTATGGACTTCAAAGGGCCCCTCCCCTCTACCGACCTCAACACGTACTTCCTGAACGTGATTGACTAGTGCTCCCGGTTCCCATTCGCCAACCCCTGCCCCGACATGACCGCAGCCACTGTCATAAAAGCCCTCCACAGTATCTTTACGCTGTTCGGGTTCCCCGCTTACATACACAGCGACAGGGGGTCCTCCTTTATGAGCGACTAACTGCGTCAATTCCTGCTCAGCAAGGGCATCGCCTCGAGCAGGACGCCCAGTTTCAACCCTCAGGGCAACGGACAGGTAGAGAGGGAGAACGGAAGGCTCTGGAAGACCGTCCTACTGGCCCTACGGTCCAGGAATCTCCCAGTCTCCCGCTGACAAGAAGTCCCCCCGGATGCCCTCCACTCCACCCGGTCACTGCTTTGTACCACGACCAACCAAACACCTCACGAACGTCTCCTTGTCTTCCCCAGGAAGTCCTCCTCTGGGACCTCGCTCCCGACCTGGCTGGCAGCTCCTGGACCCATCCTGCTCCGCAAATACGTGCGGGCGCACAAATCGGACCCGTTGGTCAAGAGGGTCCATCTACTCCACGCTAACCTTCAGTACGCCTACATGGCGTACCCCGACGGCCGACAGGATACGGTCTCCCTACGGGACCTGCCGCCCGCTGGATACACCCACCCCCCCCACCACCAGTCCCACCGTCCCTCCCACCGGCGCACCCCACAGCCGCCCCCTTCCCAGGTGGGTCGGTTTTCCCACCGGTCCCGGCGAGGGGTGATGAAGCAGCTGCCGAAGAAGCCGAAGCCACACTCCCGGAGCCACAGACGCCCGAGCCACCGCCTGCATCACCACCACAGCTACGCCGATCGCAGAGGACGACCAGGGCCCCCGATCGACTAATTGCTTCATTCTGAAATGTAAATACATTTTGTAAATAGTTGAGATGTAAAGAGGCGAAACACTGTACAGAGTTATACCAGGTACCTTCATAAGCTTAACCTCTACCACTCTGTAATGCAAGGCTGCCACCCCTGCTGGACCACGCCCCCCCCCCTCTGCCCCCCCTCCGCACCCCCCCTTCCTGCCCCCTCCACCCCCCCTCCGCCCCCCCCACCCCCCCTGCCCCCCCCGGTCACCCCCTCTGCCCCGCCTGCCCGTCCCACCCCCTACGCTCCCCCACCGCCACCCCCCTCCGCCCCCCGCCCCCCTTCCGACCCCCCCCCTTCCACCCCACCCCCCTTCCGACCCCCCCTTCCGGCCCCCCCCTCCACCCCCCCTTCCGTCCCCCCCAACCCCCGCCCCCTCCACCCCCCTCTGCCCCCCCTCCCCCTCCCCCTCCCCTCCGCTCTCCCTCCGCCCCCCGCCCCCTCCCCCCTGCTCCCCCTCCCCTCCGCCCCCCTCCCCCGCCCCCCCGCTCCCCCTCCCCCACCGCCCCCCTCCCCCGCTCCCCCTGCTCCCCCTCCCCCCCCCCCCCCACCCCCATCCACCCCCCCGCATCAAGAACAAAAGTGATTCCAAATAATGGACAAGAGGGAGTGGAAGTGATGGGAGGATTATTTTCTTCACCCAGAGGGTAATGGAGGCAGGTTCGATCGAGGAATTTGAAAGAGAACCCGATTGCTACTTGAAAAGAAAGAATGTGCTGGGTTACAGGGATAAGGCAGGAGAGAGGGACAGGGTAGAGCACTCTTTCAGAGAGCCAGAGAAGTCTTGATGGGCCGAATGGCTTCCTTCTGCACTGCAAAGATACTGTGAACTGGTCTGGCAGCATCCGTAGAGAGAGAAACATTTTTGGTCAATAGCCTTTCACAAGGAACACAGATAGGAGGGAGGGAAAAGGTAATAAAAAGAGGCCAGAGAGATAGGGTAAGAGATGATAGAGAGACAGGCAGACAGACAGGCAGGCAGGCAGACACAGACAAACAGTCAGGCAGACAATCAGACAGGCAGGCAGACAGACAGACAGGCAGACAGACAGACACAGACAAACAGTCAGACAGACAATCAGACAGGCAGGCAGACAGACAGACAGGCAGACAGACAGACACAGACAAACAGTCAGACAGACAATCAGACAGGCAGGCAGACAGACAGACAGGTAGACAGACAGACACAGACAAGCAGTCAGACAGACAATCAGACAGGCAGGCAGACAGACAGACAGGCAGACAGACAGACACAGACAAACAGTCAGACAGACAATCAGGCAGGCAGGCAGACAAACAGACAGGCAGACAGACAGACACAGACAAACAGTCAGACAAACAATCAGACAGGCAGGCAGACAGACAGACAGACACAGACAAATAGTCAGACAGACAATCAGACAGGCAGTCAGGTAGACTGACAGTTAGGCAATCAGACAGGCAGATGGACAGTCAGTCAGACAGACAGGCAGACAGACAGTCAGGCGGACAGGCAATCAGGCAAGCAGACAGGTAGACAGATAGTCAGGCAGACAGGTAAACAGATAGTCAGACAGGCAGTCAGACACACAGACAGACAGGCAGTCAGACCGACAGACAGACAGACACACACCTTGAAGCGCATACAGATACAGACATGCAACATTTCCTCACTCTGCTGCGGATGGTGAAAGCAGCGGTAGCTGTGAGATGAATGGGGGCTGTGTATTTAATACCAGTATATATTGCTTTAATTCTGTACTCACAGTGTGCCGTAAGCGAAAGTGTGGAACATTTCCCATCTACGCACTGATGAGATCTGGGACCCTCAAGGTCAGCAAATATAACAACGCTGAATTATTCATGCCTCAGAATGGCTGCTGCCAGCCTGAGTGGCCACATTACCTGCTTGATCTATAGGTGGACTAGAGCTGCACCCCTCAGCGTCGAGTACACCTCCCCCTCGCCAACCCCTTCATTTAAGACATTTGCTGGAAGTGCTTTTTATAACATTCTTGTTTTATCTCTGCGGGATGTGGCTACTTGCCAGCTGGGCACTGTGCTGGTGCTTGATGTGTGCGTGGACGTACATTGAGTGAGCTGTCTGCAGCTCACATTCAGTACATTGTGGATGTCTTCCTCCCCAGCTCCAATCTGGTACACTATTTACATTCAAACGAGATAAAGGAGTCGCGTTTATTATTTGTTTTCAATTCATTCATGGGGCTTGGGTGCCTCTGGCTAAAGCAGCATTTAATGCCCGTCCCTAAGTGCCCTGAAGACCATAAGATGACAAGACATAAGCGCAGAAGTAGGCCATTCGGCCCATCGAGTCCGCTCAGCCATTCAATCAGCTCATGACTAAATCAATCTGCTTCAACGCCCACCCCCCCACCCCCCTGTAGTGACTCTTTGGATAACGAGATGTCTCCTGAATTCCCCATTGGTTTCTTTTTTTTAAACTAAGTTTAGAGTCCCCAATTAAGTTTTTCCAATTAAGGGGCAATTTAGCGTGGCCAATCCACCTACCCTGTACACCTTTGGGTAGTGGGGGCAAAACCCACGCGAGAATGTGCAAGCTCCACACAGACAGTGACCCAGAGCCGGGATCGAACCTGGGACCTCGGCGCCGTGAGGCAGCAGTGCTAACCCACTGCGCCACCGTGCTGCCCTCCCTCTCGGGCTTCTTGCTGACCTTCTTATATTGGTGGACTCCAGTTACCCTCGTTCCCACCAGCGGAGCCACTATCTCTGTACCCACTTCTTTAAGGCCTTGAGGCCCGCTCGGTTTAGTAAGATGTAAGCTTGTACCTTTAGTGATTTATCAGATAATCCGGAAACGCAATAGATGCACCAGTCCTTGAGATCAGAAACTGTCGGAGCAGAAGGAGGTCATTCGGGGGCCATCAAGTCTTCCGTGCCAGTCAAAGGGCTCATGATTGACCTGATATAATCCTCAACTCCATTTTCCCACCTTATCTCCATAACCCTTGCTGATTAAAACCTGTCTCTCTCAGCATTGAAGACACTTAACGACCCAGCCTCTACAGCTCTCTGCGGTAAAGACTTCCACAGATTCACTACCTGCTGAGAGAAGAAATTCCTCCGCATCTCAGTCTTAACTGGGTGACCCCCCTTACTCTGAGATCATGTCCTCTGGTCAGTGCCTTGGTGGTATTGTCATTGTACGGATAATCCAGTGACCCAGGGTAATCCTCGGGGAACCTGGGTTCATATCCCACCTCAGCAGATGGTGAGTAGAAATCTGGAATCAAAACGCTAATGATGACCATGAAAACCATTGTTGTAAAATCCCATCTGGTTCACTAATGTCCTTTACGGAAGGAAATCTGTTGTCCTTAACTGATCCGGCTTTTAGTGGGCAGCACAGTGGTTAGCACTGTTGCTTCACAGCTCCAAGGACCCAGGTTCAATTCACGGCTTGGGTCACCGTCTGTGCAGAGTCTGCACGTTCTCCCCGTGTCTGCGTGGGTTTCCTCCGGGTGCTCCGGTTTCCTCCACAGTCCAAAGCTGTGCAGGTTAGGTGGATAGCACTCAGTGCAGCGTTCCCTCTGTGTTGCACTGTCGGTGCAGTGCCCCCTCTGTGTTGCACTGTCGGTGCAGCGCTCCCTCTGTGTTGCACTGTCGGTGCAGTGCACCCTCTGTGTTGCACTGTCGGTGCAGTGCCCCCTCTGTGCTGCATTGTCGGTGCAGTGCTCCCTCTGTGTTGCACTGTCGGTGCAGTGCCCCCTCTGTGTTGCACTGTCGGTGCAGTGCCCCCTCTGTGTTGCACTGTTGGTGCAGTGCCCCCTCTGTGCTGCACTGTCGGTGCAGTGCCCCCTCTGTGCTGCACTGTCGGTGCAGTGCTCCCTCTGTGCTGCACTGTCGGTGCAGTGCCCCCTCTGTGTTGCACTGTCGGTGCAGTGCCCCCTCTGTGTTGCACTGTCGGTGCAGCGCTCCCTCTGTGTTGCACTGTCGGTGCAGTGCCCCTCTGTGTTGCACTGTCGGTGCAGCGCTCCCTCTGTGTTGCACTGTCGGTGCAGTGCACCCTCTGTGTTGCACTGTCGGTGCAGTGCACCCTCTGTGTTGCATTGTCGGTGCAGTGCCCCCTCTGTGCTGCACTGTCGGTGCAGTGACCCCTCTGTGTTGCACTGTCGGTGCAGTGCTCCCTCTGTGCTGCACTGTCAGTGCACTGCTCCCTCTGTGTTGCACTGTCGGTGCAGTGCCCCCTCTGTGTTGCACTGTCGGTGCAGCGCTCCCTCTGTGTTGCACTGTCGGTGCAGTGCACCCTCTGTGTTGCATTGTCGGTGCAGTGCCCCCTCTGTGCTGCACTGTCGGTGTAGTGCCCCCTCTGTGTTGCACTGTCGGTGCAGTGCTCCCTCTGTGCTGCACTGTCGGTGCAGCGCTCCCTCTGTGTTGCACTATCGGTGCAGTGCACCCTCTGTGCTGCACTGTCGGTGCAGCGCCCCCTCTGTGCTGCACTGTCGGTGCAGTGACCCCTCTGTGTTGCACTGTCGGTGCAGTGCTCCCTCTGTGCTGCACTGTCAGTGCACTGCTCCCTCTGTGTTGCACTGTCGGTGCAGTGCCCCCTCTGTGTTGCACTGTCGGTGCAGCGCTCCCTCTGTGTTGCACTGTCAGTGCAGTGCACCCTCTGTGTTGCATTGTCGGTGCAGTGCCCCCTCTGTGCTGCACTGTCGGTGTAGTGCCCCCTCTGTGTTGCACTGTCGGTGCAGTGCTCCCTCTGTGCTGCACTGTCGGTGCAGCGCTCCCTCTGTGTTGCATTGTCGGTGCAGTGCCCCCTCTGTGCTGCACTGTCGGTGCAGTGACCCCTCTGTGTTGCACTGTCGGTGCAGTGCTCCCTCTGTGCTGCACTGTCAGTGCACTGCTCCCTCTGTGTTGCACTGTCGGTGCAGTGCCCCCTCTGTGTTGCACTGTCGGTGCAGCGCTCCCTCTGTGTTGCACTGTCGGTGCAGTGCACCCTCTGTGTTGCATTGTCGGTGCAGTGCCCCCTCTGTGCTGCACTGTCGGTGTAGTGCCCCCTCTGTGTTGCACTGTCGGTGCAGTGCTCCCTCTGTGCTGCACTGTCGGTGCAGCGCTCCCTCTGTGTTGCACTATCGGTGCAGTGCACCCTCTGTGCTGCACTGTCGGTGCAGCGCCCCCTCTGTGCTGCACTGTCGGTGCAATGCTCCCTCTGTGTTGCACTGTCGGTGCAGTGCTCCCTCTGTGTTGCACTGTCGGTGCAGTGCCCCCTCTGTGTTGCACTGTTGCTGCAGTGCTCCCTCTGTGTTGCACTGTCGGTGCAGTGCCCCCTCTGTGTTGCACTGTTGGTGCAGTGCCCCCTCTGTGTTGCATTGTCGGTGCAGCGCTCCCTCTGTGTTGCACTGTCGGTGCAGTGCCCCGTCTGTGCTGCACTGTCGGTGCAGTGCTCCCTCCGTGTTGCATTGTCGGTGCAGTGCTCCCTCTGTGCTGCACTGTCGGTGCAGTGCCCCCTCTGTGTTGCACTGTTGGTGCAGTGCCCCCTCTGTGTTGCATTGTCGGTGCAGCGCTCCCTCTGTGTTGCACTATTGCTGCAGTGCTCCCTCTGTGTTGCACTGTCGGTGCAGTGCTCCCTCCGTGTTGCTCTGTTGGTGCAGCGCTCCCTCTGTGCTGAACTGTCGGTGCAGTGCTCCCTCTGTGCTGCACTGTCGGTGCAGTGCTCCCTCTGTGTTGCACTGTCGGTGCAGTGCTCCCTCTGTGCTGCACTGTCGGTGCAGTGCTCCCTCTGTGTTGCACTGTCGGTGCAGTGCTCCCTCTGTGTTGCATTGTCGTGCAGTGCCCCCTCTGTGTTGCACTGTCGGTGCAGTGCTCCCTCTGTGTTGCATTGTTGGTGCAGTGCTCCCTCTGTGTTGCACTGTCGGTGCAGTGCTCCCTCCGTGTTGCACTGTCGGTGCAGTGCTCCCTCTGTGTTGCAGTGTCGGTGCAGTGCGCCCTCTGTGTTGCATTGTTGGTGCAGCGCTCCCTCCGTGTTGCACTGTCGGTGCAGTGCTCCCTCTGAGTTGCATTGTTGGTGCAGCGCTCCATCTGTGTTGCAGTGTCGGTGCAGTGCTCCCTCTGTGTTGCATTGTCAGTGCAGCGTTCCCTCTGTGTTGCACTGTTGGTGCAGTGCCCCCTCTGTGTTGCACTGTTGGTGCAGTGCCCCCTCTGTGTTGCACTGTTGGTGCAGCGCTCCATCTATGTTGCACTGTTGGTGCAGCGCTCCCTCTGTGCTGCACTGCTCCCTCTGTGTTGCACTATTGCTGCAGTGCTCCCTCTGTGTTGCACTGTCGGTGCAGTGCTCCCTCCGTGTTGCACTGTTGGTGCAGCGCTCCCTCTGTGCTGCACTGTCGTGCAGTGCCCCCTCTGTGTTGCACTGTCGGTGCAGTGATCCCTCTGTGTTGCATTGTCGGTGCAGTGCTCCCTCCGTGTTGCACTGTCGGTGCAGTGCTCCCTCTGTGTTGCACTGTCGGTGCAGTGCTCCCTCTGTGTTGCATTGTCGGTGCAGTGCCCCCTCTGTGTTGCAGTGTTGGTGCAGTGCTCCCTCTGTGTTGCATTGTCGTGCAGTGCCCCCTCTGTGTTGCAATGTCGGTGCAGTGATCCCTCTGTGTTGCATTGTCGGTGAAGTGCTCCCTCCGTGTTGCACTGTCGGTGCAGTGCTCCCTCTGTGTTGCACTGTCGGTGCAGTGCCCCCTCTGTGTTGCATTGTTGGTGCAGTGCTCCCTCTGTGTTGCATTGTCGTGCAGTGCCCCCTCTGTGTTGCAATGTCGGTGCAGTGATCCCTCTGTGTTGCACTGTCGGTGCAGTGCTCCCTCTGTGTTGCATTGTCGGTGCAGTGCCCCCTCTGTGTTGCAGTGTTGGTGCAGTGCTCCCTCTGTGTTGCATTGTCGTGCAGTGCCCCCTCTGTGTTGCAATGTCGGTGCAGTGATCCCTCTGTGTTGCATTGTCGGTGAAGTGCTCCCTCCGTGTTGCACTGTCGGTGCAGTGCTCCCTCTGTGTTGCACTGTCGGTGCAGTGCTCCCTCTGTGTTGCATTGTCGGTGCAGTGCCCCCTCTGTGTTGCAGTGTTGGTGCAGTGCTCCCTCTGTGTTGCATTGTCGTGCAGTGCCCCCTCTGTGTTGCAATGTCGGTGCAGTGATCCCTCTGTGTTGCATTGTCGGTGAAGTGCTCCCTCCGTGTTGCACTGTCGGTGCAGTGCTCCCTCTGTGTTGCATTGTCGGTGCAGTGCTCCCTCTGTGTTGCATTGTTGGTGCAGCACTCCCTCTGTGCTGCACTGTCGGTGCAGTGCTCCCTCTGTGTTGCACTGTCGGTGCAGTGATCCCTCTGTGTTGCATTGTTGGTGCAGTGCCCCCTCTGTGTTGCACTGTCGGTGCAGTGCTCCCTCTGTGTTGCATTGTTGGTGCAGCGCTCCCTCTGTGTTGCAGTGTCGGTGCAGTGCTCCCTCTGTGTTGCATTGTTGGTGCAGCGCTCCCTCCGTGTTGCACTGTCGGTGCAGTGCTCCCTCTGAGTTGCATTGTTGGTGCAGCGCTCCATCTGTGTTGCAGTGTCGGTGCAGTGCTCCCTCTGTGTTGCATTGTCAGTGCAGCGTTCCCTCTATGTTGCACTGTTGGTGCAGCGCTCCCTCTGTGTTGCACTGTTGGTGCAGTGCCCCCTCTGTGTTGCACTGTTGGTGTAGTGCTCCCTCCGTGTTGCACTGTTGGTGCAGCGCTCCCTCTGTGTTGCACTGTCGGTGCAGTGCTCCCTCCGTGTTGCACTGTCGGTGCAGTGCTCCCTCTATGTTGCACTGTCATGCAGTGCTCTCCCTGTGTTGCACAGTCGGTGCAGCGCTCCCTCTGTGTTGCATTGTTGGTGCAGCGCTCCCTCTGTGTTGCAGTGTTCGTGCAGTGCACCCTCTGTGTTGCAGTGTCGGTGCAGTGATCCCTCTGTGTTGCATTGTCGGTGACGTGCTCCCTCCGTGTTGCACTGTCGGTGCAGTGCACCCTCTGTGTTGCACTGTCGGTGCAGTGCCCCCTCTGTGTTGCAGTGTCGGTGCAGTGCTCCCTCTGTGTTGCACTGTTGGTGCAGTGCTCCCTCTATGTTGCACTGTTGGTGCAGTGCTCCCTCTGTGTTGCAGTGTTCGTGAAGTGCACCCTCTGTGTTGCACTGTCGGTGCAGTGCCCCCTCTGTGTTGCACTCTCGGTGCAGTGCTCCCTCCGTGTTGCACTGTTGGTGCAGTGCTCCCTCCGTGTTGCACTGTCGGCGCAGTGCTCCCTCTATGTTGCACTGTCATGCAGTGCTCTCCCTGTGTTGCACAGTCGGTGCAGTGCTCCCTCTATGTTGCATTGTCGTGCAGTGCCCCCTCTGTGTTGCACTGTCGGTGCAGTGCCCCCTCTGTGTTGCACTGTCGGTGCAGTGCTCCCTCCGTGTTGCACTGTTGGTGCAGTGCCCCCTCTGTGTTGCACTGTTGGTGTAGTGCTCCCTCTGTGTTGCACTGTTGGTGTAGTGCTCCCTCCGTGTTGCACTGTTGGTGCAGCGCTCCCTCTGTGTATCACTGTCGGTGCAGTGCTCCCTCCGTGTTGCACTTTCGGTGCAGTGCTCCCTCTATGTTGCACTGTCATGCAGTGCTCTCCCTGTGTTGCACAGTCGGTGCAGCGCTCCCTCTGTGTTGCATTGTTGGTGCAGCGCTCCCTCTGTGTTGCAGTGTTCATGCAGTGCACCCCCTGTGTTGCACTGTCGGTGCAGTGCCCCCTCTGTGTTGCAGTGTCGGTGCAGTGATCCCTCTGTGTTGCATTGTCGGTGAAGTGCTCCCTCCGTGTTGCACTGTCGGTGCAGTGCACCCTCTGTGTTGCACTGTCGGTGCAGTGCCCCCTCTGTGTTGCAGTGTCGGTGCAGTGATCCCTCTGTGTTGCATTGTCGGTGAAGTGTTCCCTCCGTGTTGCACTGTCGGTGCAGTGCACCCTCTGTGTTGCACTGTCGGTGCAGTGCCCCCTCTGTGTTGCAGTGTCGGTGCAGTGCTCCCTCTGTGTTGCACTGTTGGTGCAGTGCTCCCTCTATGTTGCACTGTTGGTGCAGTGCTCCCTCTGTATTGCAGTGTTCGTGCAGTGCACCCTCTGTGTTGCACTGTTGGTGCAGTGCCCCCTCTGTGTTGCACTCTCGGTGCAGTGCTCCCTCCGTGTTGCACTGTCGGTGCAGTGCTCCCTCCGTGTTGCACTGTCGGCGCAGTGCTCCCTCTATGTTGCACTGTCATGCAGTGCTCTCCCTGTGTTGCACAGTCGGTGCAGTGCTCCCTCTATGTTGCATTGTCGTGCAGTGCCCCCTCTGTGTTGCACTGTCGGTGCAGTGCCCCCTCTGTGTTGCACTGTCGGTGCAGTGCTCCCTCCGTGTTGCACTGTCGGTGCAGTGCTCCCTCTATGTTGCACTGTCATGCAGTGCTCTCCCTGTGTTGCACAGTCGGTGCAGCGCTCCCTCTGTGTTGCATTGTTGGTGCAGCGCTCCCTCTGTGTTGCAGTGTTCGTGCAGTGCACCCTCTGTGTTGCACTGTCGGTGCAGTGCCCCCTGTGTTGCAGTGTCGGTGCAGTGCTCCCTCTGTGTTGCACTGTTGGTGCAGTGCTCCCTCTATGTTGCACTGTTGGTGCAGTGCTCCCTCTGTGTTGCAGTGTTCGTGCAGTGCACCCTCTGTGTTGCACTGTCGGTGCAGTGCCCCCTCTGTGTTGCACTCTCGGTGCAGTGCTCCCTCCGTGTTGCACTGTCGGTGCAGTGCTCCCTCCGTGTTCCACTGTCGGCGCAGTGCTCCCTCTATGTTGCACTGTCATGCAGTGCTCTCCCTGTGTTGCACAGTCGGTGCAGTGCCCCCTCTGTGTTGCACTGTCGGTGCAGTGCCCCCTCTGTGTTGCACTGTCGGTGCAGTGCCCCCTCTGTGTTGCACTGTCAGTGCAGTGCCCCCTCTGTGTTGCACTGTCGGTGCACTGCACCGGTCAGAGGTTTAGCAGGTCCGGGGGCCTTGATGTTCATCTGGGAGCGACGCAGTCGAATCGGCGATGTTGGCATGGTCGATGGTGACTCCGGGAGCGTGCCGAAAACCTCTTCATCGTCGGCGTGGGCAGGAGGGGGAAGGATGGTCCTAGGGGGGTGGTGGTGCGACGGGGGAGGGGAGGGTGGCGCCAGGGGCGGAGGGGGTGTGGGGGTGGAACCCGCTGGTGCCAGGTCCCTGAGGGAGACAGTATCCTGGCGGCCGTCCGGGAACGCCACGTAGGCGTACTGGGGGTTTGCGTGGAGCAAGTGCACCCTCTCCACCAACGGGTCCGCCTTGTGGAGTCGGACGTGCTTACGGAGCAGCACAGTTCCCGGAGCTGCGAGCCAAGTCGGGAGCGACACCCCAGATGTGGACTTCCTGGCGAAAGCAAAAAGACGTTCATGGGGTGTATTATTCATGGCAGTGCAGAGTAATGAGCGAATGGAGTGGAGTGCATCAGGGAGGACCTCCTGCCAGTGAGAGGTCGGGAGATTTCTGGACCGCAGGGCCAGCTGGACGGCCCTCCATACCGTCCCATTCTCCCTCTCTACCTGTCCATTACCCCGGGGGTTGTAGCTTGTCATTCTGCTGGAGGCGATACCCCTGCTGAGCAGGAACTGATGCAGCTGATCACTCATGAATAAGGATCCCCTGTCACTGTGGATGTAGGCGGGGAAACCGAGCAGAGTGAAGATTGTGTTGAGGGCTTTAATGATGGTGGCAGACGTCATGTCGGGGCATGGGATGGCAAAGGGGAATCTGGAGTATTCGTCAATCACACTGAGAAAATATGTGTGACGGTCGGTGGAGGGGAGGGGGCCTTTGAAGTCCACGCTGAGGCGTTCAAAGGGGCGGGAGGCCTTCACCAGGCGCACGCGGTCCGGCCGGTAGAAGTGCGGCTTGCACTCCGCACAGACCTGGCAGTGCCTGGTGACTGTCCTTACTTCCTCGATTTTGGGCAGATTTTGTGCCTGAATGAAGTGGTATAACCGTGTGACTCCTGGGTGACAAAGGCTGTCGTGCAGGGCCCGGAGTCAGTCTACCTGTGCATTGGCACATGTACCTCGTGATAGGGCATCTGGGGGCTCGTTGAGTTTACCAGGGCGATACCTAATCTCGTAATTATAGGTGGAGAGCTCGATTCTCCACCGCAAGATCTTATCATTTTTGATCTTGCCCCGCGGTGTGTTATTAAACATGAAGGCTACCGACCGTTGGTCAGTGAGGAGAGTGAATCTCCTGCCGGCCAGGTAATGCCTCCAATGCCGCACAGCCTCAACGATAGCTTGGGCCTCCTTTTCGATGGATGAGTGCCGAATTTCTGAGGCATGGAGGGTGCGGGAAAAGAATGCCACGGGCCTGCCTGCCTGATTGAGGGTGGCGGCAAGGGCGACGTCTGATGCGTCACTTTCTACTTGGAAGGGCAGAGTCTCATCTACAGTGTGCATTGTGGCCTTGGCAATATTAGCTCTGATCCGGGTGAAGACCTGTTGGCCCTCGGTCGTCAGGGGAAACTGGGTGGACTGTATGAGTGGGTGGGCCTTGTCCGCATAGTTTGGGACCCACTGGGCGTAATACGAAAAGAACCCCAGGCAGCGTTTGAGGGCCTTGGGGCAGTGGGGGAGGGGGAGCTCCATGAGGGGGCGCATGCGGTCGGGATCGGGCCCCAGAACTCCGTTCTGGACCACATAGCCGAGGATGGATAAGCGGGTCGTGCTGAACACGCACTTCTCCTTGTTGTAAGTGAGGTTTAGGAGAGTAGCGGTGTGAGGAAATTTAGCGAGGTTGGCGTCGTGGTCCTGCTGATCATGGCCGCAGATGGTGATGCTGTCTAGGAACGGAAAGGTGGCCCACAACCCATATCGGTCGACCATTCGGTCCATCTCCCTTTGGAAGACCGAAACCCCGTTTGTGACGGCGAAGGGGACCCTAACAAAGTGGTAAAGGCGGCCGTCTGCCTCGAAGGCGGTGTATGGATTTTCCGATTTATGGATGGGGAGCTGGTGGTAGGCGTATTTCAGGTCTACCGTTGAGAAGACACGGTACTGTGCAATCTGGTTAACAATGTCAGATATGGGTGGGAGGGGGTACGCGTCGAGCTGCGTGTACCGGTTGATGGTCTGGCTGTAGTCCACGACCATTCTGTGTTTCTCCCCAGTTTTAACTACTACCACGAGCTCTCCAGGGGCTGTTGCTGGCCTCGATGATGCCTTCCCGAAGCAGCCGCTGGACTTCAGACCTGATGAAGGTCTTGTCCTGGATGCTGTACCATCTGCTCCTGGTGGCGATGGGTTTGCAATCTGGAGTTAGATTGGCAAAGAGGGAAGGTGGGTCGACCTTTAGGGTCGCGTGGCCGCACACATTAAGGGGTGGTAAGGGCCCGCTGAATTTCAGAGTTAGGCTCTGGAGGTTGCACTGGAAGTCCAGGCCGAGGATTAGTGCAGCACAGAGGTTAGGGAGGACGTAGAGGCGGAAGCCGCTGAATTCTACACCCTGGACCGTGAGCGTGACCGTACAGTACCCCCCGGATCGCTACGCAATGGGATCCGGAGGCCCAGGGAGATTTTTTGGTTGGCGGGGTGTATCGTGAGGGAGCAGCGCCTTACCGTATCCGGGTGTAGGAATCTTTCGGTGCTCCCGGAGTCCAGCAGGCAGGAGGTTACATGTCCGTTTGCTTTCACGCTGGTGGATGCGTTGGTCAGGTTATGCGGACGAGACTGGTCGATTGACATAGAGGTGAGTCTTGATTGGTCGTCGGGTAATGGGGCGGCTGGTGAGCCCCTGTCCTGGAACGCTGGTGGTGCCCATGTACTGAGGGGTAGACAAGGTGGCGGCGCCCAAAGATCTTGAGGGTTACAAAATGGCGGCGCCCATGGAATGCACGTTGTGGGGGTGGAACAAGATGGAACGCCCATGGAACGCACGTGTTGTGCGGAGGGGAAGATGGCGGCACCCACTGGCTGCACGTGGTCTGAGAGGGGGGTGGCGGTGTCCATTGTCCGTGACCGAGGGGGTTGGGGGCAATAGCGGCTACTGAGTGGGCCTGGCACACAGCGGCACGTGGCCCTTCTTCCCGCAGGCTTTACAAAGGGCAGCGCGGGCCGGGCAGCGTTGGCGGGGGCGCTTCTGGTGACCGCAAAAATAGCATCGGGGGCCCCCGGGGTTCGCTGGCTGGCGTGGACCGCAGGCGTATTGGGTGGGCAGCGCCCCCGCTGGGGCGGTTGTCTGTGGGGGCCACGAAGCGTAGGAGGGGTGGGCCGTGTGGCTGAGGGTGTAGGACTGGATGTTGCGCAGGGTGACCATCATGGAGAGCGCGAGTGTTTTAGTCTCTGCGAGGTCGCGCGTGGCCCCTTCTAGGAGCCGCTGGCATCTGAGATCTGACCCAATTCCAGTCCCAAAAGCGTCCCGCATAAGGAGGTCTGAGTGTTCTGTGGCCGTAACGGCCTGACAGTCACAGTCCCGGACTAGTGGGATTAGGGCCTGCCAGAAGTCTTCTATGGACTCACCAGGGAGTTGAGAGCGAGTGGCGGGTGAAGAGCGTATTTGTTTTCTGTGCGTAGTTGTCCTTGAGCAGAGTCATGGCTTCAGCGTAGTTCGGCACGTCCTGGATTAACGGAAATACTTTGGAGCTGAGCCTGGAATATAAAATCTGAATCTTCTGAGCCTCCGGAACAGGGGTTGGCGCCGCGTTGATATACACCTCGAAGCAAGCTAGCCAGTGCTGGAAGTCCTTTCTGGCGTCGCTTGAGTGCGGATCCCGCTGCAGGTGATCTGGTTTGATACGGAGGTCCATCCTTAGAAACTGACAGCAATAAATTGAGGCATGATCAATTGGACAAAGACGATAGTTGAATCCAACTGAGGCTTTATTGCTATCAGATGTGTGGCCTCCCACAGCAGCTGGCGAAATGGCTGCTGGCTGGAGGACACACATATTTATACCCCGCCTTCTGGGCGGAGCCAGCAGGCAGGGACTAACGTACATCACCTAATACAGGTGCAACAGTGGTTTACCACAGGCTCAAAGCCCTCTCTCTGCATGGCGCTGATCTCCACCACCTCTCCTCTCTAATGACTCTCCTCCCTGCATATTGCTCTGCATCTTGCTCTGTATTTGCTCTCTCTCATAATCCAGGAAAGTCCGACATTGCCCCTGCCCTCCCCTCCCCACTCCTCCATTCCGCTAGCCACAGCCCCACGCTGGGCTACCCCGTTAATCAGCCGTGTCCCTGGTGTCTGCAGGCAGACTCGAACTGTCCTGCTCCATCAGCTGAAGGTCTTTGTGTGAGTGATGGAGGTGCCTGCTGATCAGTGGCCCTGACTTACTGGATGTGAATCTCCATTTATCCTGCAGACACTTATCCTGCTGCTCAATCAATGTGTCTCCCACCTGTTCCCAGGCACTACTGGCCCAGGGCGTGACAAGGACACACAGCACAGTGTCCCAGCAAAGTCACAGTGAATGTACGGAGCTCTCACCGCGTTGTGGTGTGTACTTGTGACAGTGCAGCAAGGTGGGAGTACATTGTAGTGCCTGCAAGTTAGGTTCCATTGCCTTCAACATTAGGTGATTCCAGGCATCAGAAAACAGGCATACCCTCACCAGGCCAACTAAGCTATTTGTACATGTCTCTCAGTGCAATCTCTGACAGCGTCTACCCCTGTGTTATGTCTGACTCTCAGTGTTACATCTGTATCTTTCAGTGTTATGTCTGTCTCCCTCTCTCAGTGTTATTTCTGTCTCACTCGGTGTTATGTCTGTCTCTCTCTCTCAGTATTGCGTCAGTGTCTGTCTCATGTTATGTCTGTCTCTGTGTGGTGGTATGTATTAGGGGTAATACGGTACACCATGAATGCCGAGGAGCTATTGGAGGACAGATGCTGGGTCCTGATTGGATCTGCCGCCTACTGGACTCCACCCAGATAGGCGGGGTATAAGAACCCGGTTTACTCCCCGCAGCTGCATTCTGTGACTGAGCTGCTGGGGAACAAGTCTGAACAAGTCTGCTCAATAAAGCCTCGATTGAAGTTCTCTACGTCTCGCCTCGTGTGTGATCGATGGTGCTCCCGCGCTGTTTTCACTGTCCCGGCTGTCTCTCCTCTCGCGCTGTTTTCACTGTCCCGGCGCGCTCTCCTCTCGCGCTGTTTTCACTGTCCTGGCTGTCTCTCCTCTCGCGCTGTTTTCACTGTCCCGGATGTCTCTCCCCCCCGCGCTGTTTTCACTGTCCCGGCTGTCTCTCCTCCCGCGCTGTTTTCACTGTCCCGGCTGTCTCTCCTCCCGCGCTGTTTTCACTGTCCCGGCTGTCTCTCCTCCCGCGCTGTTTTCACTGTCCTGGCTGTCTCTCCACTCGCGCTGTTTTCACTGTCCCGGCCGTCTCTCCTCCCGTGCTGTTTTCACTGTCCCGGCTGTCTCTCCTCTCGCGCTGTTTTCACTGTCCCGGCTGTCTCTCCCCCGCGCTGTTTTCACTGTCCCGGCTGTCTCTCCTCCCGCGCTGCTTTCACTGTCCTGGCTGTCTCTCCTCCCGCGCTGTTTTCACTGTCGCGGCTGTCTCTCCTCCCGCGCTGTTTTTACTGTCCCGGCTGTCTCTCCTCCCGCGCTGTTTTCACTGTCCCGGCTGTCTCTCCTCTCGCGCTGTTTTCACTGTCCCGGCTGTCTCTCCTCTCGCGCTGTTTTCACTGTCTCGGCTCTCTCTCCCCTCGCGCTGTTTTCACTGTCCCGGCTGTCTCTCCTCCCGCGCTGTTTTCACTGTCCCGGCTCTCTCTCCCCTCGCGCTGTTTTCACTGTCCCGGCTGTCTCTCCTCCCGCGCTGTTTTCACTGTCTCGGCTCTCTCTCCTCCCGCGCTGTTTTCACTGTCACGGCTGTCTCTCCTCCCGCGCTGTTTTCACTGTCCCGGCTCTCTCTCCTCCCGCGCTGTTTTCACTGTCCCGGCTGTCTCTCCTCCCGCGCTGTTTTCACTGTCCCGGCTGTCTCTCCTCCCGCGCTGTTTTCACTGTCCCGGCTCTCTCTCCCCTCGCGCTGTTTTCACTGTCCCGGCTGTCTCTCCTCCCGCGCTGTTTTCACTGTCCCGGCTGTCTCTCCTCCCGCGCTGTTTTCACTGTCCCGGCTGTCTCTCCTCCCGTGCTGTTTTTACTGTCCCGGCTGTCTCTCCTCCCGCGCTGTTTTCACTGTCCCGGCTGTCTCTCCTCCCGCGCTGTTTTCACTGTCCCGGCTGTCTCTCCTCCCGCGCTGTTTTCACTGTCCCGGCTGTCTCTCCTCCCGTGCTGTTTTTACTGTCCCGGCTGTCTCTCCTCCCGCGCTGTTTTCACTGTCCCGGCTGTCTCTCCTCTCGCGCTGTTTTCACTGTCCCGGCTGTCTCTCCCCTCGCGCTGTTTTCACTATCCCGGCTGTCTCTCCTCCCGTGCTGTTTTCACTGTCCCGGCTCTCTCTCCTCCCGCGCTGTTTTCACTGTCCCGGCTGTCTCTCCTCCCGCGCTGTTTTCACTGTCCCGGCTCACTCTCCTCCCGCGCTGTTTTCACTGTCCCGGCTGTCTCTCCTCCCGCGCTGTTTTCACTGTCCCGGCTGTCTCTCCTCCCGCGCTGTTTTCACTGTCCCGGCTGTCTCTCCTCCCGCGCTGTTTTCACTCTCCCCGCTGTCTCTCCTCTCTCGCTGTTTTCACTGTCCCGGCTGTCTCTCCTCTCGCGCTGTTTTCAGTGTCCCGGCTCTCTCTCCTCTCGCGCTGTTTTCACTGTCCCGGCTGTCTCTCCTCCCGCGCTGTTTTCACTGTCCCGGCTGTCTCTCCCCTCGCGCTGTTTTCACTATCCCGGCTGTCTCTCCTCCCGTGCTGTTTTCACTGTCCCGGCTCTCTCTCCTCCCGCGCTGTTTTCACTGTCCCGGCTGTCTCTCCTCCCGCGCTGTTTTCACTGTCCCGGCTGTCTCTCCTCCCGCGCTGTTTTCACTGTCCCGGCTGTCTCTCCTCCCGCGCTGTTTTCACTGTCTCGGCTCTCTCTCCTCTCGCGCTGTTTTTACTGTCCCGGCTGTCTCTCCCCTCGCGCTGTTTTCACTGTCCCGGCTGTCTCTCCTCTTGCGCTGTTTTCCGTGTCCCGGCTGTCTCTCCTCCCGCGCTGTTTTCACTGTCCCGGCTGGCTCTCCTCCCGTGCTGTTTTCACTGTCCCGGCTGTCTCTCCCCCCCGCGCTGTTTTCACTGTCCCGGCTTGCTCTCCTCTCGCGCTGTTTTCACTGTCCCGGCTGTCTCTCCCCCCCGCGCTGTTTTCACTGTCCCGGCTGTCTCTCCTCCCGCGCTGTTTTCACTGTCCCGGCTGTCTCTCCCCCCCGCGCTGTTTTCACTGTCCCGGCTCACTCTCCTCTCGCGCTGTTTTCACTGTCCCGGCTGTCTCTCCTCCCGCGCTGTTTTCACTGTCCCGGCTCTCTCTCCTCCCGCGCAGTTTTCACTGTCCCGGCTGGCTCTCCTCCCGTGCTGTTTTCACTGTCCCGGCTCTCTCTCCTCCCGCGCTGTATTCACTGTCCCGGCTGTCTCTCCTCCCGTGCTGTTTTCGCTGTCCCGGCTGTCTCTCCTCTCGTGCTGTTTTCACTGTCCCGGCTGTCTCTCCTCCCGCGCTGTTTTCACTGTCCCGGCTCTCTCTCCCCCCCGCGCTGTTTTCACTGTCCCGGCTGTCTCTCCTCCCGTGCTGTTTTCACTGTCCCGGCTGTCTCTCCTCCCGCGCTGTTTTCACTGTCCCGGCTCTCTCTCCCCCCCGCGCTGTTTTCACTGTCCCGGCTGTCTCTCCTCCCGTGCTGTTTTCACTGTCCCGGCTGTCTCTCCTCCCGTGCTGTTTTCACTGTCCCGGCTGTCTCTCCTCCCGCGCTGTTTTCACTGTCCCGGCTGTCTCTCCTCCCGCGCTGTTTTCACTGTCTCGGCTCTCTCTCCTCTCGCGCTGTTTTCACTGTCCCGGCTGTCCCTCCTCCCGCGCTGTTTTCACTGTCCCGGCTGGCTCTCCCCCCCGCGCTGTTTTCACTGTCCCCGCTCTCTCTCCTCCCGCGCTGTTTTCACTGTCCCGGCTCGCTCTCCTCTCGCGCTGTTTTCACTCTCCCGGCTGTCTCTCCTCCAGCGCTGTTTTCACTTTCCCGGCTGTCTCTCCTCCCGCGCTGTTTTCACTGTCCCGGCTGTCTCTCCTCCCGCGCTGTTTTCACTGTCCCGGCTGTCTCTCCTCCCGTGCTGTTTTCACTGTCCCGGCTGGCTCTCCTCCCGCGCTGTTTTCACTGTCCCGGCTGGCTCTCCTCCCGCGCTGTTTTCACTGTCTCGGCTCTCTCTCCTCCCGCGCTGTTTTCACTGTCCCGGCTGTCTCTCCTCCCGCGCTGTTTTCACTGTCCCGGCTGTCTCTCCCCCCCACGCTGTTTTCACTGTCCCGGCTCGCTCTCCTCTCGCGCTGTTTTCACTGTCCCGGCTGGCTCTCCTCCCGCGCTGTTTTCACTGTCCCGGCTGTCTCTCCTCCCGCGCTGTTTTCACTGTCCCGGCTGGCTCTCCTCCCGCGCTGTTTTCACTGTCTCGGCTCTCTCTCCTCCCGCGCTGTTTTCACTGTCCCGGCTCGCTCTCCTCTCGCGCTGTTTTCACTGTCCCGGCTGTCTCTCCTCCTGCGCTGTTTTCCCTGTCCCGGCTGTCTCTCCCCCCCCGCGCTGTTTTCACTGTCCCGGCTGTCTCTCCTCCCGCGCTGTTTTCACTGTCCCGGCTGTCTCTCCTCCCGCGCTGTTTTCACTGTCCCGGCTGTCTCTCCTCCCGCGCTGTTTTCACTGTCCCGGCTGTCTCTCCTCCCGCGCTGTTTTCACTGTCCCGGCTGTCTCTCCTCCCGCGCTGTTTTCACTGTCCCGGCTGTCTCTCCTCCCGCGCTGTTTTCACTGTCCCGGCTGTCTCTCCTCCCGCGCTGTTTTCACTCTCCCCGCTGTCTCTCCTCTCTCGCTGTTTTCACTGTCCCGGCTGTCTCTCCTCTCGCGCTGTTTTCAGTGTCCCGGCTCTCTCTCCTCTCGCGCTGTTTTCACTGTCCCGGCTGTCTCTCCTCCCGCGCTGTTTTCACTGTCCCGGCTGTCTCTCCCCTCGCGCTGTTTTCACTGTCCCGGCTGTCTTTCCTCCCGTGCTGTTTTCACTGTCCCGGCTCTCTCTCCTCCCGCGCTGTTTTCACTGTCCCGGCTGTCTCTCCTCCCGCGCTGTTTTCACTGTCCCGGCTGTCTCTCCTCCCGCGCTGTTTTCACTGTCCCGGCTGTCTCTCCTCCCGCGCTGTTTTCACTGTCTCGGCTCTCTCTCCTCTCGCGCTGTTTTTACTGTCCCGGCTGGCTCTCCCCTCGCGCTGTTTTCACTGTCCCGGCTGTCTCTCCTCTCGCGCTGTTTTCCGTGTCCCGGCTGTCTCTCCTCCCGCGCTGTTTTCACTGTCCCGGCTGTCTCTCCTCCCGCGCTGTTTTCACTGTCCCGGCTGGCTCTCCTCCCGCGCTGTTTTCACTGTCCCGGCTGGCTCTCCTCCCGTGCTGTTTTCACTGTCCCGGCTGTCTCTCCCCCCGCGCTGTTTTCACTGTCCCGGCTCGCTCTCCTCTCGCGCTGTTTTCACTGTCCCGGCTGTCTCTCCCCCCCGCGCTGTTTTCACTGTCCCGGCTGTCTCTCCTCCCGCGCTGTTTTCACTGTCCCGGCTGTCTCTCCCCCCCGCGCTGTTTTCACTGTCCCGGCTCGCTCTCCTCTCGCGCTGTTTTCACTGTCCCGGCTGTCTCTCCTCCCGCGCTGTTTTCACTGTCCCGGCTCTCTCTCCTCCCGCGCTGTTTCCACTGTCCCGGCTGGCTCTCCTCCCGTGCTGTTTTCACTGTCCCGGCTCTCTCTCCTCCCGCGCTGTATTCACAGTCCCGGCTGTCTCTCCTCCCGTGCTGTTTTCACTGTCCCGGCTGTCTCTCCTCTCGTGCTGTTTTCACTGTCCCGGCTGTCTCTCCTCCCACGCTGTTTTCACTGTCCCGGCTCTCTCTCCCCCCCGCGCTGTTTTCACTGTCCCGGCTGTCTCTCCTCCCGTGCTGTTTTCACTGTCCCGGCTGTCTCTCCTCCCGCGCTGTTTTCACTGTCTCGGCTCTCTCTCCTCCCGCGCTGTTTTCACTGTCCCGGCTGTCTCTCCTCCCGCGCTGTTTTCACTGTCCCGGCTCTCTCTCCTCCCGCGCTGTTTTCACTGTCCCGGCTGTCTCTCCTCCCGCGCTGTTTTCACTGTCCCGGCTGTCTCTCCTCCCGCGCTGTTTTCACTGTCCCGGCTCTCTCTCCCCTCGCGCTGTTTTCACTGTCCCGGCTGTCTCTCCTCCCGCGCTGTTTTCACTGTCCCGGCTGTCTCTCCTCCCGCGCTGTTTTCACTGTCCCGGCTGTCTCTCCTCCCGTGCTGTTTTTACTGTCCCGGCTGTCTCTCCTCCCGCGCTGTTTTCACTGTCCCGGCTGTCTCTCCTCTCGCGCTGTTTTTACTGTCCCGGCTGTCTCTCCCCTCGCGCTGTTTTCACTGTCCCGGCTGTCTCTCCTCGTGCGCTGTTTTCCGTGTCCCGGCTGTCTCTCCTCCCGCGCTGTTTTCACTCTCCCGGCTGTCTCTCCTCCCGCGCTGTTTTCACTTTCCCGGCTGTCTCTCCTCCCGCGCTGTTTTCACTGTCCCGGCTGTCTCTCCTCCCGCGCTGTTTTCACTGTCCCGGCTGTCTCTCCTCCCGTGCTGTTTTCACTGTCCCGGCTGTCTCTCCTCCCGCGCTGTTTTCACTGTCCCGGCTGTCTCTCCTCCCGCGCTGTTTTCACTGTCTCGGCTCTCTCTCCTCCCGCGCTGTTTTCACTGTCCCGGCTGTCTCTCCTCCCGCGCTGTTTTCACTGTCCCGGCTGTCTCTCCCCCCCACGCTGTTTTCACTGTCCCGGCTCGCTCTCCTCTCGCGCTGTTTTCACTGTCCCGGCTGGCTCTCCTCCCGCGCTGTTTTCACTGTCCCGGCTGTCTCTCCTCCCGCGCTGTTTTCACTGTCCCGGCTGGCTCTCCTGCCGCGCTGTTTTCACTGTCTCGGCTCTCTCTCCTCCCGCGCTGTTTTCACTGTCCCGGCTCGCTCTCCTCTCGCGCTGTTTTCACTGTCCCGGCTGTCTCTCCTCCCGCGCTGTTTTCCCTGTCCCGGCTGTCTCTCCCCTCGCGCTGTTTTCACTGTCCCGGCTGGCTCTCCTCCCGTGCTGTTTTCACTGTCCCGGCTGTCTCTCCCCCCCGCGCTGTTTTCACTGTCCCGGCTGTCTCTCCTCCCGCGCTGTTTTCACTGTCCCGGCTGTCTCTCCTCCCGCGCTGTTTTCACTGTCCCGGCTGTCTCTCCTCCCGCGCTGTTTTCACTGTCCCGGCTGTCTCTCCTCCCGCGCTGTTTTCACTGTCCCGGCTGTCTCTCCTCCCGCGCTGTTTTCACTGTCCCGGCTGTCTCTCCTCCCGCGCTGTTTTCACTGTCCCGGCTGTCTCTCCTCCCGCGCTGTTTTCACTCTCCCCGCTGTCTCTCCTCTCTCGCTGTTTTCACTGTCCCGGCTGTCTCTCCTCTCGCGCTGTTTTCAGTGTCCCGGCTCTCTCTCCTCTCGCGCTGTTTTCACTGTCCCGGCTGTCTCTCCTCCCGCGCTGTTTTCACTGTCCCGGCTGTCTCTCCCCTCGCGCTGTTTTCACTATCCCGGCTGTCTCTCCTCCCGTGCTGTTTTCACTGTCCCGGCTCTCTCTCCTCCCGCGCTGTTTTCACTGTCCCGGCTGTCTCTCCTCCCGCGCTGTTTTCACTGTCCCGGCTGTCTCTCCTCCCGCGCTGTTTTCACTGTCCCGGCTGTCTCTCCTCCCGCGCTGTTTTCACTGTCTCGGCTCTCTCGCGCTGTTTTTACTGTCCCGGCTGTCTCTCCCCTCGCGCTGTTTTCACTGTCCCGGCTGTCTCTCCTCTTGCGCTGTTTTCCGTGTCCCGGCTGTCTCTCCTCCCGCGCTGTTTTCACTGTCCCGGCTGTCTCTCCTCCCGCGCTGTTTTCACTGTCCCGGCTGGCTCTCCTCCCGCGCTGTTTTCACTGTCCCGGCTGGGTCTCCTCCCGTGCTGTTTTCACTGTCCCGGCTGTCTCTCCCCCCCGCGCTGTTTTCACTGTCCCGGCTTGCTCTCCTCTCGCGCTGTTTTCACTGTCCCGGCTGTCTCTCCCCCCCGCGCTGTTTTCACTGTCCCGGCTGTCTCTCCTCCCGCGCTGTTTTCACTGTCCCGGCTGTCTCTCCCCCCCGCGCTGTTTTCACTGTCCCGGCTCGCTCTCCTCTCGCGCTGTTTTCACTGTCCCGGCTGTCTCTCCTCCCGCGCTGTTTTCACTGTCCCGGCTCTCTCTCCTCCCGCGCTGTTTTAACTGTCCCGGCTGGCTCTCCTCCCGTGCTGTTTTCACTGTCCCGGCTCTCTCTCCTCCCGCGCTGTATTCACTGTCCCGGCTGTCTCTCCTCCCGTGCTGTTTTCGCTGTCCCGGCTGTCTCTCCTCTCGTGCTGTTTTCACTGTCCCGGCTGTCTCTCCTCCCGCGCTGTTTTCACTGTCCCGGCTCTCTCTCCCCCCCGCGCTGTTTTCACTGTCCCGGCTGTCTCTCCTCCCGTGCTGTTTTCACTGTCCCGGCTGTCTCTCCTCCCGCGCTGTTTTCACTGTCCCGGCTGTCTCTCCTCCCGCGCTGTTTTCACTGTCTCGGCTCTCTCTCCTCTCGCGCTGTTTTCACTGTCCCGGCTGTCCCTCCTCCCGCGCTGTTTTCACTGTCCCGGCTGGCTCTCCCCCCCGCGCTGTTTTCACTGTCCCCGCTCTCTCTCCTCCCGCGCTGTTTTCACTGTCCCGGCTCGCTCTCCTCTCGCGCTGTTTTCACTCTCCCGGCTGTCTCTCCTCCAGCGCTGTTTTCACTTTCCCGGCTGTCTCTCCTCCCGCGCTGTTTTCACTGTCCCGGCTGTCTCTCCTCCCGCGCTGTTTTCACTGTCCCGGCTGTCTCTCCTCCCGTGCTGTTTTCACTGTCCCGGCTGGCTCTCCTCCCGCGCTGTTTTCACTGTCCCGGCTGGCTCTCCTCCCGCGCTGTTTTCACTGTCTCGGCTCTCTCTCCTCCCGCGCTGTTTTCACTGTCCCGGCTGTCTCTCCTCCCGCGCTGTTTTCACTGTCCCGGCTGTCTCTCCCCCCCACGCTGTTTTCACTGTCCCGGCTCGCTCTCCTCTCGCGCTGTTTTCACTGTCCCGGCTGGCTCTCCTCCCGCGCTGTTTTCACTGTCCCGGCTGTCTCTCCTCCCGCACTGTTTTCACTGTCCCGGCTGGCTCTCCTCCCGCGCTGTTTTCACTGTCTCGGCTCTCTCTCCTCCCGCGCTGTTTTCACTGTCCCGGCTCGCTCTCCTCTCGCGCTGTTTTCACTGTCCCGGCTGTCTCTCCTCCCGCGCTGTTTTCCCTGTCCCGGCTGTCTCTCCCCCCCCGCGCTGTTTTCACTGTCCCGGCTGTCTCTCCTCCCGCTCTGTTTTCACTGTCCCGGCTGTCTCTCCTCCCGCGCTGTTTTCACTGTCCCGGCTGTCTCTCCTCCCGCGCTGTTTTCACTGTCCCGGCTGTCTCTCCTCCCGCGCTGTTTTCACTGTCCCGGCTGTCTCTCCTCCCGCGCTGTTTTCACTGTCCCGGCTGTCTCTCCTCCCGCGCTGTTTTCACTGTCCCGGCTGTCTCTCCTCCCGCGCTGTTTTCACTCTCCCCGCTGTCTCTCCTCTCTCGCTGTTTTCACTGTCCCGGCTGTCTCTCCTCTCGCGCTGTTTTCAGTGTCCCGGCTCTCTCTCCTCTCGCGCTGTTTTCACTGTCCCGGCTGTCTCTCCTCCCGCGCTGTTTTCACTGTCCCGGCTGTCTCTCCCCTCGCGCTGTTTTCACTGTCCCGGCTGTCTCTCCACCCGTGCTGTTTTCACTGTCCCGGCTCTCTCTCCTCCCGCGCTGTTTTCACTGTCCCGGCTGTCTCTCCTCCCGCGCTGTTTTCACTGTCCCGGCTGTCTCTCCTCCCGCGGTGTTTTCACTGTCCCGGCTGTCTCTCCTCCCGCGCTGTTTTCACTGTCTCGGCTCTCTCTCCTCTCGCACTGTTTTTACTGTCCCGGCTGTCTCTCCCCTCGCGCTGTTTTCACTGTCCCGGCTGTCTCTCCTCTTGCGCTGTTTTCCATGTCCCGGCTGTCTCTCCTCCCGCGCTGTTTTCACTGTCCCGGCTGTCTCTCCTCCCGCGCTGTTTTCACTGTCCCGGCTGGCTCTCCTCCCGCGCTGTTTTCACTGTCCCGGCTGGCTCTCCTCCCGTGCTGTTTTCACTGTCCCGGCTGTCTCTCCCCCCGCGCTGTTTTCACTGTCCCGGCTCGCTCTCCTCTCGCGCTGTTTTCACTGTCCCGGCTGTCTCTCCCCCCCGCGCTGTTTTCACTGTCCCGGCTGTCTCTCCTCCCGCGCTGTTTTCACTGTCCCGGCTGTCTCTCCCCCCCGCGCTGTTTTCACTGTCCCGGCTCGCTCTCCTCTCGCGCTGTTTTCACTGTCCCGGCTGTCTCTCCTCCCGCGCTGTTTTCACTGTCCCGGCTCTCTCTCCTCCCGCGCTGTTTTCACTGTCCCGGCTGGCTCTCCTCCCGTGCTGTTTTCACTGTCCCGGCTCTCTCTCCTCCCGCGCTGTATTCACTGTCCCGGCTGTCTCTCCTCCCGTGCTGTTTTCACTGTCCCGGCTGTCTCTCCTCTCGTGCTGTTTTCACTGTCCCGGCTGTCTCTCCTCCCGCGCTGTTTTCACTGTCCCGGCTCTCTCTCCCCCCCGCGCTGTTTTCACTGTCCCGGCTGTCTCTCCTCCCGTGCTGTTTTCACTGTCCCGGCTGTCTCTCCTCCCGCGCTGTTTTCACTGTCCCGGCTGTCTCTCCTCCCGCGCTGTTTTCACTGTCACGGCTCTCTCTCCTCTCGCGCTGTTTTCACTGTCCCGGCTGTCCCTCCTCCCGCGCTGTTTTCACTGTCCCGGCTGGCTCTCCCCCCCGCGCTGTTTTCACTGTCCCCGCTCTCTCTCCTCCCGCGCTGTTTTCACTGTCCCGGCTCGCTCTCCTCTCGCGCTGTTTTCACTGTCCCGGCTGTCTCTCCTCCCGTGCTGTTTTCACTGTCCCGGCTGTCTCTCCTCCCGCGCTGTTTTCACTGTCCCGGCTGTCTCTCCTCCCGCGCTGTTTTCACTCTCCCCGCTGGCTCTCCTCCCGTGCTGTTTTCACTGTCCCGGCTCTCTCTCCTCCCGCGCTGTTTTCACTGTCCCGGCTCGCTCTCCTCTCGCGCTGTTTTCACTGTCCCGGCTGTCTCTCCTCCCGCGCTGTTTTCCCTGTCCCGGCTGTCTCTCCCCTCGCGCTGTTTTCACTATCCCGGCTGGCTCTCCTCCCGTGCTGTTTTCACTGTCCCGGCTGTCTCTCCCCCCCGCGCTGTTTTCACTGTCCCGGCTGTCTCTCCTCCCGCGCTGTTTTCACTGTCCCGGCTGTCTCTCCTCCCGCGCTGTTTTCACTGTCCCGGCTGTCTCTCCTCCCGCGCTGTTTTCACTGTCCCGGCTGTCTCTCCTCCCGCGCTGTTTTCACTGTCCCGGCTGTCTCTCATCCCGCGCTGTTTTCACTGTCCCGGCTGTCTCTCCTCCCGCGCTGTTTTCACTCTCCCCGCAGTCTCTCCTCTCTCGCTGTTTTCACTGTCCCGGCTCTCTCTCCTCTCGCGCTGTTTTCACTGTCCCGGCTCTCTCTCCTCCCGCGCTGTTTTCACTGTCCCGGCTGTCTCTCCTCTCGCGCTGTTTTCACTCTCCCCGCTGTCTCTCCTCTCTCGCTGTTTTCACTGTCCCGGCTGTCTCTCCTCCCGCGCTGTTTTCACTGTCCCGGCTGTCTCTCCCCTCGCGCTGTTTTCACTGTCCCGGCTGTCTCTCCTCCCGTGCTGTTTTCACTGTCCCGGCTCTCTCTCCTCCCGCGCTGTTTTCACTGTCCCGGCTGTCTCTCCTCCCGCGCTGTTCTCACTGTCCCGGCTGTCTCTCCTCCCGCGCTGTTTTCACTGTCTCGACTCTCTCTCCTCTCGCGCTGTTTTTACTGTCCCGGCTGTCTCTCCCCTCGCGCTGTTTTCACTGTCCCGGCTGTCTCTCCCCTTGCGCTGTTTTCCGTGTCCCGGCTGTCTCTCCTCCCGCGCTGTTTTCACTGTCCCGGCTGTCTCTCCTCCCGCGCTGTTTTCACTGTCCCGGCTGTCTCTCCTCCCGCGCTGTTTTCACTGTCCCGGCTGGCTCTCCTCCCGCGCTGTTTTCACTGTCCCGGCTGGCTCTCCTCCCGTGCTGTTTTCACTGTCCCGGGTGTCTCTCCCCCCCGCGCTGTTTTCACTGTCCCGGCTCGCTCTCCTCTCGCGCTGTTTTCACTGTCCCGGCTGTCTCTCCCCCCCGCGCTGTTTTCACTGTCCCGGCTGTCTCTCCTCCCGCGCTGTTTTCACTGTCCCGGCTGTCTCTCCTCCCGCGCTGTTTTCACTGTCCCGGCTGTCTCTCCTCTCGTGCTGTTTTCACTGTCCCGGCTGTCTCTCCTCCCGCGCTGTTTTCACTGTCCCGGCTGTCTCTCCTCCCGCGCTGTTTTCACTGTCCCGGCTGTCTCTCCCCCCCGCGCTGTTTTCACTGTCCCGGCTCGCTCTCCTCTCGCGCTGTTTTCACTGTCCCGGCTGTCTCTCCTCCCGCGCTGTTTTCACTGTCCCGGCTCTCTCTCCTCCCGCGCTGTTTTCACTGTCCCGGCTGGCTCTCCTCCCGTGCTGTTTTCACTGTCCCGGCTCTCTCTCCTCCCGCGCTGTATTCACTGTCCCGGCTGTCTCTCCTCCCGTGCTGTTTTCGCTGTCCCGGCTGTCTCTCCTCTCGTGCTGTTTTCACTGTCCCGGCTGTCTCTCCTCCCGCGCTGTTTTCACTGTCCCGGCTCTCTCTCCCCCCCGCGCTGTTTTCACTGTCCCGGCTGTCTCTCCTCCCGTGCTGTTTTCACTGTCCCGGCTGTCTCTCCTCCCGCGCTGTTTTCACTGTCCCGGCTGTCTCTCCTCCCGCGCTGTTTTCACTGTCTCGGCTCTCTCTCCTCTCGCGCTGTTTTCACTGTCCCGGCTGTCCCTCCTCCCGCGCTGTTTTCACTGTCCCGGCTGGCTCTCCCCCCCGCGCTGTTTTCACTGTCCCCGCTCTCTCTCCTCCCGCGCTGTTTTCACTGTCCCGGCTCGCTCTCCTCTCGCGCTGTTTTCACTCTCCCGGCTGTCTCTCCTCCAGCGCTGTTTTCACTTTCCCGGCTGTCTCTCCTCCCGCGCTGTTTTCACTGTCCCGGCTGTCTCTCCTCCCGCGCTGTTTTCACTGTCCCGGCTGTCTCTCCTCCCGTGCTGTTTTCACTGTCCCGGCTGGGTCTCCTCCCGCGCTGTTTTCACTGTCCCGGCTGGCTCTCCTCCCGCGCTGTTTTCACTGTCTCCGCTCTCTCTCCTCCCGCGCTGTTTTCACTGTCCCGGCTGTCTCTCCTCCCGCGCTGTTTTCACTGTCCCGGCTGTCTCTCCCCCCCACGCTGTTTTCACTGTCCCGGCTCGCTCTCCTCTCGCGCTGTTTTCACTGTCCCGGCTGTCTCTCCTCCCGCGCTGTTTTCACTGTCCCGGCTGTCTCTCCTCCCGCGCTGTTTTCACTGTCCCGGCTGGCTCTCCTCCCGCGCTGTTTTCACTGTCTCGGCTCTCTCTCCTCCCGCGCTGTTTTCACTGTCCCGGCTCGCTCTCCTCTCGCGCTGTTTTCACTGTCCCGGCTGTCTCTCCTCCCGCGCTGTTTTCCCTGTCCCGGCTGTCTCTCCCCCCCCCGCGCTGTTTTCACTGTCCCGGCTGTCTCTCCTCCCGCGCTGTTTTCACTGTCCCGGCTGTCTCTCCTCCCGCGCTGTTTTCACTGTCCCGGCTGTCTCTCCTCCCGCGCTGTTTTCACTGTCCCGGCTGTCTCTCCTCCCGCGCTGTTTTCACTGTCCCGGCTGTCTCTCCTCCCGCGCTGTTTTCACTGTCCCGGCTGTCTCTCCTCCCGCGCTGTTTTCACTGTCCCGGCTGTCTCTCCTCCCGCGCTGTTTTCACTCTCCCCGCTGTCTCTCCTCTCTCGCTGTTTTCACTGTCCCGGCTGTCTCTCCTCTCGCGCTGTTTTCAGTGTCCCGGCTCTCTCTCCTCTTGCGCTGTTTTCACTGTCCCGGCTGTCTCTCCTCCCGCGCTGTTTTCACTGTCCCGGCTGTCTCTCCCCTCGCGCTGTTTTCACTGTCCCGGCTGTCTCTCCTCCCGTGCTGTTTTCACTGTCCCGGCTCTCTCTCCTCCCGCGCTGTTTTCACTGTCCCGGCTGTCTCTCCTCCCGCGCTGTTTTCACTGTCCCGGCTGTCTCTCCTCCCGCGCTGTTTTCACTGTCCCGGCTGTCTCTCCTCCCGCGCTGTTTTCACTGTCTCGGCTCTCTCTCCTCTCGCGCTGTTTTTACTGTCCCGGCTGTCTCTCCCCTCGCGCTGTTTTCACTGTCCCGGCTGTCTCTCCTCTTGCGCTGTTTTCACTGTCCCGGCTGTCTCTCCTCCCGCGCTGTTTTCACTGTCCCGGCTGTCTCTCCTCCCGCGCTGTTTTCACTGTCCCGGCTGTCTCTCCTCCCGCGCTGTTTTCACTCTCCCCGCTGTCTCTCCTCTCTCGCTGTTTTCACTGTCCCGGCTGTCTCTCCCCCCCGCGCTGTTTTCACTGTCCCGGCTCGCTCTCCTCTCGCGCTGTTTTCACTGTCCCGGCTGTCTCTCCTCCCGCGCTGTTTTCACTGTCCCGGCTCTCTCTCCTCCCGCGCTGTTTTCACTGTCCCGGCTGGCTCTCCTCCCGTGCTGTTTTCACTGTCCCGGCTCTCTCTCCTCCCGCGCTGTATTCACTGTCCCGGCTGTCTCTCCTCCCGTGCTGTTTTCGCTGTCCCGGCTGTCTCTCCTCTCGTGCTGTTTTCACTGTCCCGGCTGTCTCTCCTCCCGCGCTGTTTTCACTGTCACGGCTCTCTCTCCCCCCCGCGCTGTTTTCACTGTCCCGGCTGTCTCTCCTCCCGTGCTGTTTTCACTGTCGCGGCTGTCTCTCCTCCCGCGCTGTTTTCACTGTCCCGGCTGTCTCTCCTCCCGCGCTGTTTTCACTGTCTCGGCTCTCTCTCCTCTCGCGCTGTTTTCACTGTCCCGGCTGTCCCTCCTCCCGCGCTGTTTTCACTGTCCCGGCTGGCTCTCCCCCCCGCGCTGTTTTCACTGTCCCCGCTCTCTCTCCTCCCGCGCTGTTTTCACTGTCCCGGCTCGCTCTCCTCTCGCGCTGTTTTCACTCTCCCGGCTGTCTCTCCTCCAGCGCTGTTTTCACTTTCCCGGCTGTCTCTCCTCCCGCGCTGTTTTCACTGTCCCGGCTGTCTCTCCTCCCGCGCTGTTTTCACTGTCCCGGCTGTCTCTCCTCCCGTGCTGTTTTCACTGTCCCGGCTGGCTCTCCTCCCGCGCTGTTTTCACTGTCCCGGCTGGCTCTCCTCCCGCGCTGTTTTCACTGTCTCGGCTCTCTCTCCTCCCGCGCTGTTTTCACTGTCCCGGCTGTCTCTCCTCCCGCGCTGTTTTCACTGTCCCGGCTGTCTCTCCCCCCCACGCTGTTTTCACTGTCCCGGCTCGCTCTCCTCTCGCGCTGTTTTCACTGTCCCGGCTGGCTCTGCTCCCGCGCTGTTTTCACTGTCCCGGCTGTCTCTCCTCCCGCGCTGTTTTCACTGTCCCGGCTGGCTCTCCTCCCGCGCTGTTTTCACTGTCTCGGCTCTCTCTCCTCCCGCGCTGTTTTCACTGTCCCGGCTCGCTCTCCTCTCGCGCTGTTTTCACTGTCCCGGCTGTCTCTCCTCCCGCGCTGTTTTCCCTGTCCCGGCTGTCTCTCCCCCCCCCCGCGCTGTTTTCACTGTCCCGGCTGTCTCTCCTCCCGCGCTGTTTTCACTGTCCCGGCTGTCTCTCCTCCCGCGCTGTTTTCACTGTCCCGGCTGTCTCTCCTCCCGCGCTGTTTTCACTGTCCCGGCTGTCTCTCCTCCCGCGCTGTTTTCACTGTCCCGGCTGTCTCTCCTCCCGCGCTGTTTTCACTGTCCCGGCTGTCTCTCCTCCCGCGCTGTTTTCACTGTCCCGGCTGTCTCTCCTCCCGCGCTGTTTTCACTCTCCCCGCTGTCTCTCCTCTCTCGCTGTTTTCACTGTCCCGGCTGTCTCTCCTCTCGCGCTGTTTTCAGTGTCCCGGCTCTCTCTCCTCTCGCGCTGTTTTCACTGTCCCGGCTGTCTCTCCTCCCGCGCTGTTTTCACTGTCCCGGCTGTCTCTCCCCTCGCGCTGTTTTCACTGTCCCGGCTGTCTCTCCTCCCGTGCTGTTTTCACTGTCCCGGCTCTCTCTCCTCCCGCGCTGTTTTCACTGTCCCGGCTGTCTCTCCTCCCGCGCTGTTTTCACTGTCCCGGCTGTCTCTCCTCCCGCGCTGTTTTCACTGTCCCGGCTGTCTCTCCTCCCGCGCTGTTTTCACTGTCTCGGCTCTCTCTCGTCTCGCGCTGTTTTTACTGTCCCGGCTGTCTCTCCCCTCGCGCTGTTTTCACTGTCCCGGCTGTCTCTCCTCTTGCGCTGTTTTCACTGTCCCGGCTGTCTCTCCTCCCGCGCTGTTTTCACTGTCCCGGCTGTCTCTCCTCCCGCGCTGTTTTCACTGTCCCGGCTGGCTCTCCTCCCGCGCTGTTTTCACTGTCCCGGCTGGCTCTCCACCCGTGCTGTTTTCACTGTCCCGGCTGTCTCTCACCCCGCGCTGTTTTCACTGTCCCGGCTCGCTCTCCTCTCGCGCTGTTTTCACTCTCCCGGCTGTCTCTCCCCCCCGCGCTGTTTTCACTGTCCCGGCTGTCTCTCCTCCCGCGCTGTTTTCGCTGTCCCGGCTGTCTCTCCCCCCCGCGCTGTTTTCACTGTCCCGGCTCGCTCTCCTCTCGCGCTGTTTTCACTGTCCCGGCTGTCTCTCCTCCCGCGCTGTTTTCACTGTCCCGGCTCTCTCTCCTCCCGCGCTGTTTTCACTGTCCCGGCTGGCTCTCCTCCCGTGCTGTTTTCACTGTCCCGGCTCTCTCTCCTCCCGCGCTGTATTCACTGTCCCGGCTGTCTCTCCTCCCGTGCTGTTTTCACTGTCCCGGCTGTCTCTCCTCTCGTGCTGTTTTCACTGTCCCGGCTGTCTCTCCTCCCGCGCTGTTTTCACTGTCCCGGCTCTCTCTCCCCCCCGCGCTGTTTTCACTGTCCCGGCTGTCTCTCCTCCCGTGCTGTTTTCACTGTCCCGGCTGTCTCTCCTCCCGCGCTGTTTTCACTGTCCCGGCTGTCTCTCCTCCCGCGCTGTTTTCACTGTCTCGGCTCTCTCTCCTCTCGCGCTGTTTTCACTGTCCCGGTTGTCCCTCCTCCCGCGCTGTTTTCACTGTCCCGGCTGGCTCTCCCCCCCGCGCTGTTTTCACTGTCCCCGCTCTCTCTCCTCCCGCGCTGTTTTCACTGTCCCGGCTCGCTCTCCTCTCGCGCTGTTTTCACTGTCCCGGCTGTCTCTCCTCCCGTGCTGTTTTCACTTTCCCGGCTGTCTCTCCTCCCGCGCTGTTTTCACTGTCCCGGCTGTCTCTCCTCCCGCGCTGTTTTCACTCTCCCCGCTGGCTCTCCTCCCGTGCTGTTTTCACTGTCCTGCTCCCTCTCCTCCCGCGCTGTTTTCACTGTCCCGGCTCTCTCTCCTCCCGCGCTGTTTTCACTGTCCCGGCTCGCTCTCCTCTCGCGCTGTTTTCACTGCCCCGGCTGTCTCTCCTCCCGCGCTGTTTTCCCTGTCCCGGCTGTCTCTCCCCTCGCGCTGTTTTCACTATCCCGGCTGGCTCTCCTCCCGTGCTGTTTTCACTGTCCCGGCTGTCTCTCCCCCCCGCGCTGTTTTCACTGTCCCGGCTGTCTCTCCTCCCGCGCTGTTTTCACTGTCCCGGCTGTCTCTCCTCCCGCGCTGTTTTCACTGTCCCGGCTGTCTCTCCTCCCGCGCTGTTTTCACTGTCCCGGCTGTCTCTCCTCCCGCGCTGTTTTCACTGTCCCGGCTGTCTCTCCTCCCGCGCTGTTTTCACTGTCCCTGCTGTCTCTCATCCCGCGCTGTTTTCACTCTCCCCGCTGTCTCTCCTCTCTCGCTGTTTTCACTGTCCCGGCTGTCTCTCCCCCCCGCGCTGTTTTCACTGTCCCGGCTCGCTCTCCTCTCGCGCTGTTTTCACTGTCCCGGCTGTCTCTCCTCCCGCGCTGTTTTCACTGTCCCGGCTCTCTCTCCTCCCGCGCTGTTTTCACTGTCCCGGCTGGCTCTCCTCCCGTGCTGTTTTCACTGTCCCGGCTCTCTCTCCTCCCGCGCTGTATTCACTGTCCCGGCTGTCTCTCCTCCCGTGCTGTTTTCGCTGTCCCGGCTGTCTCTCCTCTCGTGCTGTTTTCACTGTCCCGGCTGTCTCTCCTCCCGCGCTGTTTTCACTGTCCCGGCTCTCTCTCCCCCCCGCGCTGTTTTCACTGTCCCGGCTGTCTCTCCTCCCGTGCTGTTTTCACTGTCCCGGCTGTCTCTCCTCCCGTGCTGTTTTCACTGTCCCGGCTGTCTCTCCTCCCGCGCTGTTTTCACTGTCTCGGCTCTCTCTCCTCTCGCGCTGTTTTCACTGTCCCGGCTGTCCCTCCTCCCGCGCTGTTTTCACTGTCCCGGCTGGCTCTCCCCCCCGCGCTGTTTTCACTGTCCCCGCTCTCTCTCCTCCCGCGCTGTTTTCACTGTCCCGGCTCGCTCTCCTCTCGCGCTGTTTTCACTCTCCCGGCTGTCTCTCCTCCAGCGCTGTTTTCACTTTCCCGGCTGTCTCTCCTCCCGCGCTGTTTTCACTGTCCCGGCTGTCTCTCCTCCCGCGCTGTTTTCACTGTCCCGGCTGTCTCTCCTCCCGCGCTGTTTTCACTGTCCCGGCTGTCTCTCCTCCCGCGCTGTTTTCACTGTCCCGGCTGTCTCTCCTCCCGCGCTGTTTTCACTGTCCCGGCTGTCTCTCCTCCCGCGCTGTTTTCACTCTCCCCGCAGTCTCTCCTCTCTCGCTGTTTTCACTGTCCCGGCTCTCTCTCCTCTCGCGCTGTTTTCACTGTCCCGGCTCTCTCTCCTCCCGCGCTGTTTTCACTGTCCCGGCTGTCTCTCCTCTCGCGCTGTTTTCACTCTCCCCGCTGTCTCTCCTCTCTCGCTGTTTTCACTGTCCCGGCTGTCTCTCCTCCCGCGCTGTTTTCACTGTCCCGGCTGTCTCTCCCCTCGCGCTGTTTTCACTGTCCCGGCTGTCTCTCCTCCCGTGCTGTTTTCACTGTCCCGGCTCTCTCTCCTCCCGCGCTGTTTTCACTGTCCCGGCTGTCTCTCCTCCCGCGCTGTTCTCACTGTCCCGGCTGTCTCTCCTCCCGCGCTGTTTTCACTGTCTCGGCTCTCTCTCCTCTCGCGCTGTTTTTACTGTCCCGGCTGTCTCTCCCCTCGCGCTGTTTTCACTGTCCCGGCTGTCTCTCCCCTTGCGCTGTTTTCCGTGTCCCGGCTGTCTCTCCTCCCGCGCTGTTTTCACTGTCCCGGCTGTCTCTCCTCCCGCGCTGTTTTCACTGTCCCGGCTGTCTCTCCTCCCGCGCTGTTTTCACTGTCCCGGCTGGCTCTCCTCCCGCGCTGTTTTCACTGTCCCGGCTGGCTCTCCTCCCGTGCTGTTTTCACTGTCCCGGGTGTCTCTCCCCCCCGCGCTGTTTTCACTGTCCCGGCTCGCTCTCCTCTCGCGCTGTTTTCACTGTCCCGGCTGTCTCTCCCCCCCGCGCTGTTTTCACTGTCCCGGCTGTCTCTCCTCCCGCGCTGTTTTCACTGTCCCGGCTGTCTCTCCTCCCGCGCTGTTTTCACTGTCCCGGCTGTCTCTCCTCTCGTGCTGTTTTCACTGTCCCGGCTGTCTCTCCTCCCGCGCTGTTTTCACTGTCCCGGCTGTCTCTCCTCCCGCGCTGTTTTCACTGTCCCGGCTGTCTCTCCTCCCGCGCTGTTTTCACTGTCCCGGCTGTCTCTCCCCCCCGCGCTGTTTTCACTGTCCCGGCTCGCTCTCCTCTCGCGCTGTTTTCACTGTCCCGGCTGTCTCTCCTCCCGCGCTGTTTTCACTGTCCCGGCTCTCTCTCCTCCCGCGCTGTTTTCACTGTCCCGGCTGGCTCTCCTCCCGTGCTGTTTTCACTGTCCCGGCTCTCTCTCCTCCCGCGCTGTATTCACTGTCCCGGCTGTCTCTCCTCCCGTGCTGTTTTCGCTGTCCCGGCTGTCTCTCCTCTCGTGCTGTTTTCACTGTCCCGGCTGTCTCTCCTCCCGCGCTGTTTTCACTGTCCCGGCTCTCTCTCCCCCCCGCGCTGTTTTCACTGTCCCGGCTGTCTCTCCTCCCGTGCTGTTTTCACTGTCCCGGCTGTCTCTCCTCCCGCGCTGTTTTCACTGTCCCGGCTGTCTCTCCTCCCGCGCTGTTTTCACTGTCTCGGCTCTCTCTCCTCTCGCGCTGTTTTCACTGTCCCGGCTGTCCCTCCTCCCGCGCTGTTTTCACTGTCCCGGCTGGCTCTCCCCCCCGCGCTGTTTTCACTGTCCCCGCTCTCTCTCCTCCCGCGCTGTTTTCACTGTCCCGGCTCGCTCTCCTCTCGCGCTGTTTTCACTCTCCCGGCTGTCTCTCCTCCAGCGCTGTTTTCACTTTCCCGGCTGTCTCTCCTCCCGCGCTGTTTTCACTGTCCCGGCTGTCTCTCCTCCCGCGCTGTTTTCACTGTCCCGGCTGTCTCTCCTCCCGTGCTGTTTTCACTGTCCCGGCTGGGTCTCCTCCCGCGCTGTTTTCACTGTCCCGGCTGGCTCTCCTCCCGCGCTGTTTTCACTGTCTCCGCTCTCTCTCCTCCCGCGCTGTTTTCACTGTCCCGGCTGTCTCTCCTCCCGCGCTGTTTTCACTGTCCCGGCTGTCTCTCCCCCCCACGCTGTTTTCACTGTCCCGGCTCGCTCTCCTCTCGCGCTGTTTTCACTGTCCCGGCTGTCTCTCCTCCCGCGCTGTTTTCACTGTCCCGGCTGTCTCTCCTCCCGCGCTGTTTTCACTGTCCCGGCTGGCTCTCCTCCCGCGCTGTTTTCACTGTCTCGGCTCTCTCTCCTCCCGCGCTGTTTTCACTGTCCCGGCTCGCTCTCCTCTCGCGCTGTTTTCACTGTCCCGGCTGTCTCTCCTCCCGCGCTGTTTTCCCTGTCCCGGCTGTCTCTCCCCCCCCCGCGCTGTTTTCACTGTCCCGGCTGTCTCTCCTCCCGCGCTGTTTTCACTGTCCCGGCTGTCTCTCCTCCCGCGCTGTTTTCACTGTCCCGGCTGTCTCTCCTCCCGCGCTGTTTTCACTGTCCCGGCTGTCTCTCCTCCCGCGCTGTTTTCACTGTCCCGGCTGTCTCTCCTCCCGCGCTGTTTTCACTGTCCCGGCTGTCTCTCCTCCCGCGCTGTTTTCACTGTCCCGGCTGTCTCTCCTCCCGCGCTGTTTTCACTCTCCCCGCTGTCTCTCCTCTCTCGCTGTTTTCACTGTCCCGGCTGTCTCTCCTCTCGCGCTGTTTTCAGTGTCCCGGCTCTCTCTCCTCTTGCGCTGTTTTCACTGTCCCGGCTGTCTCTCCTCCCGCGCTGTTTTCACTGTCCCGGCTGTCTCTCCCCTCGCGCTGTTTTCACTGTCCCGGCTGTCTCTCCTCCCGTGCTGTTTTCACTGTCCCGGCTCTCTCTCCTCCCGCGCTGTTTTCACTGTCCCGGCTGTCTCTCCTCCCGCGCTGTTTTCACTGTCCCGGCTGTCTCTCCTCCCGCGCTGTTTTCACTGTCCCGGCTGTCTCTCCTCCCGCGCTGTTTTCACTGTCTCGGCTCTCTCTCCTCTCGCGCTGTTTTTACTGTCCCGGCTGTCTCTCCCCTCGCGCTGTTTTCACTGTCCCGGCTGTCTCTCCTCTTGCGCTGTTTTCACTGTCCCGGCTGTCTCTCCTCCCGCGCTGTTTTCACTGTCCCGGCTGTCTCTCCTCCCGCGCTGTTTTCACTGTCCCGGCTGTCTCTCCTCCCGCGCTGTTTTCACTCTCCCCGCTGTCTCTCCTCTCTCGCTGTTTTCACTGTCCCGGCTGTCTCTCCCCCCCGCGCTGTTTTCACTGTCCCGGCTCGCTCTCCTCTCGCGCTGTTTTCACTGTCCCGGCTGTCTCTCCTCCCGCGCTGTTTTCACTGTCCCGGCTCTCTCTCCTCCCGCGCTGTTTTCACTGTCCCGGCTGGCTCTCCTCCCGTGCTGTTTTCACTGTCCCGGCTCTCTCTCCTCCCGCGCTGTATTCACTGTCCCGGCTGTCTCTCCTCCCGTGCTGTTTTCGCTGTCCCGGCTGTCTCTCCTCTCGTGCTGTTTTCACTGTCCCGGCTGTCTCTCCTCCCGCGCTGTTTTCACTGTCACGGCTCTCTCTCCCCCCCGCGCTGTTTTCACTGTCCCGGCTGTCTCTCCTCCCGTGCTGTTTTCACTGTCGCGGCTGTCTCTCCTCCCGCGCTGTTTTCACTGTCCCGGCTGTCTCTCCTCCCGCGCTGTTTTCACTGTCTCGGCTCTCTCTCCTCTCGCGCTGTTTTCACTGTCCCGGCTGTCCCTCCTCCCGCGCTGTTTTCACTGTCCCGGCTGGCTCTCCCCCCCGCGCTGTTTTCACTGTCCCCGCTCTCTCTCCTCCCGCGCTGTTTTCACTGTCCCGGCTCGCTCTCCTCTCGCGCTGTTTTCACTCTCCCGGCTGTCTCTCCTCCAGCGCTGTTTTCACTTTCCCGGCTGTCTCTCCTCCCGCGCTGTTTTCACTGTCCCGGCTGTCTCTCCTCCCGCGCTGTTTTCACTGTCCCGGCTGTCTCTCCTCCCGTGCTGTTTTCACTGTCCCGGCTGGCTCTCCTCCCGCGCTGTTTTCACTGTCCCGGCTGGCTCTCCTCCCGCGCTGTTTTCACTGTCTCGGCTCTCTCTCCTCCCGCGCTGTTTTCACTGTCCCGGCTGTCTCTCCTCCCGCGCTGTTTTCACTGTCCCGGCTGTCTCTCCCCCCCACGCTGTTTTCACTGTCCCGGCTCGCTCTCCTCTCGCGCTGTTTTCACTGTCCCGGCTGGCTCTGCTCCCGCGCTGTTTTCACTGTCCCGGCTGTCTCTCCTCCCGCGCTGTTTTCACTGTCCCGGCTGGCTCTCCTCCCGCGCTGTTTTCACTGTCTCGGCTCTCTCTCCTCCCGCGCTGTTTTCACTGTCCCGGCTCGCTCTCCTCTCGCGCTGTTTTCACTGTCCCGGCTGTCTCTCCTCCCGCGCTGTTTTCCCTGTCCCGGCTGTCTCTCCCCCCCCCGCGCTGTTTTCACTGTCCCGGCTGTCTCTCCTCCCGCGCTGTTTTCACTGTCCCGGCTGTCTCTCCTCCCGCGCTGTTTTCACTGTCCCGGCTGTCTCTCCTCCCGCGCTGTTTTCACTGTCCCGGCTGTCTCTCCTCCCGCGCTGTTTTCACTGTCCCGGCTGTCTCTCCTCCCGCGCTGTTTTCACTGTCCCGGCTGTCTCTCCTCCCGCGCTGTTTTCACTGTCCCGGCTGTCTCTCCTCCCGCGCTGTTTTCACTCTCCCCGCTGTCTCTCCTCTCTCGCTGTTTTCACTGTCCCGGCTGTCTCTCCTCTCGCGCTGTTTTCAGTGTCCCGGCTCTCTCTCCTCTCGCGCTGTTTTCACTGTCCCGGCTGTCTCTCCTCCCGCGCTGTTTTCACTGTCCCGGCTGTCTCTCCCCTCGCGCTGTTTTCACTGTCCCGGCTGTCTCTCCTCCCGTGCTGTTTTCACTGTCCCGGCTCTCTCTCCTCCCGCGCTGTTTTCACTGTCCCGGCTGTCTCTCCTCCCGCGCTGTTTTCACTGTCCCGGCTGTCTCTCCTCCCGCGCTGTTTTCACTGTCCCGGCTGTCTCTCCTCCCGCGCTGTTTTCACTGTCTCGGCTCTCTCTCCTCTCGCGCTGTTTTTACTGTCCCGGCTGTCTCTCCCCTCGCGCTGTTTTCACTGTCCCGGCTGTCTCTCCTCTTGCGCTGTTTTCACTGTCCCGGCTGTCTCTCCTCCCGCGCTGTTTTCACTGTCCCGGCTGTCTCTCCTCCCGCGCTGTTTTCACTGTCCCGGCTGGCTCTCCTCCCGCGCTGTTTTCACTGTCCCGGCTGGCTCTCCACCCGTGCTGTTTTCACTGTCCCGGCTGTCTCTCACCCCGCGCTGTTTTCACTGTCCCGGCTCGCTCTCCTCTCGCGCTGTTTTCACTCTCCCGGCTGTCTCTCCCCCCCGCGCTGTTTTCACTGTCCCGGCTGTCTCTCCTCCCGCGCTGTTTTCACTGTCCCGGCTGTCTCTCCCCCCCGCGCTGTTTTCACTGTCCCGGCTCGCTCTCCTCTCGCGCTGTTTTCACTGTCCCGGCTGTCTCTCCTCCCGCGCTGTTTTCACTGTCCCGGCTCTCTCTCCTCCCGCGCTGTTTTCACTGTCCCGGCTGGCTCTCCTCCCGTGCTGTTTTCACTGTCCCGGCTCTCTCTCCTCCCGCGCTGTATTCACTGTCCCGGCTGTCTCTCCTCCCGTGCTGTTTTCACTGTCCCGGCTGTCTCTCCTCTCGTGCTGTTTTCACTGTCCCGGCTGTCTCTCCTCCCGCGCTGTTTTCACTGTCCCGGCTCTCTCTCCCCCCCGCGCTGTTTTCACTGTCCCGGCTGTCTCTCCTCCCGTGCTGTTTTCACTGTCCCGGCTGTCTCTCCTCCCGCGCTGTTTTCACTGTCCCGGCTGTCTCTCCTCCCGCGCTGTTTTCACTGTCTCGGCTCTCTCTCCTCTCGCGCTGTTTTCACTGTCCCGGCTGTCCCTCCTCCCGCGCTGTTTTCACTGTCCCGGCTGTCTCTCCTCCCGCACTGTTTTCACTGTCCCGGCTCGCTCTCCTCTCGCGCTGTTTTCACTGTCCCGGCTGTCTCTCCTCCCGTGCTGTTTTCACTTTCCCGGCTGTCTCTCCTCCCGCGCTGTTTTCACTGTCCCGGCTGTCTCTCCTCCCGCGCTGTTTTCACTCTCCCCGCTGGCTCTCCTCCCGTGCTGTTTTCACTGTCCCGGCTCTCTCTCCTCCCGCGCTGTTTTCACTGTCCCGGCTGTCTCTCCTCCCGCGCTGTTTTCACTGCCCCGGCTGTCTCTCCTCCCGCGCTGTTTTCCCTGTCCCGGCTGTCTCTCCCCTCGCGCTGTTTTCACTATCCCGGCTGGCTCTCCTCCCGTGCTGTTTTCACTGTCCCGGCTGTCTCTCCCCCCCGCGCTGTTTTCACTGTCCCGGCTGTCTCTCCTCCCGCGCTGTTTTCACTGTCCCGGCTGTCTCTCCTCCCGCGCTGTTTTCACTGTCCCGGCTGTCTCTCCTCCCGCGCTGTTTTCACTGTCCCGGCTGTCTCTCCTCCCGCGCTGTTTTCACTGTCCCGGCTGTCTCTCCTCCCGCGCTGTTTTCACTGTCCCTGCTGTCTCTCATCCCGCGCTGTTTTCACTCTCCCCGCTGTCTCTCCTCTCTCGCTGTTTTCACTGTCCCGGCTGTCTCTCCCCCCCGCGCTGTTTTCACTGTCCCGGCTGTCTCTCCTCCCGCGCTGTTTTCACTGTCCCTGCTGTCTCTCATCCCGCGCTGTTTTCACTCTCCCCGCTGTCTCTCCTCTCGCGCTGTTTTCACTGTCCCGGCTGTCTCTCCTCCCGCGCTGTTTTCACTGTCCCGGCTCTCTCTCCTCCCGCGCTGTTTTCACTGTCCCGGCTGGCTCTCCTCCCGTGCTGTTTTCACTGTCCCGGCTCTCTCTCCTCCCGCGCTGTATTCACTGTCCCGGCTGTCTCTCCTCCCGTGCTGTTTTCGCTGTCCCGGCTGTCTCTCCTCTCGTGCTGTTTTCACTGTCCCGGCTGTCTCTCCTCCCGCGCTGTTTTCACTGTCCCGGCTCTCTCTCCCCCCCGCGCTGTTTTCACTGTCCCGGCTGTCTCTCCTCCCGTGCTGTTTTCACTGTCCCGGCTGTCTCTCCTCCCGTGCTGTTTTCACTGTCCCGGCTGTCTCTCCTCCCGCGCTGTTTTCACTGTCTCGGCTCTCTCTCCTCTCGCGCTGTTTTCACTGTCCCGGCTGTCCCTCCTCCCGCGCTGTTTTCACTGTCCCGGCTGGCTCTCCCCCCCGCGCTGTTTTCACTGTCCCCGCTCTCTCTCCTCCCGCGCTGTTTTCACTGTCCCGGCTCGCTCTCCTCTCGCGCTGTTTTCACTCTCCCGGCTGTCTCTCCTCCAGCGCTGTTTTCACTTTCCCGGCTGTCTCTCCTCCCGCGCTGTTTTCACTGTCCCGGCTGTCCCTCCTCCCGCGCTGTTTTCACTGTCCCGGCTGGCTCTCCCCCCCGCGCTGTTTTCACTGTCCCCGCTCTCTCTCCTCCCGCGCTGTTTTCACTGTCCCGGCTCGCTCTCCTCTCGCGCTGTTTTCACTCTCCCGGCTGTCTCTCCTCTCGCGCTGTTTTCACTGTCCCGGCTGTCTCTCCTCCCGCGCTGTTTTCACTGTCCCGGCTCTCTCTCCTCCCGCGCTGTTTTCACTGTCCCGGCTGGCTCTCCTCCCGTGCTGTTTTCACTGTCCCGGCTCTCTCTCCTCCCGCGCTGTATTCACTGTCCCGGCTGTCTCTCCTCCCGTGCTGTTTTCGCTGTCCCGGCTGTCTCTCCTCTCGTGCTGTTTTCACTGTCCCGGCTGTCTCTCCTCCCGCGCTGTTTTCACTGTCCCGGCTCTCTCTCCCCCCCGCGCTGTTTTCACTGTCCCGGCTGTCTCTCCTCCCGTGCTGTTTTCACTGTCCCGGCTGTCTCTCCTCCCGTGCTGTTTTCACTGTCCCGGCTGTCTCTCCTCCCGCGCTGTTTTCACTGTCTCGGCTCTCTCTCCTCTCGCGCTGTTTTCACTGTCCCGGCTGTCCCTCCTCCCGCGCTGTTTTCACTGTCCCGGCTGGCTCTCCCCCCCGCGCTGTTTTCACTGTCCCCGCTCTCTCTCCTCTCGCGCTGTTTTCACTGTCCCGGCTGTCTCTCCTCCCGCGCTGTTTTCACTGTCCCGGCTCTCTCTCCTCCCGCGCTGTTTTCACTGTCCCGGCTGGCTCTCCTCCCGTGCTGTTTTCACTGTCCCGGCTCTCTCTCCTCCCGCGCTGTATTCACTGTCCCGGCTGTCTCTCCTCCCGTGCTGTTTTCGCTGTCCCGGCTGTCTCTCCTCTCGTGCTGTTTTCACTGTCCCGGCTGTCTCTCCTCCCGCGCTGTTTTCACTGTCCCGGCTCTCTCTCCCCCCCGCGCTGTTTTCACTGTCCCGGCTGTCTCTCCTCCCGTGCTGTTTTCACTGTCCCGGCTGTCTCTCCTCCCGTGCTGTTTTCACTGTCCCGGCTGTCTCTCCTCCCGCGCTGTTTTCACTGTCTCGGCTCTCTCTCCTCTCGCGCTGTTTTCACTGTCCCGGCTGTCCCTCCTCCCGCGCTGTTTTCACTGTCCCGGCTGGCTCTCCCCCCCGCGCTGTTTTCACTGTCCCCGCTCTCTCTCCTCCCGCGCTGTTTTCACTGTCCCGGCTCGCTCTCCTCTCGCGCTGTTTTCACTCTCCCGGCTGTCTCTCCTCCAGCGCTGTTTTCACTGTCCCGGCTGTCTCTCCTCCCGCGCTGTTTTCACTGTCCCGGCTCTCTCTCCTCCCGCGCTGTTTTCACTGTCCCGGCTGGCTCTCCTCCCGTGCTGTTTTCACTGTCCCGGCTCTCTCTCCTCCCGCGCTGTATTCACTGTCCCGGCTGTCTCTCCTCCCGTGCTGTTTTCGCTGTCCCGGCTGTCTCTCCTCTCGTGCTGTTTTCACTGTCCCGGCTGTCTCTCCTCCCGCGCTGTTTTCACTGTCCCGGCTCTCTCTCCCCCCCGCGCTGTTTTCACTGTCCCGGCTGTCTCTCCTCCCGTGCTGTTTTCACTGTCCCGGCTGTCTCTCCTCCCGTGCTGTTTTCACTGTCCCGGCTGTCTCTCCTCCCGCGCTGTTTTCACTGTCTCGGCTCTCTCTCCTCTCGCGCTGTTTTCACTGTCCCGGCTGTCCCTCCTCCCGCGCTGTTTTCACTGTCCCGGCTGGCTCTCCCCCCCGCGCTGTTTTCACTGTCCCCGCTCTCTCTCCTCCCGCGCTGTTTTCACTGTCCCGGCTCGCTCTCCTCTCGCGCTGTTTTCACTCTCCCGGCTGTCTCTCCTCCAGCGCTGTTTTCACTTTCCCGGCTGTCTCTCCTCCCGCGCTGTTTTCACTGTCCCGGCTGTCTCTCCTCCCGCGCTGTTTTCACTGTCCCGGCTGTCTCTCCTCCCGTGCTGTTTTCACTGTCCCGGCTGGCTCTCCTCCCGCGCTGTTTTCACTGTCCCGGCTGGCTCTCCTCCCGCGCTGTTTTCACTGTCTCGGCTCTCTCTCCTCCCGCGCTGTTTTCACTGTCCCGGCTGTCTCTCCTCCCGCGCTGTTTTCACTGTCCCGGCTGTCTCTCCCCCCCACGCTGTTTTCACTGTCCCGGCTCGCTCTCCTCTCGCGCTGTTTTCACTGTCCCGGCTGGCTCTCCTCCCGCGCTGTTTTCACTGTCCCGGCTGTCTCTCCTCCCGCGCTGTTTTCACTGTCCCGGCTGGCTCTCCTCCCGCGCTGTTTTCACTGTCTCGGCTCTCTCTCCTCCCGCGCTGTTTTCACTGTCCCGGCTCGCTCTCCTCTCGCGCTGTTTTCACTGTCCCGGCTGTCACTCCTCCCGCGCTGTTTTCCCTGTCCCGGCTGTCTCTCCCCCCCCCCGCGCTGTTTTCACTGTCCCGGCTGTCTCTCCTCCCGCGCTGTTTTCACTGTCCCGGCTGTCTCTCCTCCCGCGCTGTTTTCACTGTCCCGGCTGTCTCTCCTCCCGCGCTGTTTTCACTGTCCCGGCTGTCTCTCCTCCCGCGCTGTTTTCACTGTCCCGGCTGTCTCTCCTCCCGCGCTGTTTTCACTGTCCCGGCTGTCTCTCCTCCCGCGCTGTTTTCACTGTCCCGGCTGTCTCTCCTCCCGCGCTGTTTTCACTCTCCCCGCTGTCTCTCCTCTCTCGCTGTTTTCACTGTCCCGGCTGTCTCTCCTCTCGCGCTGTTTTCAGTGTCCCGGCTCTCTCTCCTCTCGCGCTGTTTTCACTGTCCCGGCTGTCTCTCCTCCCGCGCTGTTTTCACTGTCCCGGCTGTCTCTCCCCTCGCGCTGTTTTCACTGTCCCAGCTGTCTCTCCTCCCGTGCTGTTTTCACTGTCCCGGCTCTCTCTCCTCCCGCGCTGTTTTCACTGTCCCGGCTGTCTCTCCTACCGCGCTGTTTTCACTGTCCCGGCTGTCTCTCCTCCCGCGCTGTTTTCACTGTCCCGGCTGTCTCTCCTCCCGCGCTGTTTTCACTGTCTCGGCTCTCTCTCCTCTCGCGCTGTTTTTACTGTCCCGGCTGTCTCTCCCCTCGCGCTGTTTTCACTGTCCCGGCTGTCTCTCCTCTTGCGCTGTTTTCCGTGTCCCGGCTGTCTCTCCTCCCGCGCTGTTTTCACTGTCCCGGCTGTCTCTCCTCCCGCGCTGTTTTCACTGTCCCGGCTGGCTCTCCTCCCGCGCTGTTTTCACTGTCCCGGCTGGCTCTCCTCCCGTGCTGTTTTCACTGTCCCGGCTGTCTCTCCCCCCGCGCTGTTTTCACTGTCCCGGCTCGCTCTCCTCTCGCGCTGTTTTCACTCTCCCGGCTGTCTCTCCCCCCCGCGCTGTTTTCACTGTCCCGGCTGTCTCTCCTCCCGCGCTGTTTTCACTGTCCCGGCTGTCTCTCCCCCCCGCGCTGTTTTCACTGTCCCGGCTCGCTCTCCTCTCGCGCTGTTTTCACTGTCCCGGCTGTCTCTCCTCCCGCGCTGTTTTCACTGTCCCGGCTCTCTCTCCTCCCGCGCTGTTTTCACTGTCCCGGCTGGCTCTCCTCCCGTGCTGTTTTCACTGTCCCGGCTCTCTCTCCTCCCGCGCTGTATTCACTGTCCCGGCTGTCTCTCCTCCCGTGCTGTTTTCACTGTCCCGGCTGTCTCTCCTCTCGTGCTGTTTTCACTGTCCCGGCTGTCTCTCCTCCCGCGCTGTTTTCACTGTCCCGGCTCTCTCTCCCCCCCGCGCTGTTTTCACTGTCCCGGCTGTCTCTCCTCCCGTGCTGTTTTCACTGTCCCGGCTGTCTCTCCTCCCGCGCTGTTTTCACTGTCCCGGCTGTCTCTCCTCCCGCGCTGTTTTCACTGTCTCGGCTCTCTCTCCTCTCGCGCTGTTTTCACTGTCCCGGCTGTCCCTCCTCCCGCGCTGTTTTCACTGTCCCGGCTGGCTCTCCCCCCCGCGCTGTTTTCACTGTCCCCGCTCTCTCTCCTCCCGCGCTGTTTTCACTGTCCCGGCTCGCTCTCCTCTCGCGCTGTTTTCACTGTCCCGGCTGTCTCTCCTCCCGTGCTGTTTTCACTGTCCCGGCTGTCTCTCCTCCCGCGCTGTTTTCACTGTCCCGGCTGTCTCTCCTCCCGCGCTGTTTTCACTCTCCCCGCTGGCTCTCCTCCCGTGCTGTTTTCACTGTCCCGGCTCTCTCTCCTCCCGCGCTGTTTTCACTGTCCCGGCTCGCTCTCCTCTCGCGCTGTTTTCACTGTCCCGGCTGTCTCTCCTCCCGCGCTGTTTTCCCTGTCCCGGCTGTCTCTCCCCTCGCGCTGTTTTCACTGTCCCGGCTGGCTCTCCTCCCGTGCTGTTTTCACTGTCCCGGCTGTCTCTCCCCCCCGCGCTGTTTTCACTGTCCCGGCTGTCTCTCCTCCCGCGCTGTTTTCACTGTCCTGGCTGTCTCTCCTCCCGCGCTGTTTTCACTGTCCCGGCTGTCTCTCCTCCCGCGCTGTTTTCACTGTCCCGGCTGTCTCTCCTCCCGCGCTGTTTTCACTGTCCCGGCTGTCTCTCCTCCCGCGCTGTTTTCACTGTCCCGGCTGTCTCTCCTCACGCGCTGTTTTCACTCTCCCCGCTGTCTCTCCTCTCTCGCTGTTTTCACTGTCCCGGCTCTCTCTCCTCTCGCGCTGTTTTCACTGTCCCGGCTCTCTCTCCTCCCGCGCTGTTTTCACTGTCCCGGCTGTCTCTCCTCTCGCGCTGTTTTCACTCTCCCCGCTGTCTCTCCTCTCTCGCTGTTTTCACTGTCCCGGCTGTCTCTCCTCCCGCGCTGTTTTCACTGTCCCGGCTGTCTCTCCGCTCGCGCTGTTTTCACTGTCCCGGCTGTCTCTCCTCCCGTGCTGTTTTCACTGTCCCGGCTCTCTCTCCTCCCGCGCTGTTTTCACTGTCCCGGCTGTCTCTCCTCCCGCGCTGTTTTCACTGTCCCGGCTGTCTCTCCTCCCGCGCTGTTTTCACTGTCTCGGCTCTCTCTCCTCTCGCGCTGTTTTTACTGTCCCGGCTGTCTCTCCCCTCGCGCTGTTTTCACTGTCCCGGCTGTCTCTCCTCTTGCGCTGTTTTCCGTGTCCCGGCTGTCTCTCCTCCCGCGCTGTTTTCACTGTCCCGGCTGTCTCTCCTCCCGCGCTGTTTTCACTGTCCCGGCTGTCTCTCCTCCCGCGCTGTTTTCACTGTCCCGGCTGGCTCTCCTCCCGCGCTGTTTTCACTGTCCCGGCTGGCTCTCCTCCCGTGCTGTTTTCACTGTCCCGGCTGTCTCTCCCCCCCGCGCTGTTTTCACTGTCCCGGCTCGCTCTCCTCTCGCGCTGTTTTCACTGTCCCGGCTGTCTCTCCCCCCCGCGCTGTTTTCACTGTCCCGGCTGTCTCTCCTCCCGCGCTGTTTTCACTGTCCCGGCTGTCTCTCCCCCCCGCGCTGTTTTCACTGTCCTGGCTCGCTCTCCTCTCGCGCTGTTTTCACTGTCCCGGCTGTCTCTCCTCCCGCGCTGTTTTCACTGTCCCGGCTGTCTCTCCTCCCGCGCTGTTTTCACTCTCCCCGCTGTCTCTCCTCCCGCGCTGTTTTCACTGTCCCGGCTGGCTCTCCTCCCGCGCTGTTTTCACTGTCCCGGCTGTCTCTCCTCCCGCGCTGTTTTCACTGTCTCGGCTCTCTCTCCTCTCGCGCTGTTTTCACTGTCCCGGCTGTCTCTCCTCCCGCGCTGTTTTCACTGTCCCGGCTGTCTCTCCTCTCTCGCTGTTTTCACTGTCCCGGCTGTCTGTCCTCTCGCGCTGTTTTCACTGTCCCGGCTGTCTCTCCTCCCGCGCTGTTTTCACTGTCCCGGCTGTCTCTCCTCCCGCGCTGTTTTTACTGTCCCGGCTGTCTCTCCTCCCGTGCTGTTTTCACTGTCCCGGCTCTCTCTCCTCCCGCGCTGTATTCACTGTCCCGGCTGTCTCTCCTCCCGCGCTGTTTTCACTGTCCCGGCTGTCTCTCCTCCCGCGCTGTTTTCACTGTCCCGGCTGTCTCTCCTCCCGCGCTGTTTTCACTGTCCCGGCTGTCTCTCCTCCCGCGCTGTTTTCACTGTCCCGGCTGTCTCTCCTCCCGCGCTGTTTTCACTGTCCCGGCTCTCTCTCCCCTCGCGCTGTTTTCACTGTCCCGGCTGTCTCTCCTCCCGCGCTGTTTTCACTGTCTCGGCTCTCTCTCCTCTCGCGCTGTTTTTACTGTCCAGGCTGTCTCTCCCCTCGCGCTGTTTTCACTGTCCCGGCTCGCTCTCCTCTTGCGCTATTTTCCGTGTCCCGGCTGTCTCTCCTGCCGCGCTGTTTTCACTGTCCCGGCTGTCTCTCCTCCCGCGCTGTTTTCACTGTCCCGGCTGTCTCTCCTCCCGCGCTGTTTTCACTGTCCCGGCTGTCTCTCCTCCCGCGCTGTTTTCACTCTCCCCGCTGTCTCTCCTCCCGCGCTGTTTTCACTGTCCTGGCTGGCTCTCCTCCCGCGCTGTTTTCACTGTCCCGGCTGGCTCTCCTCCCGCGCTGTTTTCACTGTCCCGGCTGTCTCTCCTACCGCGCTGTTTTCACTGTCCCGGCTGTCACTCCTCCCGCGCTGTTTTGACTGTCCCGGCTGTCTCTCCTCCCGCGCTGTTTTCACTGTCCCGGCTGTCTCTCCTCCCGCGCTGTTTTCACTGTCCCGGCTGTCTCTCCTCCCGCGCTGTTTTCACTGTCCCGGCTGTCTCTCCTCCCGTGCTGTTTTCGCTGTCCCGGCTCTCTCTCCTCCCGCGCTGTTTTCACTGTCCCGGCTGTCTCTCCCCCCCGCGCTCTTTTCACTGTCCCGGCTCTCTCTCCTCCCGCGCTGTTTTCACTGTCCCGGCTGTCTCTCCTCCCGCGCTGTTTTCACTGTCCCGGCTGTCTCTCCTCCCGCGCTGTTTTCACTGTCCCGGCTGTCTCTCCTCCCGCGCTGTTTTCACTGTCGCGGCTGTCTCTCCTCCCGCGCTGTTTTCACTGTCCCGGCTGTCTCTCCTACCGCGCTGTTTTCACTCTCCCCGCTGTCTCTCCTCCCGCGCTGTTTTCACTGTCCCGGCTCGCTCTCCTCTCGCGCTGTTTTCACTGTCCCGGCTGTCTCTCCCCCCCGCGCTGTTTTCACTGTCCCGGCTGTCTCTCCTCCCGCGCTGTTTTCACTGTCCCGGCTGTCCCTCCTCCCGCGCTGTTTTCACTGTCCCGGCTGGCTCTCCTCCCGCGCTGTTTTCACTGTCCCGCCTGTCTCTCCTCCCGCGCTGTTTTCACTGTCCCGGCTCTCTCTCCTCCCGCGCTGTTTTCACTGTCCCGGCTGTCTCTCCTCTCGCGCTGTTTTCACTGTCCCGGCTCGCTCTCCTCTCGCGCTGTTTTCACTGTCCCGGCTGTCTCTCCCCCCCGCGCTGTTTTCACTGTCCCGGCTGTCTCTTCTCCCGCGCTGTTTTCACTGTCCCGGCTGGCTCTCCTCCCGCGCTGTTTTCACTGTCCCGGCTCTCTCTCCTCCCGCGCTGTTTTCACTGTCCCAGCTGTCTCTCCTCTCGTGCTGTTTTCACTGTCCCGGCTCTCTCTCCTCCCGCGCTGTTTTCACTGTCCCGGCTGTCTCTCCTCCCGCGCTGTTTTCACTGTCCCAGCTGTCTCTCCCCCCCGCGCTGTTTTCACTGTCCCGGCTGTCTCTCCTCCCGCGCTGTTTTCACTGTCCCGGCTGGCTCTCCTCCCGCGCTGTTTTCACTGTCCCGGCTCTCTCTCCTCCCGCGCTGTTTTCACTGTCCCAGATGTCTCTCCTCTCGTGCTGTTTTCACTGTCCCGGCTGTCTCTCCTCCCGCGCTGTTTTCACTGTCCCGGCTGTCTCTCCTCCCGCGCTGTTTTCACTCTCCCCGCTGTCTCTCCTCCCGCGCTGTTTTCACTGTCCCGGCTGTCACTCCTCCCGCGCTGTTTTGACTGTCCCGGCTGTCTCTCCTCCCGCGCTGTTTTCACTGTCCCGGCTGTCTCTCCTCCCGCGCTGTTTTCACTGTCCCGGCTCGCTCTCCTCTTGCGCTGTTTTCACTGTCCCGGCTGTCTCTCCTCTTGCGCTGTTTTCACTGTCCCGTCTGTCTCTCCCCCCCGCGCTGTTTTCACTGTCCCGGCTGTCTCTCCTCCCGCGCTGTTTTCACTGTCCCGGCTGTCTCTCCCCCCCGCGCTGTTTTCACTGTCCCGGCTCGCTCTCCTCTCGCGCTGTTTTCACTGTCCCGGCTGTCTCTCCCCCCCCGCGCTGTTTTCACTGTCCCGGCTCGCTCTCCTCTGGCGCTGTTTTCACTGTCCCGGCTGTCTCTCCTCCCGCGCTGTTTTCACTGTCGCGGCTCTCTCTCCTCCCGCGCTGTTTTCACTGTCCCGGCTGTCTCTCCTCCCGCGCTGTTTTCACTCTCCCCGCTGTCTCTCCTCCCGCGCTGTTTTCACTGTCCCGGCTGTCACTCCTCCCGCGCTGTTTTGACTGTCCCGGCTGTCTCTCCTCCCGCGCTGTTTTCACTGTCCCGGCTGTCTCTCCTCCCGCGCTGTTTTCACTGTCCCGGCTCGCTCTCCTCTTGCGCTGTTTTCACTGTCCCGGCTGTCTCTCCTCTTGCGCTGTTTTCACTGTCCCGGCTGTCTCTCCCCCCCGCGCTGTTTTCACTGTCCCGGCTCGCTCTCCTCTCGCGCTGTTTTCACTGTCCCGGCTGTCTCTCCCCCCCGCGCTGTTTTCACTGTCCCGGCTCGCTCTCCTCTGGCGCTGTTTTCACTGTCCCGGCTGTCTCTCCTCCCGCGCTGTTTTCACTGTGACGGCTCTCTCTCCTCTCGCGCTGTTTTCACTGTCCCAGCTGTCTCTCCTCCCGTGCTGTTTTCACTGTCCCGGCTCTCTCTCCTCCCGCGCTGTTTTCACTGTCCCGGCTCGCTCTCCTCTCGCGCTGTTTTCACTGTCCCGGCTGTCTCTCCTCCCGCGCTGTTTTCACTGACCCGGCTGTCTCTCCTCTCGCTGTTTTCACTGTCCCAGCTGTCTCTCCTCCCGCGCTGTTTTCACTGTCCCGGCTGTCTCTCCTCTCGCGCTGTTTTCACTGTCCCGGCTTTCTCTCCTCTCGCGATGTTTTCACTGTCCCGGCTGTCTCTCCTCCCGCGCTGTTTTCACTGTCCCGGCTCCCTCTCCTCTCGCGCTGTTTTCACTGTGCCGGCTCTCTCTCCTCCCGCGCTGTTTTCACTGCCCCGGCTCTCTCTCCTCCCGCGCTGTTTTCACTGTCACGGCTGTCTCTCCTCTTGCGCTGTTTTCACTGTCCCGGCTCTCTCTCCTCCCGCGCTGTTTTCACTGTCCCGGCTGTCTCCCCTCTCGCGCTGTTTTCACTGTGGCAGCTCTCTCTCCTCCCGTGCTGTTTTCACTGCCCCGGCTCTCTCTCCTCCCGCGTTGTTTTCACTGTCCCGGCTGTCTCTCCTCCCGCGCTGTTTTCACTGTCCCGGCTGTCTCTCCTCCCGCGCTGTTTTCACTGTCCCGGCTGTCTCTCCTCTCGCGCTGTTTTCACTGTCTCGGCTCTCTCTCCTCTCGCGCTGTTTTCACTGTCCCGGCTGTCTCTCCTCCCGCGCTGTTTTCAATGTCCCGGCTCTCTCTCCTCTCGCGCTGTTTTCACTGTCCCGGCTGTCTCTCCTCCCACGCTGTTTTCACTGTCTCGGCTCTCTCTCCTCTCGCGCTGTTTTCACTGTCCCGGCTCTCTCTCCTCTCGCGCTGTTTTCAATGTCCCGGCTGTCTCTCCTTTCGCGCTGTTTTCACTGTCCCGGCTGTCTCTCCTCCCGCGCTGTTTTCACTGTCCCGGCTCTCTCTCCTCTCGCGCTGTTTTCACTGTGCCAGCTCTCTCTCCTCCCGTGCTGTTTTCACTGCCCCGGCTCTCTCTCTTCCCGCGCTGTTTTCACTGTCACGGCTGTCTCTCCTCTTGCGCTGTTTTCACTGTCCCGGCTGTCTCTCCTCCCGCGCTGTTTTCACTGTCCCGGCTGTCTCTCCTCTCGCGCTGTTTTCACTGTCCCGGCTGGCTCTCCTCCCACGCTGTTTTCACTGTCCCGGCTGTCTCTTCTCCCGCGCTGTTTTCACTGTCCCGGCTGTCTCTCCTCTCGCGCTGTTTTCACTGTCCCGGCTGTCTCTCCTCCCGCGCTGTTTTCACTGTCCCGGCTGTCTCTCCTCTTGCGCTGTTTTCACTGTCCCGGCTCGCTCTCCTCTTGCGCTGTTTTCACTGTCCCGGCTGTCTCTGCTCTTGCGCTGTTTTCACTGTCCCAGCTGTCTCTCCCCCCCGCGCTGTTTTCACTGTCCCGGCTGTCTCTCCTCCCGCGCTGTTTTCACTGTCCCGGCTGTCTCTGCCCCCCGCGCTGTTTTCACTGTCCCGGCTCGCTCTCCTCTCGCGCTGTTTTCACTGTCCCGGCTGTCTCTCCCCCCCGCGCTGTTTTCACTGTCCCGGCTCGCTCTCCTCTGGCGCTGTTTTCACTGTCCCGGCTGTCTCTCCTCCCGCGCTGTTTTCACTGTGCCTGCTGTCTCTCCTCTCGCGCTGTTTTCACTGTCCCAGCTGTCTCTCCTCCCGTGCTGTTTTCACTGTCCCGGCTCTCTCTCCTCCCGCGCTGTTTTCACTGTCCCGGCTCGCTCTCCTCTCGCGCTGTTTTCACTGTCCCGGCTGTCTCTCCTCCCGCGCTGTTTTCACTGACCCGGCTGTCTCTCCTCTCGCTGTTTTCACTGTCCCAGCTGTCTCTCCTCCCGCGCTGTTTCACTGTCCCGGCTGTCTCTCCTCTCGCGCTGTTTTCACTGTCCCGGCTTTCTCTCCTCTCGCGATGTTTTCACTGTCCCGGCTGTCTCTCCTCCCGCGCTGTTTTCACTGTCCCGGCTCCCTCTCCTCTCGCGCTGTTTTCACTGTGCCGGCTCTCTCTCCTCCCGCGCTGTTTTCCCTGTCCCGGCTGTCTCTCCTCCCGCGCTGTTTTCACTGCCCCGGCTCTCTCTCCTCCCGCGCTGTTTTCACTGTCACGGCTGTCTCTCCTCTTGCTCTGTTTTCACTGTCCCGGCTGTCTCTCCTCCCGCGCTGTTTTCACTGTCCCGGCTCCCTCTCCTCTCGCGCTGTTTTCACTGTGGCAGCTCTCTCTCCTCCCGTGCTGTTTTCACTGCCCCGGCTCTCTCTCCTCCCGCGTTGTTTTCACTGTCCCGGCTGTCTCTCCTCCCGCGCTGTTTTCACTGTCCCGGCTCTCTCTCCTCCCGCGCTGTTTTCACTGTGGCAGCTCTCTCTCCTCCCGTGCTGTTTTCACTGTCCCGGCTGTCTCTCCTCCCGCGCTGTTTTCACTGTCCCGGCTGTCTCTCCTCTTGCGCTGTTTTCACTGTCCCGGCTCGCTCTCCTCTTGCGCTGTTTTCACTGTCCCGGCTGTCTCTCCTCTTGCGCTGTTTTCACTGTCCCAGCTGTCTCTCCCCCCCGCGCTGTTTTCACTGTCCCGGCTGTCTCTCCTCCCGCGCTGTTTTCACTGTCCCGGCTGTCTCTGCCCCCCGCGCTGTTTTCACTGTCCCGGCTCGCTCTCCTCTCACGCTGTTTTCACTGTCCCGGCTGTCTCTCCCCCCCGCGCTGTTTTCACTGTCCCGGCTCGCTCTCCTCTGGCGCTGTTTTCACTGTCCCGGCTGTCTCTCCTCCCGCGCTGTTTTCACTGTGCCTGCTGTCTCTCCTCTCGCGCTGTTTTCACTGTCCCAGCTGTCTCTCCTCCCGTGCTGTTTTCACTGTCCCGGCTCTCTCTCCTCCCGCGCTGTTTTCACTGTCCCGGCTCGCTCTCCTCTCGCGCTGTTTTCACTGTCCCGGCTGTCTCTCCTCCCGCGCTGTTTTCACTGACCCGGCTGTCTCTCCTCTCGCTGTTTTCACTGTCCCAGCTGTCTCTCCTCCCGCGCTGTTTCACTGTCCCGGCTGTCTCTCCTCTCGCGCTGTTTTCACTGTCCCGGCTTTCTCTCCTCTCGCGATGTTTTCACTGTCCCGGCTCTCTCTCCTCCCGCCCTGTTTTCACTGTCCCGGCTCCCTCTCCTCTCGCGCTGTTTTCACTGTGCCGGCTCTCTCTCCTCCCGCGCTGTTTTCCCTGTCCCGGCTGTCTCTCCTCCCGCGCTGTTTTCACTGCCCCGGCTCTCTCTCCTCCCGCGCTGTTTTCACTGTCACGGCTGTCTCTCCTCTTGCTCTGTTTTCACTGTCCCGGCTGTCTCTCCTCCCGCGCTGTTTTCACTGTCCCGGCTCCCTCTCCTCTCGCGCTGTTTTCACTGTGGCAGCTCTCTCTCCTCCCGTGCTGTTTTCACTGCCCCGGCTCTCTCTCCTCCCGCGTTGTTTTCACTGTCCCGGCTGTCTCTCCTCCCGCGCTGTTTTCACTGTCCCGGCTCCCTCTCCTCTCGCGCTGTTTTCACTGTGGCAGCTCTCTCTCCTCCCGTGCTGTTTTCACTGCCCCGGCTCTCTCTCCTCCCGCGTTGTTTTCACTGTCCCGGCTGTCTCTCCCCTCGCGCTGTTTTCACTGTGGCAGCTCTCTCTCCTCCCGTGCTGTTTTCACTGCCCCGGCTCTCTCTCCTCCCGCGTTGTTTTCACTGTCCCGGCTGTCTCTCCTCCCGCGCTGTTTTCACTGTCGCGGCTGTCTCTCCTCTCGTGCTGTTTTCACTGTCTCGGCTCTCTCTCCTCTCGTGCTGTTTTCACTGTCCCGGCTGTCTCTCCTCCCGCGCTGTTTTCAATGTCCCGGCTCTCTCTCCTCTCGCGCTGTTTTCACTGTCCCGGCTGTCTCTCCTCCCGCACTGTTTTCAATGTCCCGGCTGTCTCTCCTCCCACGCTGTTTTCACTGTCTCGGCTCTCTCTCCTCTCGCGCTGTTTTCACTGTCTCGGCTCTCTCTCCTCTCGTGCTGTTTTCACTGTCCCGGCTGTCTCTCCTCCCGCACTGTTTTCAATGTCCCGGCTCTCTCTCCTCTCGCGCTGTTTTCACTGTCCCGGCTGTCTCTCCTCCCGCACTGTTTTCAATGTCCCGGCTGTCTCTCCTCCCACGCTGTTTTCACTGTCCCGGCTGTCTCTCCTCCCGCGCTGTTTTCACTGTCTCGGCTCTCTCTCCTCCCGCGCTGTTTTCACTGTCCCGGCTGTCTCTCCTCCCGCGCTGTTTTTACTGTCGCGGCTGTCTCTCCTCCCGCGCTGTTTTCACTGTCCCGGCTGTCTCTCCTCCCGCGCTGTTTTCACTGTCTCGGCTCTCTCTCCTCTCGCGCTGTTTTCACTGTCGCGGCTGTCTCTCCTCCCGCGCTGTTTTCACTGTCCCGGCTGTCTCTCCTCTCGCGCTGTTTTCACTGTCCCGGCTGGCTCTCCTCCCGCGCTGTTTTCACTGTCCCGGCTGTCTCTCCTCCCGCGCTGTTTTCACTGTCTCGGCTCTCTCTCCTCCCGCGCTGTTTTCACTGTCCCGGCTGTCTCTCCTCTCGCGCTGTTTTCACTGTCCCGGCTGTCTCTCCTCCCACGCTGTTTTCACTGTCTCGGCTCTCTCTCCTCTCGCGCTGTTTTCACTTTCCCGGCTCTCTCTCCTCTCGCGCTGTTTTCAATGTCCCGGCTGTCTCTCCTCTCGCGCTGTTTTCACTGTCCCGGCTGTCTCTCCTCCCGCGCTGTTTTCACTGTCCCGGCTCTCTCTCCTCTCGCGCTGTTTTCACTGTGCCAGCTCTCTCTCCTCCCGTGCTGTTTTCACTGCCCCGGCTCTCTCTCCTCCCGCGCTGTTTTCACTGTCACGGCTGTCTCTCCTCTTGCGCTGTTTTCACTGTCCCGGCTGTCTCTCCTCCCGCGCTGTTTTCACTGTCCCGTCTGTCTCTCCCCCCCGCGCTGTTTTCACTGTCCCGGCTGTCTCTCCTCTCGCGCTGTTTTCACTGTCCCGGCTGGCTCTCCTCCCGTGCTGTTTTCACTGTCCCGGCTCTCTCTCCACTCGCGCTGTTTTCACTCTCCCGGCTGTCTCTCCCCTCGCGCTGTTTTCACTGTCCCGGCTGTCTCTCCTCTCGCGCTGTTTTCACTGTCCCGGCTGTCTCTCCTCCCGCGCTGTTTTCACTGTCCCGGCTGTCTCTCCTCCCGCGCTGTTTTCACTGTCCCGGCTGTCTCTCCTCCCGCGCTGTTTTCACTGTCCCGGCTGTCTCTCCTCCCGCGCAGTTTTTACTGTCCCGGCTGTCTCTCCTCCCGTGCTGTTTTCACTGTCCCGGCTCTCTCTCCTCCCGCGCTGTATTCACTGTCCCGGCTGTCTCTCCTCCCGCGCTGTTTTCACTGTCCCGGCTGTCTCTCCTCCCGCGCTGTTTTCACTGTCCCGGCTGTCTCTCCTCCCGCGCTGTTTTCACTGTCCCGGCTGTCTCTCCTCCCGCGCTGTTTTCACTGTCCCGGCTGTCTCTCCTCCCGCGCTGTTTTCACTGTCCCGGCTCTCTCTCCCCTCGCGCTGTTTTCACTGTCCCGGCTGTCTCTCCTCCCGCGCTGTTTTCACTGTCTCGGCTCTCTCTCCTCTCGCGCTGTTTTTACTGTCCAGGCTGTCTCTCCCCTCGCGCTGTTTTCACTGTCCCGGCTCGCTCTCCTCTTGCGCTATTTTCCGTGTCCCGGCTGTCTCTCCTGCCGCGCTGTTTTCACTGTCCCGGCTGTCTCTCCTCCCGCGCTGTTTTCACTGTCCCGGCTGTCTCTCCTCCCGCGCTGTTTTCACTGTCCCGGCTGTCTCTCCTCCCGCGCTGTTTTCACTCTCCCCGCTGTCTCTCCTCCCGCGCTGTTTTCACTGTCCTGGCTGGCTCTCCTCCCGCGCTGTTTTCACTGTCCCGGCTGGCTCTCCTCCCGCGCTGTTTTCACTGTCCCGGCTGTCTCTCCTACCGCGCTGTTTTCACTGTCCCGGCTGTCACTCCTCCCGCGCTGTTTTGACTGTCCCGGCTGTCTCTCCTCCCGCGCTGTTTTCACTGTCCCGGCTGTCTCTCCTCCCGCGCTGTTTTCACTGTCCCGGCTGTCTCTCCTCCCGCGCTGTTTTCACTGTCCCGGCTGTCTCTCCTCCCGTGCTGTTTTCGCTGTCCCGGCTCTCTCTCCTCCCGCGCTGTTTTCACTGTCCCGGCTGTCTCTCCCCCCCGCGCTCTTTTCACTGTCCCGGCTCTCTCTCCTCCCGCGCTGTTTTCACTGTCCCGGCTGTCTCTCCTCCCGCGCTGTTTTCACTGTCCCGGCTGTCTCTCCTCCCGCGCTGTTTTCACTGTCCCGGCTGTCTCTCCTCCCGCGCTGTTTTCACTGTCGCGGCTGTCTCTCCTCCCGCGCTGTTTTCACTGTCCCGGCTGTCTCTCCTACCGCGCTGTTTTCACTCTCCCCGCTGTCTCTCCTCCCGCGCTGTTTTCACTGTCCCGGCTCGCTCTCCTCTCGCGCTGTTTTCACTGTCCCGGCTGTCTCTCCCCCCCGCGCTGTTTTCACTGTCCCGGCTGTCTCTCCTCCCGCGCTGTTTTCACTGTCCCGGCTGTCCCTCCTCCCGCGCTGTTTTCACTGTCCCGGCTGGCTCTCCTCCCGCGCTGTTTTCACTGTCCCGGCTGTCTCTCCTCCCGCGCTGTTTTCACTGTCCCGGCTCTCTCTCCTCCCGCGCTGTTTTCACTGTCCCGGCTGTCTCTCCTCTCGCGCTGTTTTCACTGTCCCGGCTCGCTCTCCTCTCGCGCTGTTTTCACTGTCCCGGCTGTCTCTCCCCCCCGCGCTGTTTTCACTGTCCCGGCTGTCTCTTCTCCCGCGCTGTTTTCACTGTCCCGGCTGGCTCTCCTCCCGCGCTGTTTTCACTGTCCCGGCTCTCTCTCCTCCCGCGCTGTTTTCACTGTCCCAGCTGTCTCTCCTCTCGTGCTGTTTTCACTGTCCCGGCTCTCTCTCCTCCCGCGCTGTTTTCACTGTCCCGGCTGTCTCTCCTCCCGCGCTGTTTTCACTGTCCCAGCTGTCTCTCCCCCCCGCGCTGTTTTCACTGTCCCGGCTGTCTCTCCTCCCGCGCTGTTTTCACTGTCCCGGCTGGCTCTCCTCCCGCGCTGTTTTCACTGTCCCGGCTCTCTCTCCTCCCGCGCTGTTTTCACTGTCCCAGATGTCTCTCCTCTCGTGCTGTTTTCACTGTCCCGGCTGTCTCTCCTCCCGCGCTGTTTTCACTGTCCCGGCTGTCTCTCCTCCCGCGCTGTTTTCACTCTCCCCGCTGTCTCTCCTCCCGCGCTGTTTTCACTGTCCCGGCTGTCACTCCTCCCGCGCTGTTTTGACTGTCCCGGCTGTCTCTCCTCCCGCGCTGTTTTCACTGTCCCGGCTGTCTCTCCTCCCGCGCTGTTTTCACTGTCCCGGCTCGCTCTCCTCTTGCGCTGTTTTCACTGTCCCGGCTGTCTCTCCTCTTGCGCTGTTTTCACTGTCCCGTCTGTCTCTCCCCCCCGCGCTGTTTTCACTGTCCCGGCTGTCTCTCCTCCCGCGCTGTTTTCACTGTCCCGGCTGTCTCTCCCCCCCGCGCTGTTTTCACTGTCCCGGCTCGCTCTCCTCTCGCGCTGTTTTCACTGTCCCGGCTGTCTCTCCCCCCGCGCTGTTTTCACTGTCCCGGCTCGCTCTCCTCTGGCGCTGTTTTCACTGTCCCGGCTGTCTCTCCTCCCGCGCTGTTTTCACTGTCGCGGCTCTCTCTCCTCCCGCGCTGTTTTCACTGTCCCGGCTGTCTCTCCTCCCGCGCTGTTTTCACTCTCCCCGCTGTCTCTCCTCCCGCGCTGTTTTCACTGTCCCGGCTGTCACTCCTCCCGCGCTGTTTTGACTGTCCCGGCTGTCTCTCCTCCCGCGCTGTTTTCACTGTCCCGGCTGTCTCTCCTCCCGCGCTGTTTTCACTGTCCCGGCTCGCTCTCCTCTTGCGCTGTTTTCACTGTCCCGGCTGTCTCTCCTCTTGCGCTGTTTTCACTGTCCCGGCTGTCTCTCCCCCCCGCGCTGTTTTCACTGTCCCGGCTCGCTCTCCTCTCGCGCTGTTTTCACTGTCCCGGCTGTCTCTCCCCCCGCGCTGTTTTCACTGTCCCGGCTCGCTCTCCTCTGGCGCTGTTTTCACTGTCCCGGCTGTCTCTCCTCCCGCGCTGTTTTCACTGTGCCGGCTGTCTCTCCTCTCGCGCTGTTTTCACTGTCCCAGCTGTCTCTCCTCCCGTGCTGTTTTCACTGTCCCGGCTCTCTCTCCTCCCGCGCTGTTTTCACTGTCCCGGCTCGCTCTCCTCTCGCGCTGTTTTCACTGTCCCGGCTGTCTCTCCTCCCGCGCTGTTTTCACTGACCCGGCTGTCTCTCCTCTCGCTGTTTTCACTGTCCCAGCTGTCTCTCCTCCCGCGCTGTTTTCACTGTCCCGGCTGTCTCTCCTCTCGCGCTGTTTTCACTGTCCCGGCTTTCTCTCCTCTCGCGATGTTTTCACTGTCCCGGCTGTCTCTCCTCCCGCGCTGTTTTCACTGTCCCGGCTCCCTCTCCTCTCGCGCTGTTTTCACTGTGCCGGCTCTCTCTCCTCCCGCGCTGTTTTCACTGCCCCGGCTCTCTCTCCTCCCGCGCTGTTTTCACTGTCACGGCTGTCTCTCCTCTTGCGCTGTTTTCACTGTCCCGGCTGTCTCTCCTCCCGCGCTGTTTTCACTGTCCCGGCTCCCTCTCCTCTCGCGCTGTTTTCACTGTGGCAGCTCTCTCTCCTCCCGTGCTGTTTTCACTGCCCCGGCTCTCTCTCCTCCCGCGTTGTTTTCACTGTCCCGGCTGTCTCTCCTCCCGCGCTGTTTTCACTGTCGCGGCTGTCTCTCCTCCCGCGCTGTTTTCACTGTCCCGGCTGTCTCTCCTCTCGCGCTGTTTTCACTGTCTCGGCTCTCTCTCCTCTCGCGCTGTTTTCACTGTCCCGGCTGTCTCTCCTCCCGCGCTGTTTTCAATGTCCCGGCTCTCTCTCCTCTCGCGCTGTTTTCACTGTCCCGGCTGTCTCTCCTCCCACGCTGTTTTCACTGTCTCGGCTCTCTCTCCTCTCGCGCTGTTTTCACTGTCCCGGCTCTCTCTCCTCTCGCGCTGTTTTCACTGTCTCGGCTCTCTCTCCTCCCGTGCTGTTTTCACTGTCCCGGCTGTCTCTCCTCCCACGCTGTTTTCACTGTCCCGGCTGTCTCTCCTCCCGCGCTGTTTTCACTGTCCCGGCTGTCTCTCCCCCCCGCGCTGTTTTCACTGTCCCGGCTGTCTCTCCTCTCGCGCTGTTTTCACTGTCCCGGCTGTCTCTCCTCCCGCGCTGTTTTCACTGTCCCGGCTCTCTCTCCTCTCGCGCTGTTTTCACTGTGCCAGCTCTCTCTCCTCCCGTGCTGTTTTCACTGCCCCGGCTCTCTCTCTTCCCGCGCTGTTTTCACTGTCACGGCTGTCTCTCCTCTTGCGCTGTTTTCACTGTCCCGGCTGTCTCTCCTCCCGCGCTGTTTTCACTGTCCCGGCTGTCTCTCCTCTCGCGCTGTTTTCACTGTCCCGGCTGGCTCTCCTCCCACGCTGTTTTCACTGTCCCGGCTGTCTCTTCTCCCGCGCTGTTTTCACTGTCCCGGCTGTCTCTCCTCTCGCGCTGTTTTCACTGTCCCGGCTGTCTCTCCTCCCGCGCTGTTTTCACTGTCCCGGCTGTCTCTCCTCTTGCGCTGTTTTCACTGTCCCGGCTCGCTCTCCTCTTGCGCTGTTTTCACTGTCCCGGCTGTCTCTCCTCTTGCGCTGTTTTCACTGTCCCAGCTGTCTCTCCCCCCCGCGCTGTTTTCACTGTCCCGGCTGTCTCTCCTCCCGCGCTGTTTTCACTGTCCCGGCTGTCTCTGCCCCCCGCGCTGTTTTCACTGTCCCGGCTCGCTCTCCTCTCGCGCTGTTTTCACTGTCCCGGCTGTCTCTCCCCCCCGCGCTGTTTTCACTGTCCCGGCTCGCTCTCCTCTGGCGCTGTTTTCACTGTCCCGGCTGTCTCTCCTCCCGCGCTGTTTTCACTGTGCCGGCTGTCTCTCCTCCCGCGCTGTTTTCACTGTCCCAGCTGTCTCTCCTCCCGTGCTGTTTTCACTGTCCCGGCTCTCTCTCCTCCCGCGCTGTTTTCACTGTCCCGGCTCGCTCTCCTCTCGCGCTGTTTTCACTGTCCCGGCTGTCTCTCCTCCCGCGCTGTTTTCACTGACCCGGCTGTCTCTCCTCTCGCTGTTTTCACTGTCCCAGCTGTCTCTCCTCCCGCGCTGTTTCACTGTCCCGGCTGTCTCTCCTCTCGCGCTGTTTTCACTGTCCCGGCTTTCTCTCCTCCCGCGCTGTTTTCACTGTCCCGGCTGTCTCTCCTCCCGCGCTGTTTTCACTGTCCCGGCTCCCTCTCCTCTCGCGCTGTTTTCACTGTGCCGGCTCTCTCTCCTCCCGTGCTGTTTTCACTGCCCCGGCTCTCTCTCCTCCCGCGTTGTTTTCACTGTCCCGGCTGTCTCTCCTCCCGCGCTGTTTTCACTGTCGCGGCTGTCTCTCCTCCCGCGCTGTTTTCACTGTCCCGGCTGTCTCTCCTCTCGCGCTGTTTTCACTGTCCCGGCTGTCTCTCCTCTCGCGCTGTTTTCACTGTCCCGGCTGTCTCTCCTCTCGCGCTGTTTTCACTGTCCCGGCTGTCTCTCCTCCCGTGCTGTTTTCACTGTCTCGGCTCATTCTCCTCTCGTGCTGTTTTCACTGTCCCGGCTGTCTCTCCTCCCGCACTGTTTTCAATGTCCCGGCTCTCTCTCCTCTCGCGCTGTTTTCACTGTCCCGGCTGTCTCTCCTCCCGCACTGTTTTCAATGTCCCGGCTGTCTCTCCTCCCACGCTGTTTTCACTGTCTCGGCTCTCTCTCCTCTCGCGCTGTTTTCACTGTCCCGGCTGTCTCTCCTCCCGCGCTGTTTTCACTGTCGCGGCTGTCTCTCCTCCCGCGCTGTTTTCACTGTCCCGGCTGTCTCTCCTCTCGCGCTGTTTTCACTGTCTCGGCTCTCTCTCCTCTCGCGCTGTTTTCACTGTCCCGGCTGTCTCTCCTCCCGCACTGTTTTCAATGTCCCGGCTCTCTCTCCTCTCGCGCTGTTTTCACTGTCCCGGCTGTCTCTCCTCTCGCGCTGTTTTCACTGTCCCGGCTGTCTCTCCTCCCGCACTGTTTTCACTGTCCCGGCTCTCTCTCCTCCCGCGCTGTTTTCACTGTCTCGGCTCTCTCTCCTCTCGCGCTGTTTTCACTGTCCCGGCTGTCTCTCCTCCCGCACTGTTTTCAATGTCCCGGCTCTCTCTCCTCTCGCGCTGTTTTCACTGTCCCGGCTGTCTCTCCTCCCACGCTGTTTTCACTGTCCCGGCTGTCTCTCCTCCCGCGCTGTTTTCACTGTCCCGGCTCTCTCTCCTCTCGCGCTGTTTTCACTGTGCCAGCTCTCTCTCCTCCCGTGCTGTTTTCACTGCCCCGGCTCTCTCTCCTCCCGCGCTGTTTTCACTGTCACGGCTGTCTCTCCTCTTGCGCTGTTTTCACTGTCCCGGCTGTCTCTCCTCCCGCGCTGTTTTCACTGTCCCGGCTGTCTCTCCTCTCGCGCTGTTTTCACTGTCCCGGCTGGCTCTCCTCCCGCGCTGTTTTCACTGTCCCGGCTGTCTCTCCTCCCGCGCTGTTTTCACTGTCCCGGCTGTCTCTCCTCTCGCGCTGTTTTCACTGTCCCGGCTGTCTCTCCTCCCGCGCTGTTTTCACTGTCCCGGCTGTCTCTCCTCTTGCGCTGTTTTCATTGTCCCGGCTCTCTCTCCTCCCGCGCTGTTTTCACTTTCCCGGCTGTCTCTCCTCCCGCGCTGTTTTCACTGTCCCGGCTGTCTCTCCTCCCGCGCTGTTTTCACTGTCCCGGCTGTCTCTCCTCCCGCGCTGTTTTCACTGTCCCGGCTGTCTCTCCTCTCGCGCTGTTTTCACTGTCCAGAGTTATTTCTGTCTCTCTCGATGTTATGTCTGTATCTGTCTCAGTGTTATTTCTGTCTCTCTCTCGGTGTTATATCTGTCTCTGTCTCAGTGGTTATTTCTGTCTCTCTCTCAGTGTTATGTCTGTCTCACAGTTATGTCTGTATCTGTCTCAGTGTTATTTCTGTCTATCTCTCGGTGTTATATCTGTCTCTGTCTCAGTGGTTATTTCTGTCTCTCGCTCAGTGTTATGTCTGTCTCACAGTTATGTCTGTATCTGTCTCAGTGTTATTTCTGTCTCTCTCGGTGTTATGTCTGTATCTGTCTCACAGTTATGTCTGTATCTGTATCAGTGTTATTTCTGTCTCTCTCTTGGTGCTATGCCTGTATCTGTCTCAGTGTTATCATAGAATCTACAGTGCAGAAGGAGGCCATTCGGCCCATCATGTTTGCAGTGGCTCTTGGAAAGAGCACCCTACTTCAGCTCCAACATTTTGGGCATTAAGGGCAATTTAGCATGGCCAATCTACCTAGCCTGTACATCATTGGACTGTGGGTGGAAACCGGAGCACCCGGAGGAAACCCACGCACACACGGGGAGAACGTGCAGACTCTGCACAGACACTGCCCCAAGCCGGGAATCGAATCTGGGACCCTGGAGCTGTGAAGCAACTGTGCTAACCACTGTGTTACCGTGCTGCGCAGTTATGTCTGTCTCTCTCTCTCAGAGTTATTTCAGTATCTGTCTCCGTGTAATGTCTCTGTCTGTCTCAGTGTTAGGTCAGTCTCTCTCTCTCAGTGTTATGTCTGTATCTGTCTCAGTGATATGTCTGTGTCTGTCTCAGTGTTAGGTCAGTCTCTCTCTCTCAGTGTTATTTCTGTATCTGTCTCAGTGTTATGTCTGTGTCTGTCTCAGTGTTAAGTCTGTCTCTGTCTCAGTGTTAGGTCAGTCTCTCCCACAGTGTTATTTCTGTACCTGTCTCAGTGTTATGTCTGTGTCTGTCTCAGTGTTAGTTCAGTCTCCCCCACAGTGTTATTTCTGTGTCTGCCTCAGTGTTATGTCTGTCTCTGTCTCAGTGTTAGGTCAGTCTCTCTCTCAGTGTTATTTCTGTACCTGTCTCAGTGTTATGTCTGTGTCTGTCTCAGTGTTAGTTCAGTCTCCCCCACAGTGTTATGTCTGCATCTGCCTCAGTGTTATGTCTGTGTCTATCTCAGTGTTAGGTCAGTCTCTCCCACAGTGTTATTTCTGTATCTGTCTCAGTGTTATGTCTGTGTCTGTCTCAGTGTTAGGTCAGTCTCTCCCACAGTGTTATTTCTGTATCTGTCTCAGTGTTACGTCTGTGTCTGTCTCAGTGTTAATTCAGTCTCTCCCACAGTGTTATTTCTGTATCTGTCTCAGTGTTATGTCTGTCTCTGTCTCAGTGTTAGGTCAGTCTCTCCCACAGTGTTATTTCTGTATCTGTCTCAGTGTTATGTCTGTCTCTGGCTCAGTGTTAGGTCAGTCTCTCCCACAGTGTTATTTCTGTATCTGTCTCAGTGTTATGTCTGTGTCTGTCTCAGTGTTAGTTCAGTCTCTCCCACAGTGTTATTTCTGTATCTGTCTCAGTGTTATGTCTGTGTCTGTCTCAGTGTTAGGTCAGTCTCCCCCACAGTGTTATTTCTGTGTCTGTCTCAGTGTTATGTCTGTGTCTGTCTCAGTATTAGTTCAGTCTCTCGCACAGTGTTATGTCTGTGTCTGTCTCAGTGTTATGTCTGTGTCTGTCTCAGTGTTAGGTCAGTCTCTCCCACAGTGTTATTTCTGTACCTGTCTCAGTGTTATGTCTGTCTCTGTCTCAGTGTTTAGATAAGTCTCTCCCACAGTGTTATTTCTGTATCTGTCTCAGTGTTATGTCTGTCTCTGTCTCAGTGTTAGGTCAGTCTCTCCCACAGTGTTATTTCTGTATCTGTCTCAGTGTTATGTCTGTGTCTGTCTCAGTGTTAGGTCAGTCTCTCTCACAGCGTTATTTCTGTATCTGTCTCAGTGATATGTCTGTGTCTGTCTCAGTGTTAGGTCAGTCTCTCTCACAGTGTTATTTCTGTATCTGTCTCAGTGTTATGTCTGTGTCTGTCTCAGTGTTAGGTCAGTCTCTCTCACAGTGTTATTTCTGTATCTGTCTCAGTGTTATGTCTGTGTCTGTCTCAGTGTTAGGTCAGTCTCTCCCACAGTGTTATTTCAGTATCTGTCTCAGTGATATGTCTGTGTCTGTCTCAGTGTTAGGTCAGTCTCTCTCTCAGTGTTATTTCTGTAACTGTCTCAGTGTTATGTCTGTCTCTGTCTCAGTGTTAGGTCAGTCTCTCCCACAGTGTTATTTCTGTATCTGTCTCAGTGTTATGTCTGTGTCTGTCTCAGTGTTAAGTCAGTCTCTCCCACAGTGTTATTCCTGTGTCTGTCTCAGTGTTATGTCTGTCTCTATCTCAGTGTTAGGTCAGTCTCTCTCACAGTGTTATTTCTGTATCTGTCTCAGTGTTATGTCTGTGTCTGTCTCAGTGTTATGTCTGTGTCTGTCTCAGTGTTAGGTCTGTGTCTGTCTCAGTGTTAGGTCAGTCTCTCTCACAGTGTTATGTCTGTGTCTGTCTCAGTGTTAGGTCAGTCTCTCTCACAGTGTTATTTCTGTATCTGTCTCAGTGTTATGTCTGTGTCTGTCTCAGTGTTAGGTCAGTCTCTCCCACAGTGTTATTTCAGTATCTGTCTCAGTGATATGTCTGTGTCTGTCTCAGTGTTAGGTCAGTCTCTCTCTCAGTGTTATTTCTGTAACTGTCTCAGTGTTATGTCTGTCTCTGTCTCAGTGTTAGGTCAGTCTCTCCCACAGTGTTATTTCTGTATCTGTCTCAGTGTTATGTCTGTGTCTGTCTCAGTGTTAAGTCAGTCTCTCCCACAGTGTTATTCCTGTGTCTGTCTCAGTGTTATGTCTGTCTCTATCTCAGTGTTAGGTCAGTCTCTCTCACAGTGTTATTTCTGTATCTGTCTCAGTGTTATGTCTGTGTCTGTCTCAGTGTTATGTCTGTGTCTGTCTCAGTGTTAGGTCTGTGTCTGTCTCAGTGTTAGGTCAGTCTCTCTCACAGTGTTATGTCTGTGTCTGTCTCAGTGTTAGGTCAGTCTCTCTCACAGTGTTATTTCTGTATCTGTCTCAGTGTTATGTCTGTGTCTGTCTCAGTGTTATGTCTGTGTCTGTCTCAGTGTTATGTCTGTGTCTGTCTCAGTGTTAGGTCAGTCTCTCTCACAGTGTTATTTCTGTATCTGTCTCAGTGTTATGTCTGTCTCAGTGTTATGTCTGTGTCTGTCTCAGTGTTAGGTCAGTCTCTCTCACAGTGTTATGTCTGTATCTGTCGCAGTGTTATGTCTGTGTCTGTCTCAGTGTTAGGTCAGTCTCTCTCACAGCGATGTCTCTTCATCCGCCGTCCATGAAAGTGTATTTATTTCTGTGCTTGATGGCTGGTGTTTTTACCTGTATTTGACGGGTGTTATCCAATTACACTTTCAGCGCCCTCTTCATGCTTTCCTGGAATGTTCCCCTGACGTTTGCCTGTATTCCAAGGATCCTAACATCTCCGCTGAGCGAGCAGTGGAGAGGCAGACTGAGTATATCTGAGATGGGGAGGGCGGGGGAGAGAGAGAGATGGTGACGGAGAACAGTTAATAAGAGGTGGAAAACCATGCGGAAGAGCCAACACTCTGTCCACTTTAGCCGTGCCTCTTTGCCTCCTCCATTTGCTCATGTCTCCTTGCTGAATGGCTGGGGCACGTCCCCCCCCCCCCCCCCACCCCTCTCCCCCGGCTGCATGAGCAGCTATCACCGAGAGATGAACACAGTTATTAAATTATTAAACATTAATACCATTTCAGGGACAGCTCGCAGCACATGCAAGATCGGGTTTCTATATTAAATATTAAAAACAAAGGTTGGGCTTTGTGAATTCACAGGAGATATTCGGGATGGGAACACCAGGCTCACTCACACCAATGGTTCTATTTAAAGCAGCACAGTGTCTGAGGTCAGCATAAACTCTGACTGCCTGCATGCCCTCACTGCTAATGTGAGTGTAACTATTGTGGAATAACTGCTCACATCGCCACTCCCAGGACAGGTAGAGCACGGGGTTAGATGCAGAGTAAAGCTCCCTCTATACTGTCCCCATCAAACACTCCCAGGACAGGTAGAGCATGGGGTTGGATGCAGAGGAAAGCTCCCGCTACACTGTCCCCATCAAACACTCCCAGGACAGGTACAGCATGGGGTTAGATGCAGAGTAAAGCTCCCTCTACACTGTCCCATCAAACACTCCCAGGACAGGTACAGCACGGGGTTAGATACGGAGGAAAGCTCCCTCTGCACTGTCCCCATCAAACACGCTCAGGACAGGTACAGCACGGGGCTAGATACAGAGTAAAGCTCCCTCTACACTGTCCCCATCAAACACTCCCAGGACAGGTACAGCACGGGCTTAGATACAGAGTAAAGCTCCCTCTACACTGTCCCCATCAAACACTCCCAGGACAGGTACAGCGCGGGGTTAGATACAGAGTAAAGCTCCCTCTACACTGTCCCCATCAAACACTCCCAGGACAGGTACAGCACGGGATTAGATACAGAGTAAAGCTCCCTCTACACTGTCCCCAACAAACACTCGCAGGACAGGTACAGCACGGGGTTAGAGACAGAGTAAAGCGCCCTCTACACTGTCCCAATAAACACTCGCAGGACAGGTACAGCACGGGGTTAGATACAGAGTAAAGCTCCCTCTACACTGTCCCCATCAAACACTCCCAGGACAGGTACAGCACAGGGTTAGATACAGAGTAAAGCTCCCTCCACACTGTCCCCTTCAAACACTCCAAGGACAGGTACAGCAGGGGGTTAGATACGGAGTAAAGCTCCATCTACACTGTCCCCATCAAACACTCCCAGGACAGGTACAGCATGGGGTTAGATACAGAGAAAAGCTCCCTCTACACTGTCCCCATCAAACACTCCCAGGACAGGTACAGAACTGGGTTAGATACAGAGTGAGGCTCCCTCTACACTGTCCCCATCAAACACTCCCAGGACAGGTACAGCACTGGGTTAAATACAGAGTAAAGCTCCCTCCACACTGTCCCATCAAACACTCCCAGGACAGGTACCGTATGGGGTGAGATAGAGGAAAGGTGTTGGGGGTAAAGTCAGGGACAGTGTCAGGGGGACAGTGTGAGGGGGACAGTGTCAGGGGGACAGTGTCAGGGACAGTGTCAGGAACAGTGTCAGGGACAGTGTCAGGGGGACAGTGTCAGGAACAGTGTCAGGGACAGTGTCAGGGGGACAGTGTCAGGGGGACAGTGTCAGGGACAGTGTCAGGGACAGTGTCAGGGGGACAGTGTCAGGGACAGTGTCAGGGACAGTGTCAGGGGGACAGTGTCAGGGGGACAGAGTCAGGGGGACAGTGTCAGGGACAGTGTCAGGGTCAGTGTCAGGAGGACAGTGTCAGGGACAGTGTCAGGGGGACAGTGTTATGGACAGTGTCAGGGGGACAGTGTCAGGGGGACAGTGTCAGGGACAGTGTCAGGGGGACAGTGTCAGGGGGACAGTGTCAGGGACAGTGTCAGGGGGACAGTGTCAGGGGGAAAGTGTCAGGGACAGTGTCAGGGGGACAGTGTCAGGGGGACAGTGTCAGGGACAGTGTCAGGGACAGTGTCAGGGGGACAGTGTCAGGGGGACAGTGTCAGGGACAGTGTCAGGAGGACAGTGTCAGGGACAGTGTCAGGGGGACAGTGTCAGGGACAGTGTCAGGGACAGTGTCAGGGGGACAGTGTCAGGGACAGTGTCAGGGACAGTGTCAGGGGGACAGTGTCAGGAGGACAGTGTCAGGGGGACAGTGTCAGGGACAGTGTCAGGGGGACAGTGTCAGGAGAACAGTGTCAGGGACAGTGTCAGGGGGACAGTGTCAGGGGGACAGTGTCAGGGGGACAGTGTCAGGGACAGTGTCAGGTGGACAGTGTCAGGGGGACAGTGTCAGAGACAGTGTCAGGGACAGTGTCAGGCGGACAGTGTCAGGGACAGTGTCATGGGGACAGTGTCAGGGACAGTGTCAGGGACAGTGTCAGGGGGACAGTGTCAGGGACAGTGTCAGGGACAGTGTCAGGGGGACAGTGTCAGGGACAGTGTCAGGGACAGTGTCAGGGGGACAGTGTCAGGGGGACAGAGTCAGGGGGACAGTGTCAGGGACAGTGTCAGGGTCAGTGTCAGGAGGACAGTGTCAGGGACAGTGTCAGGGGGACAGTGTTAGGGACAGTGTCAGGGGGACAGTGTCAGGGGGACAGTGTCAGGGACAGTGTCAGGGGGACAGTGTCAGGGGGACAGTGTCAGGGACAGTGTCAGGGGGACAGTGTCAGGGGGACAGTGTCAGGGACAGTGTCAGGGGGACAGTGTCAGGGGGACAGTGTCAGGGACAGTGTCAGGGACAGTGTCAGGGGGACAGTGTCAGGGGGACAGTGTCAGGGACAGTGTCAGGAGGACAGTGTCAGGGACAGTGTCAGGGGGACAGTGTCAGGGACAGTGTCAGGGACAGTGTCAGGGGGACAGTGTCAGGGACAGTGTCAGGGACAGTGTCAGGGGGACAGTGTCAGGAGGACAGTGTCAGGGGGACAGTGTCAGGGACAGTGTCAGGGGGACAGTGTCAGGAGAACAGTGTCAGGGACAATGTCAGGGGGACAGTGTCAGGGGGACAGTGTCAGGGACAGTGTCAGGTGGACAGTGTCAGGGGGACAGTGTCAGAGACAGTGTCAGGGACAGTGTCAGGCGGACAGTGTCAGGGACAGTGTCATGGGGACAGTGTCAGGGACAGTGTCAGGGACAGTCTCAGGGGGACAGTGTCAGGGACAGTGTCAGGGGGACAGTGTCAGGGACAGTGTCAGGGACAGTGTCAGGGGGACAGTGTCAGGGACAGTGTCAGGGACAGTGTCAGGGACAGTGTCAGGAGGACAGTGTCAGGGGGACAGTGTCAGGGACAGTGTCAGGGGGACAGTGTCAGGAGAACAGTGTCAGGGACAGTGTCAGGCGGACAGTGTCAGGGGGACAGTGTCAGGGGGACAGTGTCAGGGGGACAGTGTCAGGGACAGTGTCAGGGGGACAGTGTCAGGGACAGTGTCAGGGGGACAGTGTCAGGGACAGTGTCAGGGACAGTGTCAGGCGGACAGTGTCAGGGGGACAGTGTCAGGGGGACAGTGTCAGGGACAGTGTCAGGGGGACAGTGTCAGGGACAGTGTCAGGGACAGTGTCAGGCGGACAGTGTCAGGGACAGTGTCAGGGGGACAGTGTCAGGGTCAGTGTCAGCGACAGTGTCAGGGGGACAGTGTCAGGGGGACAGTGTCAGGGGGACAGTGTCAGGGACAGTGTCAGGGACAGTGTCAGGGGGACAGTGTCAGGGACAGTGTCAAGAGGACAGTGTCAGGGTCAGTGTCAGGGACAGTGTCAGGCGGACAGTGTCAGGGACAGTGTCAGGGGGACAGTGTCAGGGGGACAGTGTCAGGGGGACAGTGTCAGGGACAGTGTCAGGGGGACAGTGTCAGGGACAGTGTCAGGGGGACAGTGTCAGGGACAGTGTCAGGGACAGTGTCAGGGGGACAGTGTCAGGGACAGTGTCAGGGGGACAGTGTCAGGGGGACAGTGTCAGGGGGACAGTGTCAGGGACAGTGTCAGGGGGACAGTGTCAGGGGGACAGTGTCAGGGACAGTGTCAGGGTCAGTGTCAGGGGGACAGTGTCAGGGGGACAGTGTCAGGGACAGTGTCAGGGACAGTGTCAGGGGGACAGTGTCAGGGACAGTGTCAGGGGGACAGTGTCAGGGACAGTGTCAGGGACAGTGTCAGGGGGACAGTGTCAGGGACAGTGTCAGGGGGACAGTGTCAGGGGGACAGTGTCAGGGACAGTGTCAGGGGGACAGTGTCAGGGGGACAGTGTCAGGGGGACAGTGTCAGGGACAGTGTCAGGGGGACAGTGTCAGGGGCAGTGTCAGGGACAGTGTCAGGGGGACAGTGTCAGGGGGACAGTGTCAGGGACAGTGTCAGGGACAGTGTCAGGGGGACAGTGTCAGGGACAGTGTCAGGGTCAGTGTCAGGGGGACAGCGTCAGGGGGACAGTGTCAGGGGGACAGTGTCAGGGGGACAGTGTCAGGGACAGTGTCAGGGGGACAGTGTCAGGGGGACAGTGTCAGGGACAGTGTCAGGGGGACAGTGTCAGGGGGACAGTGTCAGGGGGACAGTGTCAGGGACAGTGTCAGGGGGACAGTGTCAGGGGGACAGTGTCAGGGACAGTGTCAGGGGGACAGTGTCAGGGGGACAGTGTCAGGGGGACAGTGTCAGGGGGACAGTGTCAGGGACAGTGTCAGGGGGACAGTGTCAGGGGGACAGTGTCAGGGGGACAGTGTCAGGGGGACAGTGTCAGGGACAGTGTCAGGGACAGTGTCAGGGACAGTGTCAGGGGGACAGTGTCCGGGACAGTGTCAGGGGGACAGTGTCAGGGGGACAGTGTCAGGGACAGTGTCAGGGGGACAGTGTCAGGGGGACAGTGTCAGGGGGACAGTGTCAGGGACAGTGTCAGGGGGACAGAGTCAGGGACAGAGTCAGGGACAGTGTCAGGGGGACAGTGTCAGGGACAGTGTCAGGGACAGTGTCAGGGACAGTGTCAGGGGGACAGTGTCACGGGGACAGTGTCAGGGACAGTGTCAGGGACAGTGTCAGGGGTACAGTGTCAGGGACAGTGTCAGGGGGACAGTGTCAGGGGGACAGTGTCAGGGGGACAGTGTCAGCGACACTGTCAGGGGGAAAGTGTCAGGGGGGCAGTGTCAGGGGAACAGTGTCAGGGGGACAGTGTCAGGGACAGTGTCAGGGGGACAGTGTCAGGGGGACAGTGTCAGGGACAGTGTCAGGGGGACAGTGTCAGGGACAGTGTCAGGGGGACAGTGTCAGGGGGTCAGTGTCAGGGACAGTGTCAGGGGGACAGTGTCAGGGACAGTGACAGGGACAGTGTCAGGGGGACAGTGTGAGGGACAGTGTCAAAGAACAAAAACAAACAAAGAACAAAGAAATGTACAGCACAGGAACAGGCCCTTCGGCCCTCCAAGCCCGTGCCGACCATACTGCCCGACTAAACTACAATCTTCTACACTTCCTGGGTCCGTATCCTTCTATTCCCATCCTATTCATATATTTGTCAAGATGCCCCTTAAATGTCCCTATCGTCCCTGCCTCCACTACCTCCTCCGGTAGTGAGTTCCAGGCACCCACTACCCTCTGCGTAAAAAACTTGCCTCGTACATCTACTCTAAACTTTGCCCCTCTCACCTTAAACCTATGCCCCCTAGTAATTGACCCCTCTACCCTGGGGAAAAGCCTGACACTGTGGGACAGTCAGGGGGACAGTGTCAGGGACAGTGTCAGGGACAGTGTCAGGGGGACAGTGTCAGGGACAGTGTCAGGGGGACAGTGTCAGGGGGACAGTGTCAGGGACAGTGTCAGGGACAGTGTCAGGGGGACAGTGTCAGGGACAGTGTCAGGGGGACAGTGTCAGGGGGACAGTGTCAGGGAGACAGTGTCAGGGACAGTGTCAGGGGGACAGTGTCAGGGGGACAGTGTCAGGGACAGTGTCAGGGGAACAGTGTCAGGGGGTCAGTGTCAGGGGGACAGTGTCAGGGACAGTGTCTGGGGGACAGTGTCAGGGGGACAGTGTCAGGGACAGTGTCAGGGGGACAGTGTCAGGGGGACAGTGTCACGGGGACAGTGTCAGGGGGACAGTGTCAGGGACAGTGTCAGGGGGACAGTGTCAGGGACAGTGTCAGGGGGACAGTGTCAGGGGGACAGTGTCAGGGACAGTGTCAGGGGGACAGTGTCAGGGGGACAGTGTCAGGGGGACAGTGTCAGGGACAGTGTCAGGGGGACAGTGTCAGGGACAGTGTCAGGGGGACAGTGTCAGGGGGACAGTGTCAGGGACAGTGTCAGGGGGACAGTGTCAGGGACAGTGTCAGGGGGACAGTGTCAGGGACAGTGTCAGGGGGACAGTGTCAGGCGGACAGTGTCAGGGACAGTGTCAGGGGGACAGTGTCAGGGACAGTGTCAGGGGGACAGTGTCAGGGACAGTGTCAGAGGGACAGTGTCAGGGACAGTGTCAGGGGGACAGTGTCAGGGGGACAGTGTCAGGGGGACAGTGTCAGGGACAGTGTCAGGGGGACAGTGTCAGGGGGACAGTGTCAGGGACAGTGTCAGGGGGACAGTGTCAGGGACAGTGTCGGGGGGACAGTGTCAGGGGGACAGTGTAAGGGACAGTGTCAGGGGGACAGTGTCAGGGGGACAGTGTCAGGGACAGTGTCAGGGGGACAGTGTCAGGGGGACAGTGTCAGGGACAGTGTCAGGGGGACAGTGTCAGGGGGACAGTGTCAGGGGGACAGTGTCAGGGGGACAGTGTCAGGGGCAGTGTCAGGGGGACAGTGTCAGGGACAGTGTCAGGGACAGTGTTCAGGGGGACAGTGTCAGGGACAGTGTCAGGGACAGTGTCTGGGGGACAGTGTCAGGGGGACAGTGTCAGGGGGACAGTGTCAGGGACAGTGTCAGAGACAGTGTCAGGGGGACAGTGTCAGGGGGACAGTTTCAGGGGGACAGTGTCAGGGGGACAGTGTCAGGGACAGTGTCAGGGGGACAGTGTCAGGGGGACAGTGTCAGGGGGACAGTGTCAGAGACAGTGTCAGGGACAGTGTCACGGGGACAGTGTCAGGGGGACAGTGTCAGGGACAGTGTCAGGGGGACAGTGTCAGGGACAGTGTCAGGGGGACAGTGTCAGGGGGACAGTGTCAGGGACGGTGTCAGGGGGACAGTGTCAGGGGGACAGTGTCAGGGGGACAGTGTCAGGGACAGTGTCAGGGGGACAGTGTCAGGGACAGTGTCAGGGGGACAGTGTCAGGGGGACAGTGTCAGGGACAGTGTCAGGGACAGTTTCAGGGGGACAGTGTCAGGGGGACAGTGTCAGGGACAGTGTCAGGTGGACAGTGTCAGGGGGAAAGTGTCAGGGGGACAGTGTCAGGGACAGTGTCAGGGACAGTGTCAGGGGGACAGTGTCAGGGACAGTGTCAGGGACAGTGTCAGGGGGACAGTGTCAGGGACAGTGTCAGGGGGACAGTGTCAGGGGGACAGTGTCAGGGACAGTGTCAGGGACAGTGTCAGGGGGACAGTGTCAGGGACAGTGTCAGGGGGACAGTGTCAGGGACAGTGTCAGGGGGACAGTGTCAGGGAGACAGTGTCAGGGGCAATGTCAGGGGGACAGTGTCAGGGGGACAGTGTCAGGGGCAGTGTCAGGGGGACAGTGTCAGGGGGACAGTGTCAGGGACAGTGTCAGGGGGACAGTGTCAGGGGGACAGTGTCAGGGGGACAGTGTCAGGGACAGTGTCAGGGGGACAGTGTCAGGGGGACAGTGTCAGGGACAGTGTCAGGGGGACAGAGTCAGGGGGACAGTGTCAGGGGGACAGTGTCAGGGACAGTGTCAGGGGGACAGTGTCAGGGACAGTGTCAGGGGGACAGTGTCAGGGGGACAGTGTCAGGGGGACAGTGTCAGGGACAGTGTCAGGGGGTCAGTGTCAGGGACAGTGTCAGGGGGACAGTGTCAGGGACAGTGTCAGGGGGACAGTGTCAGGGACAGTGTCAGGGGGACAGTGTCAGGGGGACAGTGTCAGGGACAGTGTCAGGGGGTCAGTGTCAGGGACAGTGTCAGGGGGACAGTGTCAGGGACAGTGTCAGGGGGACAGTGTCAGGGAGAGAGTGTCAGGGGCAATGTCAGGGGGAGTGTCAGGGAGACAGTGTCAGGGACAGTGTCAGGGGGACAGTGTCAGGGACAGTGTCAGGGGGACAGTGTCAGGGGGACAGTGTCAGGGACAGTGTCAGGGGGACAGTGTCAGGGACAGTGTCAGGGGGACAGTGTCAGGGGGACAGTGTCAGGGACAGTGTCAGGGGGACAGTGTCAGGGACAGTGTGAGGGACAGTGTCAGGGACAGTGTCAGGGGGACAGTGTCAGGGGGACAGTGTCAGGGGGACAGTGTCAGTGGGGCAGTGTCAGGGGGACAGTGTCAGGGGGACAGTGTCAGGGACAGTGTCAGGGGGGCAGTGTCAGGGGGACAGTGTCAGGGGGGCAGTGTCAGGGGGACAGTGTCAGGGGGACAGTGTCAGGGGGGCAGTGTCAGGGGGACAGTGTCAGGGGGACAGTGTCAGGGGGGCAGTGTCAGGGGGACAGTGTCAGGGGGACAGTGTCAGGGACAGTGTCAGGGGGACAGTGTCAGGGACAGTGTCAGGGGGACAGTGTCAGGGACAGTGTCAGGGACAGTGTCAGGGACAGTGTCAGGGGGACAGTGTCAGGGACAGTGTCAGGGACAGTGTCAGGGGGACAGTGTCAGGGGGACAGTGTCAGGGACAGTGTCAGGGGGACAGTGTTAGGGTCAGTGTCAGGGACAGTGTCAGGGGGACAGTGTCAGGGACAGTGTCAGGGGGACAGTGTCAGGGACAGTGTCAGGGACAGTGTCAGGGGGACAGTGTCAGGGGCACTGTGTCAGGGACAGTGTCAGGGGGACAGTGTCAGGGGGACAGTGTCAGGGGGACAGTGTCAGGGACAGTGTCAGGGGGACAGTGTCAGGGGGACAGTGTCAGGGACAGTGTCAGGGGGACAGTGTCAGGGACAGTTTCAGGGGGACAGTGTCAGGGGGACAGTGTCAGGGGGACAGTGTCAGGGACAGTTTCAGGGGGACAGTGTCAGGGGGACAGTGTCAGGGGGACAGTGTCAGGGACAGTGTCAGGGGGACAGTGTCAGGGACAGTCTCAGGGGGACAGTGTCAGGGACAGTGTAAGGGACAGTGTCAGGGGGACAGTGTCAGGGACAGTGTCAGGGGGACAGTGTCAGTGGGACAGTGTCAGGGGGACAGTGTCAGGGACAGTGTCAGGGACAGTGTCAGGGGGACAGTGTCGGGGGGACAGTGTCAGGGACAGTGTCAGGGGGACAGTGTCAGGGGGACAGTGTCAGGGACAGTGTCAGGGGGACAGTGTCAGGGACAGTGTCAGGGGGACAGTGTCAGGGACAGTTTCAGGGGGACAGTGTCAGGGACAGTGTCAGGGGGACACTGTCAGGGGGACAGTGTCAGGGGGACAGTGTCAGGGACAGTGTAAGGGACTGTGTCAGGGGGACAGTGTCAGGGGCAGTGTCAGGGGGACAGTGTCAGGGACAGTGTCAGGGGGACAGTGTCAGGGACAGTGTCAGGGACAGTGTCAGGGACAGTGTCAGGGGGACAGTGTCTGGGACAGTGTCAGGGGGACAGTGTCAGGGACAGTGTCAGGGACAGTGTCAGGGACAGTGTCAGGGGGACAGTGTCAGGGGGACAGTGTCAGGGGGACAGTGTCAGGGACAGTGTAAGGGACAGTGTCAGGGACAGTGTCAGGGGGACAGTGTCAGGGGGACAGTGTCAGGGACAGTGTCAGGGGGACAGTGTCAGGGACAGTGTCAGGGGGACAGTGTCAGGGGGACAGTGTCAGGGGGACAGTGTCGGGGGACAGTGTCAGGGAGGGTGTAAGGGACAGTGTCAGGGACAGTGTCAGGGGGACAGTGTCAGGGGGACAGTATCAGGGACAGTTTCAGGGGGACAGTGTCAGGGGGACAGTGTCAGGGACAGTGTCAGGGGGACAGTGTCAGGGACAGTGTCAGGGGGACAGTGTCAGGGGGACAGTGTCAGGGGGACAGTGTCAGGGACAGTGTCAGGGGGACAGTGTCAGGGGGACAGTGTCAGGGACAGTGTCAGGGGGACAGTGTCAGGGGGACAGTGTCAGGGACAGTGTCATTGACAGTGTCAGGGGGACAGTGTCAGGGGGACAGTGTCAGGGACAGTGTCAGGGGAACAGTGTCAGGGGGACAGTGACAGGGACAGTGTCAGGGGGACAGTGTCAGGGACAGTGTCAGGGGGACAGTGTCAGGGGGACAGTGTCAGGGACAGTGTCATTGACAGTGTCAGGGGGACAGTGTCAGGGGGACAGTGTCAGGGACAGTGTCAGGGGGACAGTGTCAGGGGGACAGTGTCAGGGACAGTGTCCGGGGGACAGTGTCAGGGACAGTGTCCGGGGGACAGTGTCAGGGACAGTGTCAGGGGGACAGTGTCAGGGGGACAGTGTCAGGGACAGTGTCCTGGGGACAGTGTCAGGGACAGTGTCAGGGGGACAGTGTCAGGGGGACAGTGTCAGGGACAGTGTCAGGGTCAGTGTCAGGGACAGTGTCAGGGACAGTGTCAGGGGGACAGTGTCAGGGGGACAGTGTCAGGGACAGTGTCAGGGGGACAGTGGCAGGGGGACAGTGTCAGGGGGACAGCGTCAGGGGGACAGTGTCAGGGACAGTGTCAGGGACAGTGTCAGGGACAGTGTCAGGGGGACAGTGTCAGGGACAGTGTCAGGGACAGTGTCAGGGACAGTGTCAGGGGGACAGTGTCAGGGAGACAGTGTCAGGGGGACAGTGTCAGGGACAGTGTCAGGGACAGTGTCAGGGGGACAGTGTTAGGGACAGTGTCAGGGACAGTGTCTGGGGGACAGTGTCAGGGGGACAGTGTCAGGGGGACAGTGTCAGGGACAGTGTCAGGGGGACAGTGTCAGGGACAGTGTCAGGGGGACAGTGTCAGGGGGACAGTGTCAGGGACAGTGTCAGGGGGACAGTGTCAGGGACAGTGTCAGGGGGACAGTGTCAGGGACAGTGTCAGGGACAGTGTCAGGGACAGTGTCAGGGGGACAGTGTTAGGGACAGTGTCAGGGACAGTGTCTGGGGGACAGTGTCAGGGGGACAGTGTCAGGGGGACAGTGTCAGGGACAGTGTCAGGGGGACAGTGTCAGGGACAGTGTCAGGGGGACAGTGTCAGGGACAGTGTCAGGGACAGTGTCAGGGACAGTGTCAGGGGGACAGTGTTAGGGACAGTGTCAGGGACAGTGTCTGGGGGACAGTGTCAGGGACAGTGTCAGGGGGACAGTGTCAGGGGGACAGTGTCAGGGACAGTGTCAGGGGGACAGTGTCAGGGACAGTGTCAGGGACAGTGTCAGGGACAGTGTCAGGGGGACAGTGTCAGGGACAGTGTCCGGGGGACAGTGTCAGGGACAGTATCAGGGGGACAGTGTCAGGGGGACAGTGTCAGGGACAGTGTCAGGGACAGTGTCAGGGACAGTGTCAGGGGGACAGTGTCAGGGACAGTGTCCGGGGGACAGTGTCAGGGACAGTGTCCGGGGGACAGTGTCAGGGACAGTGTCAGGGACAGTGTCAGGGACAGTGTCAGGGGGACAGTGTCAGGGGGACAGTGTCAGGGACAGTGTCAGGGGGACAGTGTCAGGGGGACAGTGTCAGGGGGGCAGTGTCAGGGACAGTGTCAGGGACAGTGTCAGGGGGACAGTGTCAGGGGGACAGTGTCAGGGACAATGTCAGGGGGACAGTGTCAGGGGGACAGTGTCAGGGACAGTGTCAGGGGGACAGTGTCAGGGACAGTGTCAGGGGGCCAGTGTCAGGGTCAGTGTCAGGGGGACAGTGTCAGGGGGACAGTGTCAGGGACAGTGTCAGGGGGACAGTGTCAGGGACAGTGTCAGGGGGACAGTGTCAGGGGGACAGTGTCAGGGGGACAGTGTCAGGGACAGTGTCAGGGAGACAGTGTCAGGGGGACAGTGTCAGGGACAGTGTCAGGGACAGTGTCAGGGAGACAGTGTCAGGGGGACAGTGTCAGGGGGACAGTGTCAGGGGGACAGTGTCAGGGACAGTGTCAGCGACAGTGTCATGGGGACAGTGTAAGGGGGACAGTGTCAGGGACAGTGTCAGGGAGACAGTGTCAGGGGGACAGTGTCAGGGACAGTGTCAGGGACAGTGTCAGGGGGACAGTGTCAGGGACAGTGTCAGGGACAGTGTCAGGGGGACAGTGTCAGGGACAGTGTCAGGGACAGTGTCAGGGACAGTGTCAGGGGGACAGTGTCAGGGACAGTGTCAGGGACAGTGTCAGGGACAGTGTCAGGGGGACAGTGTCAGGGGGACAGTGTCAGGGACAGTGTCAGGGGGACAGTGTCAGTGGGACAGTGTCAGGGACAGTGTCAGGGACAGTGTCAGGGACAGTGTCAGGGGGACAGTGTCAGGGACAGTGTCAGGGGGACAGTGTCAGGGGGACAGTGTCAGGGACAGTGTCAGAGACAGTGTCAGGGGGACAGTGTCAGGGGGACAGTGTCAGGGACAGTGTCAGGGGGACAGTGTCAGGGAAAGTGTCAGGGGGACAGTGTCAGGGGGACAGTGTCAGGGACAGTGTCAGGGGGACAGTGTCAGGGGGACAGTGTCAGGGACAGTGTCAGGGGGACAGTGTCAGGGACAGTGTCAGGGGGACAGTGTCAGGGGGACAGTGTCAGGGACAGTGTCAGGGGGTCAGTGTCAGGGACAGTGTCAGGGGGACAGTGTCAGGGACAGTGTCAGGGGGACAGTGTCAGGGAGAGAGTGTCAGGGGCAATGTCAGGGGGAGTGTCAGGGAGACAGTGTCAGGGACAGTGTCAGGGGGACAGTGTCAGGGACAGTGTCAGGGGGACAGTGTCAGGGGGACAGTGTCAGGGACAGTGTCAGGGGGACAGTGTCAGGGACAGTGTCAGGGGGACAGTGTCAGGGGGACAGTGTCAGGGACAGTGTCAGGGGGACAGTGTCAGGGACAGTGTGAGGGACAGTGTCAGGGACAGTGTCAGGGGGACAGTGTCAGGGGGACAGTGTCAGGGGGACAGTGTCAGTGGGGCAGTGTCAGGGGGACAGTGTCAGGGGGACAGTGTCAGGGACAGTGTCAGGGGGGCAGTGTCAGGGGGACAGTGTCAGGGGGGCAGTGTCAGGGGGACAGTGTCAGGGGGACAGTGTCAGGGGGGCAGTGTCAGGGGGACAGTGTCAGGGGGACAGTGTCAGGGGGGCAGTGTCAGGGGGACAGTGTCAGGGGGACAGTGTCAGGGACAGTGTCAGGGGGACAGTGTCAGGGACAGTGTCAGGGGGACAGTGTCAGGGACAGTGTCAGGGACAGTGTCAGGGGGACAGTGTCAGGGACAGTGTCAGGGACAGTGTCAGGGGGACAGTGTCAGGGGGACAGTGTCAGGGACAGTGTCAGGGGGACAGTGTTAGGGTCAGTGTCAGGGACAGTGTCAGGGGGACAGTGTCAGGGACAGTGTCAGGGGGACAGTGTCAGGGACAGTGTCAGGGACAGTGTCAGGGGGACAGTGTCAGGGGCACTGTGTCAGGGACAGTGTCAGGGGGACAGTGTCAGGGGGACAGTGTCAGGGGGACAGTGTCAGGGACAGTGTCAGGGGGACAGTGTCAGGGGGACAGTGTCAGGGACAGTGTCAGGGGGACAGTGTCAGGGACAGTTTCAGGGGGACAGTGTCAGGGGGACAGTGTCAGGGGGACAGTGTCAGGGACAGTTTCAGGGGGACAGTGTCAGGGGGACAGTGTCAGGGGGACAGTGTCAGGGACAGTGTCAGGGGGACAGTGTCAGGGACAGTGTCAGGGGGACAGTGTCAGGGACAGTGTAAGGGACAGTGTCAGGGGGACAGTGTCAGGGACAGTGTCAGGGGGACAGTGTCAGTGGGACAGTGTCAGGGGGACAGTGTCAGGGACAGTGTCAGGGACAGTGTCAGGGGGACAGTGTCGGGGGGACAGTGTCAGGGACAGTGTCAGGGGGACAGTGTCAGGGGGACAGTGTCAGGGACAGTGTCAGGGGGACAGTGTCAGGGACAGTGTCAGGGGGACAATGTCAGGGACAGTTTCAGGGGGACAGTGTCAGGGACAGTGTCAGGGGTACACTGTCAGGGGGACAGTGTCAGGGGGACAGTGTCAGGGACAGTGTAAGGGACTGTGTCAGGGGGACAGTGTCAGGGGCAGTGTCAGGGGGACAGTGTCAGGGACAGTGTCAGGGGGACAGTGTCAGGGACAGTGTCAGGGACAGTGTCAGGGACAGTGTCAGGGGGACAGTGTCTGGGACAGTGTCAGGGGGACAGTGTCAGGGACAGTGTCAGGGACAGTGTCAGGGACAGTTTCAGGGGGACAGTGTCAGGGGGACAGTGTCAGGGGGACAGTGTCAGGGGGACAGTGTCAGGGACAGTGTAAGGGACAGTGTCAGGGACAGTGTCAGGGGGACAGTGTCAGGGGGACAGTGTCAGGGACAGTGTCAGGGGGACAGTGTCAGGGACAGTGTCAGGGGGACAGTGTCAGGGGGACAGTGTCAGGGGGACAGTGTCGGGGGACAGTGTCAGGGAGGGTGTAAGGGACAGTGTCAGGGACAGTGTCAGGGGGACAGTGTCAGGGGGACAGTATCAGGGACAGTTTCAGGGGGACAGTGTCAGGGGGACAGTGTCAGGGACAGTGTCAGGGGGACAGTGTCAGGGACAGTGTCAGGGGGACAGTGTCAGGGGGACAGTGTCAGGGGGACAGTGTCAGGGACAGTGTCAGGGGGACAGTGTCAGGGGGACAGTGTCAGGGACAGTGTCAGGGGGACAGTGTCAGGGGGACAGTGTCAGGGACAGTGTCATTGACAGTGTCAGGGGGACAGTGTCAGGGGGACAGTGTCAGGGACAGTGTCAGGGGGACAGTGTCAGGGGGACAGTGACAGGGACAGTGTCAGGGGGACAGTGTCAGGGACAGTGTCAGGGGGACAGTGTCAGGGGGACAGTGTCAGGGACAGTGTCATTGACAGTGTCAGGGGGACAGTGTCAGGGGGACAGTGTCAGGGACAGTGTCAGGGGGACAGTGTCAGGGGGACAGTGTCAGGGACAGTGTCCGGGTGACAGTGTCAGGGACAGTGTCCGGGGGACAGTGTCAGGGACAGTGTCAGGGGGACAGTGTCAGGGGGACAGTGTCAGGGACAGTGTCCTGGGGACAGTGTCAGGGACAGTGTCAGGGGGACAGTGTCAGGGGGACAGTGTCAGGGACAGTGTCAGGGTCAGTGTCAGGGACAGTGTCAGGGACAGTGTCAGGGGGACAGTGTCAGGGGGACAGTGTCAGGGACAGTGTCAGGGGGACAGTGGCAGGGGGACAGTGTCAGGGGGACAGCGTCAGGGGGACAGTGTCAGGGACAGTGTCAGGGACAGTGTCAGGGACAGTGTCAGGGGGACAGTGTCAGGGACAGTGTCAGGGACAGTGTCAGGGACAGTGTCAGGGACAGTGTCAGGGGGACAGTGTCAGGGGGACAGTGTCAGGGGGACAGTGTCAGGGACAGTGTCAGGGACAGTGTCAGGGGGACAGTGTTAGGGACAGTGTCAGGGACAGTGTCTGGGGGACAGTGTCAGGGGGACAGTGTCAGGGGGACAGTGTCAGGGACAGTGTCAGGGGGACAGTGTCAGGGACAGTGTCAGGGGGACAGTGTCAGGGGGACAGTGTCAGGGACAGTGTCAGGGGGACAGTGTCAGGGACAGTGTCAGGGGGACAGTGTCAGGGACAGTGTCAGGGACAGTGTCAGGGACAGTGTCAGGGGGACAGTGTTAGGGACAGTGTCAGGGACAGTGTCTGGGGGACAGTGTCAGGGGGACAGTGTCAGGGGGACAGTGTCAGGGACAGTGTCAGGGGGACAGTGTCAGGGACAGTGTCAGGGGGACAGTGTCAGGGACAGTGTCAGGGACAGTGTCAGGGACAGTGTCAGGGGGACAGTGTTAGGGACAGTGTCAGGGACAGTGTCTGGGGGACAGTGTCAGGGACAGTGTCAGGGGGACAGTGTCAGGGGGACAGTGTCAGGGACAGTGTCAGGGGGACAGTGTCAGGGACAGTGTCAGGGACAGTGTCAGGGACAGTGTCAGGGGGACAGTGTCAGGGACAGTGTCCGGGGGACAGTGTCAGGGACAGTATCAGGGGGACAGTGTCAGGGGGACAGTGTCAGGGACAGTGTCAGGGACAGTGTCAGGGACAGTGTCAGGGGGACAGTGTCAGGGACAGTGTCCGGGGGACAGTGTCAGGGACAGTGTCCGGGGGACAGTGTCAGGGACAGTGTCAGGGACAGTGTCAGGGACAGTGTCAGGGGGACAGTGTCAGGGGGACAGTGTCAGGGACAGTATCAGGGGGACAGTGTCAGGGGGACAGTGTCAGGGGGGCAGTGTCAGGGACAGTGTCAGGGACAGTGTCAGGGGGACAGTGTCAGGGGGACAGTGTCAGGGACAATGTCAGGGGGACAGTGTCAGGGGGACAGTGTCAGGGACAGTGTCAGGGGGACAGTGTCAGGGACAGTGTCAGGGGGCCAGTGTCAGGGTCAGTGTCAGGGGGACAGTGTCAGGGGGACAGTGTCAGGGACAGTGTCAGGGGGACAGTGTCAGGGACAGTGTCAGGGGGACAGTGTCAGGGGGACAGTGTCAGGGGGACAGTGTCAGGGACAGTGTCAGGGAGACAGTGTCAGGGGGACAGTGTCAGGGACAGTGTCAGGGACAGTGTCAGGGAGACAGTGTCAGGGGGACAGTGTCAGGGGGACAGTGTCAGGGGGACAGTGTCAGGGACAGTGTCAGCGACAGTGTCATGGGGACAGTGTAAGGGGGACAGTGTCAGGGACAGTGTCAGGGAGACAGTGTCAGGGGGACAGTGTCAGGGACAGTGTCAGGGACAGTGTCAGGGGGACAGTGTCAGGGACAGTGTCAGGGACAGTGTCAGGGGGACAGTGTCAGGGACAGTGTCAGGGACAGTGTCAGGGACAGTGTCAGGGGGACAGTGTCAGGGACAGTGTCAGGGACAGTGTCAGGGACAGTGTCAGGGGGACAGTGTCAGGGGGACAGTGTCAGGGACAGTGTCAGGGGGACAGTGTCAGTGGGACAGTGTCAGGGACAGTGTCAGGGACAGTGTCAGGGACAGTGTCAGGGACAGTGTCAGGGGGACAGTGTCAGGGGGACAGTGTCAGGGGGACAGTGTCAGGGACAGTGTCAGGGGGACAGTGTCAGTGACAGTGTCAGGGACAGTGTCAGGGACAGTGTCAGGGGGACAGTGTCGGGGGACAGTGTCAGGGACAGTGTCAGTGGGACAGTGTCAGGGACAATGTCAGGGACAGTGTCAGGGACAGTGTCAGGGGGACAGTGTCAGGGGGACAGTGTCAGGGACAGTGTCAGGGACAGTGTCAGGGGGACAGTGTCAGGGGGACAGTGTCAGGGACAGTGTCAGGGAGACAGTGTCAGGGGGACAGTGTCAGGGGGACAGTGTCAGGGACAGTGTCAGGGACAGTGTCAGGGAGACAGTGTCAGGGACAGTGTCAGGGAGACAGTGTCAGGGGGACAGTGTCAGGGGGACAGTGACAGGGGGACAGTGTCAGGGACAGTGTCAGGGACACAGTGTCAGGGACACAGTGTCAGGGGGACAGTGTCAGGGACAGTGTCAGGGACAGTGTCAGGGACAGTGTCAGGGACAGTGTCAGGGGGACAGTGTCAGGGTCAGTGTCAGGGGGACAGTGTCAGGGTCAGTGTCAGGGGGACAGTGTCAGGGGGACAGTGTCAGGGACAGTGTCAGGGACAGTGTCAGGGACAGTGTCAGGGGGACAGTGTTAGGGACAGTGTCAGGGACAGTGTCGGGGGGACAGTGTCAGGGACAGTGTCAGGGACAGTGTCAGGGGGACAGTGTCAGGGACAGTGTCAGGGGGACAGTGTCAGGGGGACAGTGTCAGGGACAGTGTCAGAGACAGTGTCAGGGGGACAGTGTCAGGGGGACAGTGTCAGGGACAGTGTCAGGGGGACAGTGTCAGGGAAAGTGTCAGGGGGACAGTGTCACGGGGACAGTGTCAGGGACAGTGTCAGGGGGACAGTGTCAGGGGGACAGTGTCAGGGGGACAGTGTCAGGGAAAGTGTCAGGGGGACAGTGTCAGGGGGACAGTGTCAGGGACAGTGTCAGGGGGACAGTGTCAGGGAAAGTGTCAGGGGGACAGTGTCAGGGGGACAGTGTCAGGGGGACAGTGTCAGGGGGACAGTGTCAGGGAAAGTGTCGGGGGACAGTGTCAGGGACAGTGTCAGGGGGACAGTGTCAGGGGGACAGTGTCAGGGGGATAGTGTCAGGGACAGTGTCAGGGGGACAGTGTCAGGGAAAGTGTCAGGGGGACAGTGTCAGGAGGACAGTGTCAGGGGGACAGTGTCAGGGACAGTGTCAGGGACAGTGTCAGGGGGACAGAGTCAGGGACAGTGTCAGGGGGACAGAGTCAGGGACAGTGTCAGGGACAGTGTCAGGGACAGTGTCAGGGGGACAGTGTCAGGGGGACAGTGTCAGGGACAGTGTCAGGGACAGTGTCAGGGGGACAGTGTTAGGGACAGTGTCAGGGACAGTGTCGGGGGGACAGTGTCAGGGTCCGTGTCAGGGGGACAGTGTCAGGGACAGTGTCAGGGACAGTGTCAGGGGGACAGTGTCAGGGTCAGTGTCAGGGGGACAGTGTCAGGGGGACAGTGTCAGGGACAGTGTCAGGGGGACAGTATCAGGGGGACAGTGTCAGGGACAGTGTCAGGGACAGTGTCAGGGACAGTGTCAGGGGGACAGTGTTAGGGACAGTGTCAGGGACAGTGTCGGGGGGACAGTGTCAGGGACAGTGTCAGGGACAGTGTCAGGGGGACAGTGTCAGGGACAGTGTCAGGGGGACAGTGTCAGGGGGACAGTGTCAGGGACAGTGTCCGGGACAGTGTCGGGGGACAGTGTCAGGGGGACAGTGTCAGGGACAGTGTCAGGGGGACAGTGTCAGGGAAAGTGTCAGGGGGACAGTGTCAGGGGGACAGTGTCAGGGGGACAGTGTCAGGGGGACAGTGTCAGGGAAAGTGTCAGGGGCACAGTGTCAGGGACAGTGTCAGGGGGACAGTGTCAGGGGGACAGTGTCAGGGGGACAGTGTCAGGGACAGTGTCAGGGGGACAGTGTCAGGGAAAGTGTCAGGGGGACAGTGTCAGGGGGACAGTGTCAGGGACAGTGTCAGGGACAGTGTCAGGGGGACAGAGTCAGGGACAGTGTCAGGGGGACAGAGTCAGGGACAGTGTCAGGGACAGTGTCAGGGACAGTGTCAGGGGGACAGTGTCAGGGGGACAGTGTCAGGGACAGTGTCAGGGACAGTGTCAGGGGGACAGTGTTAGGGACAGTGTCAGGGACAGTGTCGGGGGGACAGTGTCAGGGTCAGTGTCAGGGGGACAGTGTCAGGGGGACAGTGTCAGGGACAGTGTCAGGGGGACAGTGTCAGGGACAGTGTCAGGGACAGTGTCAGGGGGACAGTGTCAGGGGGACAGTGTTAGGGACAGTGTCAGGGGGACAGTGTCAGGGACAGTGTCAGGGACAGTGTCAGGGGGACAGTGTCAGGGGGACAGTGTCAGGGACAGTGTCAGGGGGACAGTGTCAGGGGGACAGTGTCAGGGGGGCAGTGTCAGGGACAGTGTCAGGGACAGTGTCAGGGGGACAGTGTCAGGGGGACAGTGTCAGGGACAGTGTCAGGGGGACAGTGTCAGGGGGACAGTGTCAGGGGGACAGTGTCAGGGACAGTGTCAGGGGGACAGTGTCAGGGACAGTGTCAGGGGGCCAGTGTCAGGGTCAGTGTCAGGGGGACAGTGTCAGGGGGACAGTGTCAGGGACAGTGTCAGGGGGACAGTGTCAGGGGGACAGTGTCAGGGGGACAGTGTCAGGGGGACAGTGTCAGGGACAGTGTCAGGGAGACAGTGTCAGGGGGACAGTGTCAGGGACAGTGTCAGGGACAGTGTCAGGGAGACAGTGTCAGGGGGACAGTGTCAGGGGGACAGTGTCAGGGGGACAGTGTCAGGGACAGTGTCAGCGACAGTGTCATGGGGACAGTGTAAGGGGGACAGTGTCAGGGACAGTGTCAGGGAGACAGTGTCAGGGGGACAGTGTCAGGGACAGTGTCAGGGACAGTGTCAGGGGGACAGTGTCAGGGACAGTGTCAGGGACAGTGTCAGGGGGACAGTGTCAGGGACAGTGTCAGGGACAGTGTCAGGGACAGTGTCAGGGGGACAGTGTCAGGGACAGTGTCAGGGACAGTGTCAGGGGGACAGTGTCAGGGGGACAGTGTCAGGGGGACAGTGTCAGGGACAGTGTCAGGGGGACAGTGTCAGTGGGACAGTGTCAGGGACAGTGTCAGGGACAGTGTCAGGGACAGTGTCAGGGGGACAGTGTCAGGGGGACAGTGTCAGGGACAGTGTCAGGGACAGTGTCAGGGGGACAGTGTCAGGGGGACAGTGTCAGGGGGACAGTGTCAGGGACAGTGTCAGGGGGACAGTGTCAGTGACAGTGTCAGGGACAGTGTCAGGGACAGTGTCAGGGGGACAGTGTCAGGGGGACAGTGTCAGGGACAGTGTCAGTGGGACAGTGTCAGGGACAATGTCAGGGACAGTGTCAGGGACAGTGTCAGGGGGACAGTGTCAGGGGGACAGTGTCAGGGACAGTGTCAGGGACAGTGTCAGGGGGACAGTGTCAGGGGGACAGTGTCAGGGACAGTGTCAGGGAGACAGTGTCAGGGGGACAGTGTCAGGGGGACAGTGTCAGGGACAGTGTCAGGGACAGTGTCAGGGAGACAGTGTCAGGGACAGTGTCAGGGAGACAGTGTCAGGGGGACAGTGTCAGGGGGACAGTGACAGGGGGACAGTGTCAGGGACAGTGTCAGGGACACAGTGTCAGGGGGACAGTGTCAGGGACAGTGTCAGGGACAGTGTCAGGGACAGTGTCAGGGACAGTGTCAGGGGGACAGTGTCAGGGTCAGTGTCAGGGGGACAGTGTCAGGGTCAGTGTCAGGGGGACAGTGTCAGGGGGACAGTGTCAGGGACAGTGTCAGGGACAGTGTCAGGGACAGTGTCAGGGGGACAGTGTTAGGGACAGTGTCAGGGACAGTGTCGGGGGGACAGTGTCAGGGACAGTGTCAGGGACAGTGTCAGGGGGACAGTGTCAGGGACAGTGTCAGGGGGACAGTGTCAGGGGGACAGTGTCAGGGACAGTGTCAGGGACAGTGTCAGGGGGACAGTGTCAGGGGGACAGTGTCAGGGACAGTGTCAGGGGGACAGTGTCAGGGAAAGTGTCAGGGGGACAGTGTCAGGGGGACAGTGTCAGGGGGACAGTGTCAGGGAAAGTGTCAGGGGGACAGTGTCAGGGGGACAGTGTCAGGGACAGTGTCAGGGGGACAGTGTCAGGGAAAGTGTCAGGGGGACAGTGTCAGGGGGACAGTGTCAGGGGGACAGTGTCAGGGGGACAGTGTCAGGGAAAGTGTCAGGGGGACAGTGTCAGGGACAGTGTCAGGGGGACAGTGTCAGGGGGACAGTGTCAGGGGGATAGTGTCAGGGACAGTGTCGGGGGACAGTGTCAGGGAAAGTGTCAGGGGGACAGTGTCAGGAGGACAGTGTCAGGGGGACAGTGTCAGGGACAGTGTCAGGGACAGTGTCAGGGGGACAGAGTCAGGGACAGTGTCAGGGGGACAGAGTCAGGGACAGTGTCAGGGACAGTGTCAGGGACAGTGTCAGGGGGACAGTGTCAGGGGGACAGTGTCAGGGACAGTGTCAGGGACAGTGTCAGGGGGACAGTGTTAGGGACAGTGTCAGGGACAGTGTCGGGGGGACAGTGTCAGGGTCCGTGTCAGGGGGACAGTGTCAGGGACAGTGTCAGGGACAGTGTCAGGGGGACAGTGTCAGGGTCAGTGTCAGGGGGACAGTGTCAGGGGGACAGTGTCAGGGACAGTGTCAGGGACAGTGTCAGGGGGACAGTGTCAGGGACAGTTTCAGGGGGACAGTGTCAGGGGGACAGTGTCAGGGACAGTGTCAGGGGGACAGTGTCACGGACAGTGTCAGGGGGACAGTGTCAGGGGGACAGTGTCAGGGACAGTGTCAGGGGGACAGTGTCAGGGGGACAGTGTCAGGGGGACAGTGTCAGGGACAGTGTCATGGGGACAGTGTCAGGGGGACAGTGTCAGGGACAGTGTCAGGGACAGTGTCAGGGAGACAGTGTCAGGGGGACAGTGTCAGGGGGACAGTGTCAGGGACAGTGTCATGGGGACAGTGTCAGGGGGACAGTGTCAGGGACAGTGTCAGGGAGACAGTGTCAGGGGGACAGTGTCAGGGACAGTGTCAGGGACAGTGTCAGGGGGACAGTGTCAGGGGGACAGTGTCAGGGACAGTGTCAGGGGGACAGTGTCAGGGGGACAGTGTCAGGGGGACAGTGTCAGGGGGACAGTGTCAGGGACAGTGTCAGGGGGACAGTGTCAGGGGGACAGTGTCAGGGACAGTGTCAGGGACAGTGTCAGGGACAGTGTCAGGGGGACAGTGTCAGGGGGACAGTGTCAGGGACAGTGTCAGTGGGACAGTGTCAGGGACAGTGTCAAGGACAGTGTCAGGGACAGTGTCAGGGGGACAGTGTCATGGGGACAGTGTCAGGGACAGTGTCAGGGGGACAGTGTCAGGGGGACAGTGTCAGGGGGACAGTGTCAGAGACAGTGTCAGGGGGACAGTGTCAGGGACAGTGTCAGGGAGACAGTGTCAGGGGGACAGTGTCAGGGGGACAGTGTCAGGGACAGTGTCAGGGACAGTGTCAGGGAGACAGTGTCAGGGACAGTGTCAGGGAGACAGTGTCAGGGGGACAGTGTCAGGGGGACAGTGACAGGGGGACAGTGTCAGGGACAGTGTCAGGGACAGTGTCAGGGGGACAGTGTCAGGGTCAGTGTCAGGGGGACAGTGTCAGGGTCAGTGTCAGGGGGACAGTGTCAGGGGGACAGTGTCAGGGACAGTGTCAGGGACAGTGTCAGGGACAGTGTCAGGGGGACAGTGTTAGGGACAGTGTCAGGGACAGTGTCGGGGGGACAGTGTCAGGGACAGTGTCAGGGACAGTGTCAGGGGGACAGTGTCAGGGACAGTGTCAGGGGGACAGTGTCAGGGGGACAGTGTCAGGGACAGTGTCCGGGACAGTGTCAGGGGGACAGTGTCAGGGGGACAGTGTCAGGGACAGTGTCAGGGGGACAGTGTCAGGGGGACAGTGTCAGGGGGACAGTGTCAGGGGGACAGTGTCAGGGAAAGTGTCAGGGGGACAGTGTCAGGGACAGTGTCAGGGGGACAGTGTCAGGGGGACAGTGTCAGGGGGACAGTGTCAGGGACAGTGTCAGGGGGACAGTGTCAGGGAAAGTGTCAGGGGGACAGTGTCAGGGGGACAGTGTCAGGGACAGTGTCAGGGACAGTGTCAGGGGGACAGAGTCAGGGACAGTGTCAGGGGGACAGAGTCAGGGACAGTGTCAGGGACAGTGTCAGGGACAGTGTCAGGGGGACAGTGTCAGGGGGACAGTGTCAGGGACAGTGTCAGGGACAGTGTCAGGGGGACAGTGTTAGGGACAGTGTCAGGGACAGTGTTGGGGGGACAGTGTCAGGGTCAGTGTCAGGGGGACAGTGTCAGGGGGATAGTGTCAGGGACAGTGTCAGGGGGACAGTGTCAGGGACAGTGTCAGGGACAGTGTCAGGGGGACAGTGTCAGGGGGACAGTGTTAGGGACAGTGTCAGGGGGACAGTGTCAGGGACAGTGTCAGGGACAGTGTCAGGGGGACAGTGTCAGGGGGACAGTGTCAGGGACAGTGTCAGGGGGACAGTGTCAGGGGGACAGTGTTAGGGACAGTGTCAGGGACAGTGTCAGGGGGACAGTGTCAGGGGGACAGTGTCAGGGACAGTGTCAGGGGGACAGTGTCAGGGGGACAGTGTTAGGGACAGTGGCAGGGGGACAGTGTCAGGGACAGTGTCGGGGGACAGTGTCAGGGACAGTGTCAGGGGGACAGTGTCAGGGGGACAGTGTTAGGGACAGTGTCAGGGGGACAATGTCAGGGACAGTGTCAGGGGGACAGTGTCAGGGACAGTGTCAGGGGGACAGTGTCAGGGGAACAGTGTCAGGGGGACAGTGTCAGGGACAGTGTCAGGGACAGTGTCAGGGGGACAGTGTCAGGGGGACAGTGTCAGGGACAGTGTCGGGGGGACAGTGTCAGGGTCAGTGTCAGGGGGACAGTGTCAGGGTCAGTGTCAGGGGGACAGTGTCAGGGACAGTGTCAGGGACAGTGTCAGGGGGACAGTGTCAGGGTCAGTGTCAGGGTGACAGTGTCAGGAACAGTGTCAGGGACAGTGTCAGGGGGACAGTGTTAGGGACAGTGTCAGGGACAGTGTCAGGGGGACAGTGTCAGGGACAGTGTCGGGGGGACAGTGTCAGGGTCAGTGTCAGGGGGACAGTGTCAGGGACAGTGTCAGGGGGACAGTGTCAGGGGGACAGTGTCAGGGACAGTGTCGGGGGGACAGTGTCAGGGACAGTGTCAGGGGGACAGTGTCAGGGACAGTGTCAGGGGGACAGTGTCAGGGACAGTGTCAGGGACAGTGTCAGGGACAGCGTGAGGGGGACAGTGTCAGGGGGACAGTGTCAGGGAGACAGTGTCAGGGACAGTGTCAGGGGGACAGTGTCAGGGGGACAGTGTCAGGGGGACAGTGTCAGGGACAGTGTCAGGGACAGTGTCAGGGGGAAAGTGTCAGGGGGACAGTGTTAGGGACAGTGGCAGGGGGACAGTGTCAGGGACAGTGTCAGGGGGACAGTGTCAGGGGGACAGTGTTAGGTACAGTGTCAGGGGGACAATGTCAGGGACAGTGTCAGGGGGACAGTGTCAGGGACAGTGTCAGGGGGACAGTGTCAGGGGGACAGTGTCAGGGGGACAATGTCAGGGACAGTGTCAGGGACAGTGTCAGGGGGACAGTGTCAGGGGGACAGTGTTAGGTACAGTGTCAGGGGGACAATGTCAGGGACAGTGTCAGGGGGACAGTGTCAGGGACAGTGTCAGGGGGACAGTGTCAGGGTCAGTGTCAGGGGGACAGTGTCAGGGACAGTGTCAGGGGGACAGTGTCAGGGGGACAGTGTCAGGGACAGTGTCGGGGGGACAGTGTCAGGGACAGTGTCAGGGGGACAGTGTCAGGGGGACAGTGTCAGGGACAGTGTCAGGGACAGTGTCAGGGGGACAGTGTCAGGGGCACAGTGTCAGGGACAGTGTCAGGGACAGTGTCAGGGGGACAGTGTCAGCGGGACAGTGTCAGGGGGACAGTGTCAGGCGGACAGTGTCAGGGGCACAGTGTCAGGGACAGTGTCAGGGGGACAGTGTCAGCGGGACAGTGTCAGGGGGACAGTGTCAGGCGGACAGTGTCAGGGGCACAGTGTCAGGGACAGTGTCGGGGGGACAGTGTCAGGGACAGTGTCAGGGGGACAGTGTCAGGGGGACAGTGTCAGGGACAGTGTCAGGGACAGTGTCAGGGGGACAGTGTCAGGGGGACAGTGTCAGGGGGACAGTGTCAGGGGCACAGTGTCAGGGACAGTGTCGGGGGGACAGTGTCAGGGACAGTGTCAGGGGGACAGTGTCAGGGGGACAGTGTCAGGGGGTCAGTGTCAGGGGGACAGTGTCAGGGACAGTGTCAGGGGGTCAGTGTCAGGGGGACAGTGTCAGGGACAGTGTCAGGGACAGTGTCAGGGACAGTGTCAGGGGGACAGTGTCAGGGACAGTGTCAGGGGGCCAGTGTCAGGGGGACAGTGTCAGGGACAGTGTCAGGGGGACAGTGTCAGGGACAGTGTCAGGGACAGTGTCAGGGGGACAGTGTCAGGGTCAGTGTCAGGGGGACAGTGTCAGGGTCAGTGTCAGAGGGACAGTGTCAGGGACAGTGTCAGGGACAGTGTCGGGGGGACAGTGTCAGGGACAGTGTCAGGGGGACAGTGTCAGGGGGACAGTGTCAGGGGGACAGTGTCAGGGACAGTGTCAGGGTCAGTGTTAGGGGCAGTGTCAGGGGGACAGTGTCAGGGTGACAGTGTCAGGGTCAGTGTCAGGGGGACAGTGTCAGGAGGACAGTGTCAGGGACAGTGTCAGGGTCAGTGTCAGGGGGACAGTGTCAGGGGGACAGTGTCAGGGACAGTGTCAGGGACAGTGTCAGGGTGACAGTGTCAGGGTCAGTGTCAGGGGGACAGTGTCAGGGGGACAGTGTCAGGGGGACAGTGTCAGGGACAGTGTCAGGGGGACAGTGTCAGGGTCAGTGTCAGGGGGACAGTGTCAGGGGGACAGTGTCAGGGGGACAGTGTCAAGGACAGTGTCAGGGGGACAGTGTCAGGGGGACAGTGTCAGGGACAGTGTCAGGGGGACAGTGTCAGGGACAGTGTCAGGGGGACAGTGTCAGGGACAGTGTCAGGGACAGTGTCAGGGGGACAGTGTCAGGGACAGTGTCGGGGGGACAGTGTCAGGGTCAGTGTCAGGGGGACAGTGTCAGGGTCAGTGTCAGGGGGACAGTGTCAGGGGGACAGTGTCAGGGGGACAGTGTCAGGGACAGTGTCAGGGGGACAGTGTCAGGGGGACAGTGTCAGGGACAGTGTCAGGGGGACAGTGTCAGGGACAGTGTCAGGGGGACAGTGTCAGGGGGACAGTGTCAGGGGGACAGTGTCAGATGGACAGTGTCAGGGACAGTGTCAGGGTCAGTGTCGGGGGGACAGTGTCAGGGACAGTGTCAGGGGGACAGTGTCAGGGGGACAGTGTCAGGGACAGTGTCAGGGGGACAGTGTCAGGGGGACAGTGTCAGGGACAGTGTCAGGGGGACAGTGTCAGGGGGACAGTGTCAGGGGGACAGTGTCAGGGGGACAGTGTCAGGGACAGTGTCAGGGGGACAGTGTCAGGGACAGTGTCAGGGACAGTGTCAGGGGGACAGTGTCAGGGGGACAGTGTCAGGGACAGTGTCAGGGGGACAGTGTCAGGGGCACAGTGAAAGGGACAGTGTCGGGGGGACAGTGTCAGGGGGACAGTGTCAGGGACAGTGTCAGGGGGACAGTGTCAGGGGGACAGTGTCGGGGGGACAGTGTCAGGGTCAGTGTCAGGGGGACAGTGTCAGGGGGACAGTGTCAGGGACAGTGTCAGGGTCAGTGTCGGGGGGACAGTGTCAGGGACAGTGTCGGGGGGACAGTGTCAGGGGGACAGTGTCAGGGGGACAGTGTCAGGGAAAGTGTCAGGGGGACAGTGCCAGGGGGACAGTGTCAGGGACAGTGTCGGGGGGACAGTGTCAGGGGGACAGTGTCAGGGGGAAAGTGTCAGGGACAGTGTCAGGGGGACAGTGTCAGGGAGACAGTGTCAGGGGGTCAGTGACAGGGGGACAGTGTCAGGGTCAGTGTCAGGGGGACAGTGTCAGGGGGACAGTGTCAGGGACAGTGACAGGGGGACAGTGTCAGGGTCAGTGTCAGGGGGACAGTGTCAGGGGGACAGTGTCAGGGGGACAGTGTCAGTGACAGTGTCAGGGACAGTGTCAGGGGGACAGTGTCAGGGACAGTGTCAGGGGGACAGTGTCAGGGGGACAGTGTCAGGGGGACAGTGTCAGTGACAGTGTCAGGGACAGTGTCAGGGGGACAGTGTCAGGGGGACAGTGTCAGGGACAGTGTCAGGGGGACAGTGTCAGGGGGACAGTGTCAGGGACAGTGTCAGGGGGACAGTGTCAGGGACAGTGTCAGGGACAGTGTCAGGGACAGTGTCAGGGGGACAGTGTCAGGGGGACAGTGTCAGGGTCAGTGTCAGGGGGACAGTGTCAGGGTCAGTGTCAGGGGGACAGTGTCAGGGGGACAGTGTCAGGGACAGTGTCAGGGGGACAGTGTCAGGGGGACAGTGTCAGGGACAGTGTCAGGGACAGTGTCAGGGGGACAGTGTCAGGGACAGTGTCAGGGACAGTGTCAGGGGGACAGTGTCAGGGACAGTGTCAGGGGGACAGTGTCAGGGACAGTTTCAGGGACAGTGTCAGGGGGACAGTGTCAGGGGCACAGTGTCAGGGACAGTGTCAGGGGGACAGTGTCAGGGGGACAGTGTCAGGGACAGTGTCAGGGGGACAGTGTTAGGGACAGTGTCAGGGTCAGTGTCAGGGGGACAGTGTCAGGGGGACAGTGTCAGGGGGACAGTGTAAGGGGGACAGTGTCAGGGACAGTGTCAGGGGGACAGTGTCAGGGACAGTGTCGGGGGGACAGTGACAGGGACAGTGTCAGGGACAGTGTCAGGGACAGTGTCAGGGGGAAAGTGTCAGGGACAGTGTCAGGGGGACAGTGTCAGGGTCAGTGTCGGGGGACAGTGTCAGGGACAGTGTCAGGGGGACAGTGTCAGGGAGACAGTGTCAGGGGGACAGTGTCAGGGACAGTGTCAGGGACAGTGTCAGGGACAGTGTCAGGGGGAAAGTGTCAGGGGGACAGTGTCAGGGACAGTGTCAGGGGGACAGTGTCAGGGGGACAGTGTCAGCGACAGTGTCAGGGACAGTGTCAGGGACAGTGTCAGGGGGACAGTGTCAGGGACAGTGTCAGGGGGACAGTGTCAGGGACAGTGTCAGGGGGACAGTGTCAGGGACAGTGTCAGGGGGACAGTGTCAGTGGGACAGTGTCAGGGGGACAGTGTCAGGGACAGTGTCAGGGGGACAGTGTCAGGGACAGTGTCAGGGACAGTGTCAGGGGGACAGTGTCAGGGACAGTGTCAGGGACAGTGTCAGGGGGACAGTGTCAGGGGGACAGTGTCAGGGGGACAGTGTCAGGGGGACGGTCTCAGGGACAGTGTCAGGGGGACAGTGTCAGGGGGACAGTGTCAGGGACAGTGTCAGGGGGACAGTGTCAGGGTCAGTGTCAGGGGGACAGTGTCAGGGGGACAGTGTCAGGGACAGTGTCAGGGACAGTGTCAGGGGGACAGTGTCAGGGGGACAGTGTCAGGGACAGTGTCAGGGGGACAGTGTCAGGGGGACAGTGTCAGGGACAGTGTCAGGGGGACAGTGTCAGGGGGACAGTGTCAGGGACAGTGTCAGGGACAGTGTCAGGGGGACAGTGTCAGGGGGACAGTGTCAGGGGGACAGTGTCAGGGACAGTGTCAGGGACAGTCTCAGAGGGACAGTGTCAGGGGGACAGTGTCAGGGAGACAGTGTCAGTGTCAGTGTCAGGGGGCCAGTGTCAGGGGGACAGTGTCAGGGACAGTGTCAGGGGGACAGTGTCCGGGGGACAGTGTCAGGGACAGTGTCAGGGGGACAGTGTCAGGGACAGTGTCAGGGGGACAGTGTCAGGGACAGTGTCAGGGGGACAGTGTCAGGGGGACAGTGTCAGGGACAGTGTCAGGGACAGTGTCAGGGGGACAGTGTCAGGGGGACAGTGTCAGGGGGACAGTGTCAGGGACAGTGTCAGGGGGACAGTGTCCGGGGGACAGTGTCAGGGACAGTGTCAGGGGGACAGTGTCAGGGACAGTGTCAGGGGGACAGTGTCAGGGGGACAGTGTCAGGGACAGTGTCAGGGGGACAGTGTCAGGGACAGTGTCAGGGGGACAGTGTCAGGGAATGTCTCAGAGGGACAGTGTCAGGGTGACAGTGTCAGGGACAGTGTCAGGGGGACAGTGTCAGGGACAGTGTCAGGGGGACAGTGTCAGGGGGACAGTGTCAGGGACAGTGTCAGGGGGACAGTGTCAGGGAGACAGTGTCAGGGGGACAGTGTCAGGGACAGTGTCAGGGACAGTGTCAGGGACAGTGTCAGGGGGAAAGTGTCAGGGGGACAGTGTCAGGGACAGTGTCAGGGGGACAGTGTCAGGGGGACAGTGTCAGCGACAGTGTCAGGGACAGTGTCAGGGACAGTGTCAGGGGGACAGTGTCAGGGACAGTGTCAGGGGGACAGTGTCAGGGACAGTGTCAGGGGGACAGTGTCAGGGACAGTGTCAGGGGGACAGTGTCAGTGGGACAGTGTCAGGGGGACAGTGTCAGGGACAGTGTCAGGGGGACAGTGTCAGGGACAGTGTCAGGGACAGTGTCAGGGGGACAGTGTCAGGGACAGTGTCAGGGACAGTGTCAGGGGGACAGTGTCAGGGGGACAGTGTCAGGGGGACAGTGTCAGGGGGACGGTCTCAGGGACAGTGTCAGGGGGACAGTGTCAGGGGGACAGTGTCAGGGACAGTGTCAGGGGGACAGTGTCAGGGTCAGTGTCAGGGGGACAGTGTCAGGGGGACAGTGTCAGGGACAGTGTCAGGGACAGTGTCAGGGGGACAGTGTCAGGGGGACAGTGTCAGGGACAGTGTCAGGGGGACAGTGTCAGGGGGACAGTGTCAGGGACAGTGTCAGGGGGACAGTGTCAGGGGGACAGTGTCAGGGACAGTGTCAGGGACAGTGTCAGGGGGACAGTGTCAGGGGGACAGTGTCAGGGGGACAGTGTCAGGGACAGTGTCAGGGACAGTCTCAGAGGGACAGTGTCAGGGGGACAGTGTCAGGGAGACAGTGTCAGTGTCAGTGTCAGGGGGCCAGTGTCAGGGGGACAGTGTCAGGGACAGTGTCAGGGGGACAGTGTCCGGGGGACAGTGTCAGGGACAGTGTCAGGGGGACAGTGTCAGGGACAGTGTCAGGGGGACAGTGTCAGGGACAGTGTCAGGGGGACAGTGTCAGGGGGACAGTGTCAGGGACAGTGTCAGGGACAGTGTCAGGGGGACAGTGTCAGGGGGACAGTGTCAGGGGGACAGTGTCAGGGACAGTGTCAGGGGGACAGTGTCCGGGGGACAGTGTCAGGGACAGTGTCAGGGGGACAGTGTCAGGGACAGTGTCAGGGGGACAGTGTCAGGGGGACAGTGTCAGGGACAGTGTCAGGGGGACAGTGTCAGGGACAGTGTCAGGGGGACAGTGTCAGGGAATGTCTCAGAGGGACAGTGTCAGGGTGACAGTGTCAGGGACAGTGTCAGGGGGACAGTGTCAGGGACAGTGTCAGGGGGACAGTGTCAGGGGGACAGTGTCAGGGACAGTGTCAGGGACAGTCTCAGAGGGACAGTGTCAGAGGGACAGTGTCAGGGAGACAGTGTCAGTGTCAGCCTTAGAGGGACAGTGTCAGAGACAGTGTCAGGGTGACAGTGTCAGGGACAGTGTCAGGGGGACAGTGTCAGGGACAGTGTCAGGGGGACAGTGTCCGGGGGACAGTGTCAGGGACAGTGTCAGGGACAGTCTCAGAGGGACAGTGTCAGGGAGACAGTGTCAGGGTGACAGTGTCAGGGACAGTGTCAGGGGGACAGTGTCCGGGGGACAGTGTCAGGGACAGTGTCAGGGGGACAGTGTCAGGGACAGTGTCAGGGGGACAGTGTCAGGGGGACAGTGTCAGGGACAGTGTCAGGGACAGTGTCAGGGGGACAGTGTCAGGGACAGTGTCAGGGGGACAGTGTCCGGGGGACAGTGTCAGGGACAGTGTCAGGGACAGTCTCAGAGGGACAGTGTCAGGGACAGTGTCAGGGTGACAGTGTCAGGGACAGTGTCAGGGGGATAGTGTCAGGGACGGTGTCAGGGGGGCAGTGTCAGGGGGACAGTGTCAGGGACACAGTGTCAGGGACGGTGTCAGGGGGACAGCGTCAGGGGGACAGTGTCAGGGACACAGTGTCAGGGACAGTGTCAGGGGGACAGTGTCAGGGACAGTGTCAGGGGGACAGTGTCAGGGGGACAGTGTCTGGGGGACAGTGTCAGGGACAGTGTCAGGGACAGTGTCAGGGACAGTGTCAGGGGGACAGTGTCAGGGACAGTGTCAGGGGACAGTGTCAGGGACAGTGTCAGGGACAGTGTCAGGGACAGTGTCAGGGGGACAGTGTCAGGGAGACAGTGTCTGGGGGACAGTGTCAGGGGCAGTGTCAGGGACAGTGTCAGGGGGACAGTGTCAGGGGGACAGTGTTAGGGACAGTGTCAGGGGGACAGTGTCAGGGACAGTGTCAGGGACAGTGTCAGGGGGACAGTGTCAGGGGGACAGTGTCAGGGACAGTGTCAGGGACAGTGTCAGGGGGACAGTGTCAGGGGGACAGTGTCAGGGACAGTGTCAGGGACTGTGTCAGGGACAGTGTCAGGGGGACAGTGTCAGGGACAGTGTCGGGGGGACAGTGTCAGGGTCAGTGTCAGGGGGACAGTGTCAGGGTCAGTGTCAGGGACAGTGTCAGGGGGACAGTGTTAGGGACAGTGTCAGGGGGACAGTGTCAGGGGGACAGTGTCAGGGACAGTGTCAGGGGGACAGTGTCAGGGGGACAGTGTCAGGGACAGTGTCAGGGACAGTGTCAGGGGGACAGTGTTAGGGACAGTGTCAGGGGGACAGTGTCAGGGGGACAGTGTCAGGGACAGTGTCAGGGGGACAGTGTCGGGGACAGTGTCAGGGACAGTGTCAGGGGGTCAGTGTTAGGGACAGTGTCAGGGGGACAGTGTCAGGGGGACAGTGTCAGGGACAGTGTCAGGGGGACAGTGTCAGGGGGACAGTGTCAGGGGGACAGTGTCAGGGACAGTGTCAGGGACAGTGTCAGGGACAGTGTCAGGGGGACAGTGTCAGGGGGACAGTGTCAGGGACAGTGTCAGGGACAGTGTCAGGGGGACAGTGTCAGGGTCAGTGTCAGGGGGACAGTGTCAGGGTCAGTGTCAGGGACAGTGTCAGGGGGACAGTGTCAGGGGGACAGTGTCAGGGACAGTGTCGGGGGGACAGTGTCAGGGTCAGTGTCAGGGGGACAGTGTCAGGGGGACAGTGTCAGGGACAGTGTCAGGGACAGTGTCAGGGTCAGTGTCAGGGAGGTGTCAGGGGGACAGTGTCAGGGTCAGTGTCAGGGGGTCAGTGTCAGGGACAGTGTCGGGGGGACAGTGTCAGGGGGACCGTGTCGGGGGTCAGTGACAGGGGGACAGTGTCAGGGACAGTGTCAGGGGGACAGTGTCAGGGTCAGTGTCAGGGGGACAGTGTCCGGGGGACAGTGTCAGGGGGACAGTGTCAGGGACAGTGTCAGGGGGACAGTGTCAGGGTCAGTGTCAGGGGGACAGTGTCAGGGGGACAGTGTCAGGGACAGTGTCAGGTGGTCAGTGACAGGGGGACAGTGCTAGGGACAGTGTCAGGGGGACAGTGTCAGGGGGACAGTGTCAGGGACAGTGTCAGGGACAGTGTCAGAGACAGTGTCAGGGGGTCAGTGACAGGGACAGTTTCAGGGGGACAGTTTCAGGGGGACAGTGTCAGGGACAGTGTCAGGGGGACAGTGTTAGGGACAGTGTCAGGGACAGTGTCAGGGGGACAGTGTCAGGGACAGTGTCGGGGGGACAGTGTCAGGGTCAGTGTCAGGGGGACAGTGTCAGGGACAGTGTCAGGGGGACAGTGTCAGGGAGACAGTGTCAGCGGGACAGTGTCAGGGACAGTGTCAGGGACAGTGTCAGGGACAGTGTCAGGGGGACAGAGTCAGGGACAGTGTCAGGGGGACAGTGTCAGGGGGACAGTGTCAGGGACAGTGTCAGGGACAGTGTCAGGGGGACAGTGTCAGGGACAGTGTCAGGGACATTGTCAGGGGGACAGTGTCAGGGGGACAGTGTCAGGGGGACAGTGTCAGGGGGACAGTCTCAGGGACAGTGTCAGGGGGACAGTGTCAGGGGGACAGTGTCAGGGACAGTGTCAGGGACAGTGTCAGGGGGACAGTGTCAGTGTCAGGGGGACAGTGTCAGGGGGACAGTGTCAGGGACAGTGTCAGGGGGACAGTGTCAGGGGGACAGTGTCAGGGACAGTGTCAGGGGGACAGTGTTAGGGACAGTGTCAGGGTCAGTGTCAGGGGGACAGTGTCAGGGGGACAGTGTCAGGGGGACAGTGTCAGGGACACTGTCAGGGGGACAGTGTCAGGGACAGTGTCGGGGGGACAGTGACAGGGACAGTGTCAGGGACAGTGTCAGGGACAGTGTCAGGGGGAAAGTGTCAGGGACAGTGTCAGGGGGACAGTGTCAGGGTCAGTGTCAGGGGGACAGTGTCAGGGACAGTGTCAGGGGGACAGTGTCAGGGAGACAGTGTCAGGGGGACAGTGTCAGGGACAGTGTCAGGGACAGTGTCAGGGACAGTGTCAGGGGGAAAGTGTCAGGGGGACAGTGTCAGGGACAGTGTCAGGGGGACAGTGTCAGGGGGACAGTGTCAGCGACAGTGTCAGGGACAGTGTCAGGGACAGTGTCAGGGGGACAGTGTCAGGGACAGTGTCAGGGGGACAGTGTCAGGGACAGTGTCAGGGGGACAGTGTCAGGGACAGTGTCAGGGGGACAGTGTCAGGGACAGTGTCAGGGGGACAGTGTCAGTGGGACAGTGTCAGGGGGACAGTGTCAGGGACAGTGTCAGGGGGACAGTGTCAGGGACAGTGTCAGGGACAGTGTCAGGGGGACAGTGTCAGGGACAGTGTCAGGGACAGTGTCAGGGGGACAGTGTCAGGGGGACAGTGTCAGGGGGACAGTGTCAGGGGGACAGTCTCAGGGACAGTGTCAGGGGGACAGTGTCAGGGGGACAGTGTCAGGGACAGTGTCAGGGACAGTGTCAGGGGGACAGTGTCAGGGTCAGTGTCAGGGGGACAGTGTCAGGGGGACAGTGTCAGGGACAGTGTCAGGGACAGTGTCAGGGGGACAGTGTCAGGGGGACAGTGTCAGGGACAGTGTCAGGGGGACAGTGTCAGGGGGACAGTGTCAGGGACAGTGTCAGGGGGACAGTGTCAGGGGGACAGTGTCAGGGACAGTGTCAGGGACAGTGTCAGGGGGACAGTGTCAGGGGGACAGTGTCAGGGGGACAGTGTCAGGGACAGTGTCAGGGACAGTCTCAGAGGGACAGTGTCAGGGGGACAGTGTCAGGGAGACAGTGTCAGTGTCAGTGTCAGGGGGCCAGTGTCAGGGGGACAGTGTCAGGGACAGTGTCAGGGGGACAGTGTCCGGGGGACAGTGTCAGGGACAGTGTCAGGGGGACAGTGTCAGGGACAGTGTCAGGGGGACAGTGTCAGGGACAGTGTCAGGGGGACAGTGTCAGGGGGACAGTGTCAGGGACAGTGTCAGGGGGACAGTGTCAGGGGGACAGTGTCAGGGACAGTGTCAGGGGGACAGTGTCCGGGGGACAGTGTCAGGGACAGTGTCAGGGGGACAGTGTCAGGGACAGTGTCAGGGGGACAGTGTCAGGGGGACAGTGTCAGGGACAGTGTCAGGGGGACAGTGTCAGGGACAGTGTCAGGGGGACAGTGTCAGGGACAGTCTCAGAGGGACAGTGTCAGGGACAGTGTCAGGGTGACAGTGTCAGGGACAGTGTCAGGGGGACAGTGTCAGGGACAGTGTCAGGGGGACAGTGTCAGGGGGACAGTGTCAGGGACAGTGTCAGGGACAGTCTCAGAGGGACAGTGTCAGGGGGACAGTGTCAGGGAGACAGTGTCAGTGTCAGTCTTAGAGGGACAGTGTCAGAGACAGTGTCAGGGTGACAGTGTCAGGGACAGTGTCAGGGGGACAGTGTCAGGGACAGTGTCAGGGGGACAGTGTCCGGGGGACAGTGTCAGGGACAGTGTCAGGGACAGTCTCAGAGGGACAGTGTCAGGGAGACAGTGTCAGGGTGACAGTGTCAGGGACAGTGTCAGGGGGACAGTGTCCGGTGGACAGTGTCAGGGACAGTGTCAGGGGGACAGTGTCAGGGACAGTGTCAGGGGGACAGTGTCAGGGGGACAGTGTCAGGGACAGTGTCAGGGACAGTGTCAGGGGGACAGTGTCAGGGACAGTGTCAGGGGGACAGTGTCCGGGGGACAGTGTCAGGGACAGTGTCAGGGACAGTCTCAGAGGGACAGTGTCAGGGACAGTGTCAGGGTGACAGTGTCAGGGACAGTGTCAGGGGGATAGTGTCAGGGACGGTGTCAGGGGGGCAGTGTCAGGGGGACAGTGTCAGGGACACAGTGTCAGGGACGGTGTCAGGGGGACAGCGTCAGGGGGACAGTGTCAGGGACACAGTGTCAGGGACAGTGTCAGGGGGACAGTGTCAGGGACAGTGTCAGGGGGACAGTGTCAGGGGGACAGTGTCTGGGGGACAGTGTCAGGGACAGTGTCAGGGACAGTGTCAGGGACAGTGTCAGGGGGACAGTGTCAGGGACAGTGTCAGGGGACAGTGTCAGGGACAGTGTCAGGGACAGTGTCAGGGACAGTGTCAGGGGGACAGTGTCAGGGAGACAGTGTCTGGGGGACAGTGTCAGGGACAGTGTCAGGGACAGTGTCAGGGGGACAGTGTCAGGGGGACAGTGTTAGGGACAGTGTCAGGGGGACAGTGTCAGGGACAGTGTCAGGGACAGTGTCAGGGGGACAGTGTCAGGGGGACAGTGTCAGGGACAGTGTCAGGGACAGTGTCAGGGGGACAGTGTCAGGGGGACAGTGTCAGGGACAGTGTCAGGGACTGTGTCAGGGACAGTGTCAGGGGGACAGTGTCAGGGACAGTGTCGGGGGGACAGTGTCAGGGTCAGTGTCAGGGGGACAGTGTCAGGGTCAGTGTCAGGGACAGTGTCAGGGGGACAGTGTTAGGGACAGTGTCAGGGGGACAGTGTCAGGGGGACAGTGTCAGGGACAGTGTCAGGGGGACAGTGTCAGGGGGACAGTGTCAGGGGGACAGTGTCAGGGACAGTGTCAGGGACAGTGTCAGGGGGACAGTGTTAGGGACAGTGTCAGGGGGACAGTGTCAGGGGGACAGTGTCAGGGACAGTGTCAGGGGGACAGTGTCGGGGACAGTGTCAGGGACAGTGTCAGGGGGTCAGTGTTAGGGACAGTGTCAGGGGGACAGTGTCAGGGGGACAGTGTCAGGGACAGTGTCAGGGGGACAGTGTCAGGGGGACAGTGTCAGGGGGACAGTGTCAGGGACAGTGTCAGGGACAGTGTCAGGGACAGTGTCAGGGGGACAGTGTCAGGGGGACAGTGTCAGGGACAGTGTCAGGGACAGTGTCAGGGGGACAGTGTCAGGGTCAGTGTCAGGGGGACAGTGTCAGGGTCAGTGTCAGGGACAGTGTCAGGGGGACAGTGTCAGGGGGACAGTGTCAGGGACAGTGTCGGGGGACAGTGTCAGGGTCAGTGTCAGGGGGACAGTGTCAGGGGGACAGTGTCAGGGACAGTGTCAGGGACAGTGTCAGGGTCAGTGTCAGGGAGGTGTCAGGGGGACAGTGTCAGGGTCAGTGTCAGGGGGTCAGTGTCAGGGACAGTGTCGGGGGGGACAGTGTCAGGGGGACCGTGTCGGGGGTCAGTGACAGGGGGACAGTGTCAGGGACAGTGTCAGGGGGACAGTGTCAGGGTCAGTGTCAGGGGGACAGTGTCAGGGGGACAGTGTCAGGGGGACAGTGTCAGGGACAGTGTCAGGGGGACAGTGTCAGGGTCAGTGTCAGGGGGACAGTGTCAGGGGGACAGTGTCAGGGACAGTGTCAGGGGGACAGTGACAGGGGGACAGTGTCAGGGACAGTGTCAGGGGGACAGTGTCAGGGGGACAGTGTCAGGGACAGTGTCAGGGACAGTGTCAGAGACAGTGTCAGGGGGACAGTGTCGGGGACAGTGTCAGGGGGACAGTGTTAGGGACAGTGTCAGGGACAGTGTCAGGGGGACAGTGTCAGGGACAGTGTCGGGGGGACAGTGTCAGGGTCAGTGTCAGGGGGACAGTGTCAGGGACAGTGTCAGGGGGACAGTGTCAGGGAGACAGTGTCAGCGGGACAGTGTCAGGGACAGTGTCAGGGACAGTGTCAGGGACAGTGTCAGGGACAGTGTCAGGGGGACAGAGTCAGGGACAGTGTCAGGGGGACAGTGTCAGGGGGACAGTGTCAGGGACAGTGTCAGGGACAGTGTCAGGGGGACAGTGTCAGGGACAGTGTCAGGGACATTGTCAGGGGGACAGTGTCAGGGGGACAGTGTCAGGGGGACAGTGTCAGGGGGACAGTCTCAGGGACAGTGTCAGGGGGTCAGTGTCAGGGGGACAGTGTCAGGGACAGTGTCAGGGACAGTGTCAGGGGGACAGTGTCAGTATCAGGGGGACAGTGTCAGGGGGACAGTGTCAGGGACAGTGTCAGGGACAGTGTCAGGGGGACAGTGTCAGGGGGACAGTGTCAGGGACAGTGTCAGGGGGACAGTGTCAGGGGGACAGTGTCAGGGACAGTGTCAGGGGGACAGTGTCGGGGGACAGTGTCAGGGACAGTGTCAGGGGCAGTGTCAGGGACAGTGTCAGGGGGACAGTGTCAGGGGGACAGTGTCAGGGGGACAGTGTCAGGGACAGTGTCAGGGACAGTCTCAGAGGGACAGTGTCAGGGGGACAGTGTCAGGGAGACAGTGTCAGTGTCAGTGTCAGGGGGACAGTGTCAGGGGGACAGTGTCAGGGACAGTGTCAGGGGGACAGTGTCCGGGGGACAGTGTCAGGGACAGTGTCAGGGACAGTCTCAGAGGGACAGTGTCAGGGACATTGTCAGGGACAGTGTCAGGGGGACAGTGTCAGGGGGACAGTGTCAGGGACAGTGTCAGGGTGACAGTGTCAGGGACAGTGTCAGGGGGACAGTGTCAGGGACAGTGTCAGGGGGACAGTGTCAGGGACAGTGTCACGGGCAGTGTCGGGGGGACAGTGTCAGGGGGATAGTGTCAGGGACACAGTGTCAGGGACGGTGTCAGGGGGGCAGTGTCAGGGGGACAGTGTCAGGGACACAGTGTCAGGGACGGTGTCAGGGGGACAGCGTCAGGTGGACAGTGTCAGGGACAGTGTCAGGGGGACAGTGTCAGGGACAGTGTCAGGGACAGTGTCAGGGGGACAGTGTCAGGGACACAGTGTCAGGGACAGTGTAAGGGGGACAGTGTCAGGGGGACAGTGTCAGGGGGACAGTGTCTGGGGGACAGTGTCAGGGACAGTGTCAGGGACAGTGTCAGGGACAGTGTCAGGGGGACAGTGTCAGGGACAGTGTCAGGGGGACAGTGTCAGGGACAGTGTCAGGGGGACATTGTCAGGGAGACAGTGTCTGGGGGACAGTGTCAGGGACAGTGTCAGGGACAGTGTCAGGGACAGTGTCAGGGGGACAGTGTCAGGGACAGTGTCAGGGGGACAGTGTCAGGGACAGTGTCAGGGGGACAGTGTCAGGGGGACAGTGTCAGGGACAGTATCAGGGGGACAGTGTCAGTGACGGTGTCAGGGACAGTGTCAGGGGGACAGTGTCAGGGACAGTGTCAGGGGGACAGTGTCAGGGACAGTGTCAGGGACAGTGTCAGGGGGACAGTGTCAGGGGGACAGTGTCAGGGGGACAGTGTCAGGGACAGTGTCAGGGGGACAGTGTCAGGGACAATGTCAGGGGGACAGTGTCAGGGGGACAGTGTCAGGGGGACAGTGTCAGGGGGACAGTGTCAGGGACAATGTCAGGGGGACAGTGTCAGGGACAGTGTCAGGGACAGTGTCAGGGGGACAGTGTCAGGGGGACAGTGTCAGGGACAGTGTCAGGGGGACAGTGTCAGGGGGACAGTGTCAGGGGGACAGTGTCAGGGACAGTGTCAGGGGGACAGTGTCAGGGGGACAGTGTGAGGGACAGTGTCAGGGGGACAGTGTCAGGGAGACAGTGTCAGGGACAGTGTCAGGGGGACAGTGTCAGGGACAGTGTCAGGGACAGTGTCAGGGGGACAGTGTCAGGGACAGTGTCAGGGGGACAGTGTCAGGGGGACAGTGTCAGGGGGACAGTGTCAGGGACAGTGTCAGGGGGACAGTGTCAGGGACAGTGTCAGGGGGTCGGTGTCAGGGACAGTGTCAGGGACAGTGTCAGGGGGTCAGTGTCAGGGACAGTGTCAGGGGGACAGTGTCAGGGGGACAGTGTCAGGGACAGTGTCAGGGACAGTGTCAGGGACAGTGTCAGGGGGACAGTGTCAGGGACAGTGTCAGGGGGACAGTGTCAGGGGGACAGTGTCAGGTGGTCAGTGTCAGGGACAGTGTCAGGGGGACAGTGTCAGGGGGACAGTGTCAGGGACAGTGTCAGGGGGACAGTGTCAGGGGGACAGTGTCAGGGGGACAGTGTCAGGGACAGTGTCAGGGGGACAGTGTCAGAGACAGTGTCAGGGGGACAGTGTCAGGGACAGTGTCAGGGGGACAGTGTCAGGGGGACAGTGTCAGGGGGACAGTGTCAGGGACAGTGTCAGGGGGACAGTGTCAGGGACAGTGTCAGGGGGACAGTGTCAGGGGGACAGTGTCAGGGACAGTGTCAGGGGGACAGTGTCAGGGGGACAGTGTCAGGGGGACAGTGTCAGGGAGACAGTGTCAGCGGGACAGTGTCAGGGACAGTGTCAGGGACAGTGTCAGGGACAGTGTCAGGGGGACAGAGTCAGGGACAGTGTCAGGGGGACAGTGTCAGGGGGACAGTGTCAGGGACAGTGTCAGGGACAGTGTCAGGGGGACAGTGTCAGGGACAGTGTCAGGGACATTGTCAGGGGGACAGTGTCAGGGGGACAGTGTCAGGGGGACAGTGTCAGGGGGACAGTCTCAGGGACAGTGTCAGGGGGACAGTGTCATTGTCAGGGGGACAGTGTCAGGGGGACAGTGTCAGGGACAGTGTCAGGGGGACAGTGTCAGGGGGACAGTGTCAGGGACAGTGTCAGGGGGACAGTGTTAGGGACAGTGTCAGGGTCAGTGTCAGGGGGACAGTGTCAGGGGGACAGTGTCAGGGGGACAGTGTCAGGGGGACAGTGTCAGGGACAGTGTCAGGGGGACAGTGTCAGGGACAGTGTCGGGGGGACAGTGACAGGGACAGTGTCAGGGACAGTGTCAGGGACAGTGTCAGGGGGAAAGTGTCAGGGACAGTGTCAGGGGGACAGTGTCAGGGTCAGTGTCAGGGGGACAGTGTCAGGGACAGTGTCAGGGGGACAGTGTCAGGGAGACAGTGTCAGGGGGACAGTGTCAGGGACAGTGTCAGGGACAGTGTCAGGGGGAAAGTGTCAGGGGGACAGTGTCAGGGACAGTGTCAGGGGGACAGTGTCAGGGGGACAGTGTCAGCGACAGTGTCAGGGACAGTGTCAGGGACAGTGTCAGGGGGACAGTGTCCGGGACAGTGTCGGGGGACAGTGTCAGGGACAGTGTCAGGGGGACAGTGTCAGGGACAGTGTCAGGGGGACAGTGTCAGGGACAGTGTCAGGGGGACAGTGTCAGTGGGACAGTGTCAGGGGGACAGTGTCAGGGACAGTGTCAGGGGGACAGTGTCAGGGACAGTGTCAGGGACAGTGTCAGGGGGACAGTGTCAGGGACAGTGTCAGGGACAGTGTCAGGGGGACAGTGTCAGGGGGACAGTGTCAGGGGGACAGTGTCAGGGGGACAGTCTCAGGGACAGTGTCAGGGGGACAGTGTCAGGGGGACAGTGTCAGGGACAGTGTCAGGGACAGTGTCAGGGGGACAGTGTCAGGGTCAGTGTCAGGGGGACAGTGTCAGGGGGACAGTGTCAGGGACAGTGTCAGGGACAGTGTCAGGGGGACAGTGTCAGGGGGACAGTGTCAGGGACAGTGTCAGGGGGACAGTGTCAGGGGGACAGTGTCAGGGACAGTGTCAGGGGGACAGTGTCAGGGGGACAGTGTCAGGGACAGTGTCAGGGACAGTGTCAGGGGGACAGTGTCAGGGGGACAGTGTCAGGGGGACAGTGTCAGGGACAGTGTCAGGGACAGTCTCAGAGGGACAGTGTCAGGGGGACAGTGTCAGGGAGACAGTGTCAGTGTCAGTGTCAGGGGGCCAGTGTCAGGGGGACAGTGTCAGGGACAGTGTCAGGGGGACAGTGTCCGGGGGACAGTGTCAGGGACAGTGTCAGGGGGACAGTGTCAGGGACAGTGTCAGGGGGACAGTGTCAGGGACAGTGTCAGGGGGACAGTGTCAGGGGGACAGTGTCAGGGACAGTGTCAGGGGGACAGTGTCAGGGGGACAGTGTCAGGGACAGTGTCAGGGGGACAGTGTCCGGGGGACAGTGTCAGGGACAGTGTCAGGGGGACAGTGTCAGGGACAGTGTCAGGGGGACAGTGTCAGGGGGACAGTGTCAGGGACAGTGTCAGGGGGACAGTGTCAGGGACAGTGTCAGGGGGACAGTGTCAGGGACAGTCTCAGAGGGACAGTGTCAGGGACAGTGTCAGGGTGACAGTGTCAGGGACAGTGTCAGGGGGACAGTGTCAGGGACAGTGTCAGGGGGACAGTGTCAGGGGGACAGTGTCAGGGACAGTGTCAGGGACAGTCTCAGAGGGACAGTGTCAGGGGGACAGTGTCAGGGAGACAGTGTCAGTGTCAGTCTTAGAGGGACAGTGTCAGAGACAGTGTCAGGGTGACAGTGTCAGGGACAGTGTCAGGGGGACAGTGTCAGGGACAGTGTCAGGGGGACAGTGTCCGGGGGACAGTGTCAGGGACAGTGTCAGGGACAGTCTCAGAGGGACAGTGTCAGGGAGACAGTGTCAGGGTGACAGTGTCAGGGACAGTGTCAGGGGGACAGTGTCCGGGGGACAGTGTCAGGGACAGTGTCAGGGGGACAGTGTCAGGGACAGTGTCAGGGGGACAGTGTCAGGGGGACAGTGTCAGGGACAGTGTCAGGGACAGTGTCAGGGGGACAGTGTCAGGGACAGTGTCAGGGGGACAGTGTCCGGGGGACAGTGTCAGGGACAGTGTCAGGGACAGTCTCAGAGGGACAGTGTCAGGGTCAGTGTCAGGGTGACAGTGTCAGGGACAGTGTCAGGGGGATAGTGTCAGGGACGGTGTCAGGGGGGCAGTGTCAGGGGGACAGTGTCAGGGACACAGTGTCAGGGACGGTGTCAGGGGGACAGCGTCAGGGGGACAGTGTCAGGGACACAGTGTCAGGGACAGTGTCAGGGGGACAGTGTCAGGGACAGTGTCAGGGGGACAGTGTCAGGGGGACAGTGTCTGGGGGACAGTGTCAGGGACAGTGTCAGGGACAGTGTCAGGGACAGTGTCAGGGGGACAGTGTCAGGGACAGTGTCAGGGGACAGTGTCAGGGACAGTGTCAGGGACAGTGTCAGGGACAGTGTCAGGGGGACAGTGTCAGGGAGACAGTGTCTGGGGGACAGTGTCAGGGACAGTGTCAGGGACAGTGTCAGGGGGACAGTGTCAGGGGGACAGTGTTAGGGACAGTGTCAGGGGGACAGTGTCAGGGACAGTGTCAGGGACAGTGTCAGGGGGACAGTGTCAGGGGGACAGTGTCAGGGACAGTGTCAGGGACAGTGTCAGGGGGACAGTGTCAGGGGGACAGTGTCAGGGACAGTGTCAGGGACTGTGTCAGGGACAGTGTCAGGGGGACAGTGTCAGGGACAGTGTCGGGGGGACAGTGTCAGGGTCAGTGTCAGGGGGACAGTGTCAGGGTCAGTGTCAGGGACAGTGTCAGGGGGACAGTGTTAGGGACAGTGTCAGGGGGACAGTGTCAGGGGGACAGTGTCAGGGACAGTGTCAGGGGGACAGTGTCAGGGGGACAGTGTCAGGGGGACAGTATCAGGGACAGTGTCAGGGACAGTGTCAGGGGGACAGTGTTAGGGACAGTGTCAGGGGGACAGTGTCAGGGGGACAGTGTCAGGGACAGTGTCAGGGGGACAGTGTCGGGGACAGTGTCAGGGACAGTGTCAGGGGGTCAGTGTTAGGGACAGTGTCAGGGGGACAGTGTCAGGGGGACAGTGTCAGGGACAGTGTCAGGGGGACAGTGTCAGGGGGACAGTGTCAGGGGGACAGTGTCAGGGACAGTGTCAGGGACAGTGTCAGGGACAGTGTCAGGGGGACAGTGTCAGGGGGACAGTGTCAGGGACAGTGTCAGGGACAGTGTCAGGGGGACAGTGTCAGGGTCAGTGTCAGGGGGACAGTGTCAGGGTCAGTGTCAGGGACAGTGTCAGGGGGACAGTGTCAGGGGGACAGTGTCAGGGACAGTGTCGGGGGACAGTGTCAGGGTCAGTGTCAGGGGGACAGTGTCAGGGGGACAGTGTCAGGGACAGTGTCAGGGACAGTGTCAGGGTCAGTGTCAGGGAGGTGTCAGGGGGACAGTGTCAGGGTCAGTGTCAGGGGGTCAGTGTCAGGGACAGTGTCGGGGGGACAGTGTCAGGGGGACCGTGTCGGGGGTCAGTGACAGGGGGACAGTGTCAGGGACAGTGTCAGGGGGACAGTGTCAGGGTCAGTGTCAGGGGGACAGTGTCAGGGGGACAGTGTCAGGGGGACAGTGTCAGGGACAGTGTCAGGGGGACAGTGTCAGGGTCAGTGTCAGGGGGACAGTGTCGGGGGACAGTGTCAGGGACAGTGTCAGGGGGACAGTGACAGGGGGACAGTGTCAGGGACAGTGTCAGGGGGACAGTGTCAGGGGGACAGTGTCAGGGACAGTGTCAGGGACAGTGTCAGAGACAGTGTCAGGGGGACAGTGTCAGGGACAGTGTCAGGGGGACAGTGTTAGGGACAGTGTCAGGGACAGTGTCAGGGGGACAGTGTCAGGGACAGTGTCGGGGGGACAGTGTCAGGGTCAGTGTCAGGGGGACAGTGTCAGGGACAGTGTCAGTGGGACAGTGTCAGGGAGACAGTGTCAGCGGGACAGTGTCAGGGACAGTGTCAGGGACAGTGTCAGGGACAGTGTCAGGGGGACAGAGTCAGGGACAGTGTCAGGGGGACAGTGTCAGGGGGACAGTGTCAGGGACAGTGTCAGGGACAGTGTCAGGGGGACAGTGTCAGGGACAGTGTCAGGGACATTGTCAGGGGGACAGTGTCAGGGGGACAGTGTCAGGGGGACAGTGTCAGGGGGACAGTCTCAGGGACAGTGTCAGGGGGACAGTGTCAGGGGGACAGTGTCAGGGACAGTGTCAGGGACAGTGTCAGGGGGACAGTGTCAGTATCAGGGGGACAGTGTCAGGGGGACAGTGTCAGGGACAGTGTCAGGGACAGTGTCAGGGGGACAGTGTCAGGGGGACAGTGTCAGGGACAGTGTCAGGGGGACAGTGTCAGGGGGACAGTGTCAGGGACAGTGTCAGGGGGACAGTGTCGGGGGACAGTGTCAGGGACAGTGTCAGGGGCAGTGTCAGGGACAGTGTCAGGGGGACAGTGTCAGGGGGACAGTGTCAGGGGGACAGTGTCAGGGACAGTGTCAGGGACAGTCTCAGAGGGACAGTGTCAGGGACAGTGTCAGGGACAGTCTCAGAGGGACAGTGTCAGGGACATTGTCAGGGACAGTGTCAGGGGGACAGTGTCAGGGGGACAGTGTCAGGGACAGTGTCAGGGTGACAGTGTCAGGGACAGTGTCAGGGGGACAGTGTCAGGGACAGTGTCAGGGGGACAGTGTCAGGGACAGTGTCACGGGCAGTGTCAGGGGGACAGTGTCAGGGGGATAGTGTCAGGGACACAGTGTCAGGGACGGTGTCAGGGGGGCAGTGTCAGGGGGACAGTGTCAGGGACACAGTGTCAGGGACGGTGTCAGGGGGACAGCGTCAGGTGGACAGTGTCAGGGACAGTGTCAGGGGGACAGTGTCAGGGACAGTGTCAGGGACAGTGTCAGGGGGACAGTGTCAGGGACACAGTGTCAGGGACAGTGTAAGGGGGACAGTGTCAGGGGGACAGTGTCAGGGGGACAGTGTCTGGGGGACAGTGTCAGGGACAGTGTCAGGGACAGTGTCAGGGACAGTGTCAGGGGGACAGTGTCAGGGACAGTGTCAGGGGGACAGTGTCAGGGACAGTGTCAGGGGGACATTGTCAGGGAGACAGTGTCTGGGGGACAGTGTCAGGGACAGTGTCAGGGACAGTGTCAGGGACAGTGTCAGGGGGACAGTGTCAGGGACAGTGTCAAGGGGACAGTGTCAGGGACAGTGTCAGGGGGACAGTGTCAGGGGGACAGTGTCAGGGACAGTATCAGGGGGACAGTGTCAGTGACGGTGTCAGGGACAGTGTCAGGGGGACAGTGTCAGGGACAGTGTCAGGGGGACAGTGTCAGGGACAGTGTCAGGGACAGTGTCAGGGGGACAGTGTCAGGGGGACAGTGTCAGGGGGACAGTGTCAGGGACAGTGTCAGGGGGACAGTGTCAGGGACAATGTCAGGGGGACAGTGTCAGGGGGACAGTGTCAGGGGGACAGTGTCAGGGGGACAGTGTCAGGGACAATGTCAGGGGGACAGTGTCAGGGACAGTGTCAGGGACAGTGTCAGGGGGACAGTGTCAGGGGGACAGTGTCAGGGACAGTGTCAGGGGGACAGTGTCAGGGGGACAGTGTCAGGGGGACAGTGTCAGGGACAGTGTCAGGGGGACAGTGTCAGGGGGACAGTGTGAGGGACAGTGTCAGGGGGACAGTGTCAGGGAGACAGTGTCAGGGACAGTGTCAGGGGGACAGTGTCAGGGACAGTGTCAGGGACAGTGTCAGGGGGACAGTGTCAGGGACAGTGTCAGGGGGACAGTGTCAGGGGGACAGTGTCAGGGGGACAGTGTCAGGGACAGTGTCAGGGGGACAGTGTCAGGGACAGTGTCAGGGGGTCGGTGTCAGGGACAGTGTCAGGGACAGTGTCAGGGGGTCAGTGTCAGGGACAGTGTCAGGGGGACAGTGTCAGGGGGACAGTGTCAGGGACAGTGTCAGGGACAGTGTCAGGGACAGTGTCAGGGGGACAGTGTCAGGGACAGTGTCAGGGGGACAGTGTCAGGGGGACAGTGTCAGGTGGTCAGTGTCAGGGACAGTGTCAGGGGGACAGTGTCAGGAGGACAGTGTCAGGGACAGTGTCAGGGGGACAGTGTCAGGGGGACAGTGTCAGGGGGACAGTGTCAGGGACAGTGTCAGGGGGACAGTGTCAGAGACAGTGTCAGGGGGACAGTGTCAGGGACAGTGTCAGGGGGACAGTGTCAGGGGGACAGTGTCAGGGGGACAGTGTCAGGGGGACAGTGTCAGGGACAGTGTCAGGGGGACAGTGTCAGGGACAGTGTCAGGGGGACAGTGTCAGGGGGACAGTGTCAGGGACAGTGTCAGGGGGACAGTGTCAGGGGGACAGTGTCAGGGGGACAGTGTCAGGGACAGTGTCAGGGACAGTGTCAGGGGGACAGTGTCAGGGGGACAGTATCAGGGGGACAGTGTCAGGGGGACAGTGTCAGGGACAGTGTCAGCGGGACAGTGTCAGGGGGACAGTGTCAGGGACAGTGTCAGGGGGACAGTGTCAGGGACAGTGTCAGGGACAGTGTCAGCGACAGTGTCAGGGACAGTGTCAGGGGGTCAGTGTCAGGGACAGTGTCAGGGGGACAGTGTCAGGGGGACAGTGTCAGGGACAGTGTCAGGGACAGTGTCAGGGACAGTGTCAGGGGGACAGTTCAGGGACAGTGTCAGGGACAGTGTCAGGGGGACAGTGTCAGGGGGACAGTGTCAGGGACACTGTCAGGGGGACAGTGTCAGGGGGACAGTGTCAGGGGGACAGTGTCAGGGACAGTGTCAGGGACAGTGTCAGGGACAGTGTCAGGGTCAGTGTCAGGGACAGTGTCAGGGGGACAGTGTCAGGGACAGTGTCAGGGACAGTGTCAGGGGGACAGTGTCAGGGGGACAGTGTCAGGGACAGTGTCAGGGGGACAGTGTCAGGGGGACAGTGTCAGGGGGACAGTGCCAGGGACAGTGTCAGGGGGACAGTGTCAGGGGGACAGTGTCAGGGGGTCAGTGTCAGGGACAGTGTCAGGGGGACAGTGTCAGGGGGACAGTGTCAGGGACAGTGTCAGGGGGACAGTGTCAGGGGGACAGTGTCAGGGACAGTGTCAGGGGGACAGTGTCAGGGACAGTGTCAGGGGGACAGTGTCAGGGACAGTGTCAGGGGGACAGTGTCAGGCGGACAGTGTCAGGGACAGTGTCAGGGGGACAGTGTCAGGGGGACAGTGTCAGGGACAGTGTCAGGGACAGTGTCAGGGGGACAGTGTCAGGGGGACAGTGTCAGGGACAGTGTCAGGGACAGTGTCAGGGGGACAGTGTCAGGGGGACAGTGTCAGGGACAGTGTCAGGGGGACAGTGTCAGGGACAATGTCAGGGGGACAGTGTCAGGGGGACAGTGTCAGGGGGACAGTGTCAGGGGGACAGTGTCAGGGGGACAGTGTCTGGGGGACAGTGTCAGGGACAGTGTCAGGGACAGTGTCAGGGACAGTGTCAGGGGGACAGTGTCAGGGACAGTGTCAGGGGGACAGTGTCAGGGACAGTGTCAGGGGGACATTGTCAGGGAGACAGTGTCTGGGGGACAGTGTCAGGGACAGTGTCAGGGACAGTGTCAGGGACAGTGTCAGGGGGACAGTGTCAGGGACAGTGTCAAGGGGACAGTGTCAGGGACAGTGTCAGGGGGACAGTGTCAGGGGGACAGTGTCAGGGACAGTATCAGGGGGACAGTGTCAGTGACGGTGTCAGGGACAGTGTCAGGGGGACAGTGTCAGGGACAGTGTCAGGGGGACAGTGTCAGGGACAGTGTCAGGGTCAGTGTCAGGGACAGTGTCAGGGGGACAGTGTCAGGGACAGTGTCAGGGACAGTGTCAGGGGGACAGTGTCAGGGGGACAGTGTCAGGGACAGTGTCAGGGGGACAGTGTCAGGGGGACAGTGTCAGGGGGACAGTGCCAGGGACAGTGTCAGGGGGACAGTGTCAGGGGGACAGTGTCAGGGGGTCAGTGTCAGGGACAGTGTCAGGGGGACAGTGTCAGGGGGACAGTGTCAGGGGGACAGTGTCAGGGACAGTGTCAGGGGGACAGTGTCAGGGGGACAGTGTCAGGGACAGTGTCAGGGGGACAGTGTCAGGGACAGTGTCAGGGGGACAGTGTCAGGGACAGTGTCAGGGGGACAGTGTCAGGGGGACAGTGTCAGGGACAGTGTCAGGGGGACAGTGTCAGGGGGACAGTGTCAGGGACAGTGTCAGGGACAGTGTCAGGGGGACAGTGTCAGGGGGACAGTGTCAGGGACAGTGTCAGGGACAGTGTCAGGGGGACAGTGTCAGGGGGACAGTGTCAGGGACAGTGTCAGGGGGACAGTGTCAGGGGGACAGTGTCAGGGGGACAGTGTCAGGGACAGTGTCAGCGACAGTGTCAGGGGGACAGTGACAGAGGGACAGTGTCAGGGGGACAGTGTCAGGGACAGTGTCAGGGGGACAGTGTCAGGGGGACAGTGTCAGGGGGACAGTGTCAGGGACAGTGTCAGGGACAGTGTCAGGGACAGTGTCAGGGGGACAGTGTCAGGGACAGTGTCAGGGGGACAGTGTCAGGGACAGTGTCAGGGGGACAGTGTAAGGGACAGTGTCAGGGGGACAGTGTCAGTGGGACAGTGTCAGGGGGACAGTGTCAGGGACAGTGTCAGGGACAGTGTCAGGGACAGTGTCAGGGGGACAGTGTCAGGGACAGTGTCAGGGGGACAGTGTCAGGGGGACAGTGTCAGGGGGACAGTGTCAGGGGGACAGTGTCAGGGGGACAGTGTCAGGGGGACAGTGTCAGGGACAGTGTCAGGGGGACAGTGTCAGTGGGACAGTGTCAGGGGGACAGTGTCAGGGACAGTGTCAGGGGGACAGATTCAGTCGGACAGTGTCAGGGACAGTGTCAGGGGGACAGTGTCAGGGGGACAGTGTCAGGGGGACAGTGTCAGGGGGGACAGTGTCAGGGACAGTGTCAGGGGGACAGTGTCAGGGACAGTGTCAGGGACAGTGTCAGGGGGACAGTGTCAGGGGGACAGTGTCAGGGACAGTGTCAGGGGGACAGTGTCAGGGCGACAGTGCCAGGGGGACAGTGTCAGGGACAGTGTCAGGGGGACAGTGTCAGGGGGACAGTGTCAGGGACAGTGTCAGGGGGACAGTGTCAGGGGGACAGTGTCAGGGACAGTGTCAGGGGGACAGTGTCAGGGACAGTGTCAGGGGGACAGTGTCAGGGGGACAGTGTCAGGGGGACAGTGTCAGGGACAGTGTCAGGGGGACAGTGTCAGGGGGACAGTGTCAGGGGGACAGTGTCAGGGACAGTGTCAGGGGGACAGTGTCAGGGACAGTGTCAGGGACAGTGTCAGGGACAGTGTCAGGGAGACAGCGTCAGGGGGACAGTGTCACGGGGACACTGTCAGGGGGACAGTGTCAGGGACAGTGTCAGGGGGACAGTGTCAGGGGGACAGTGTCACGGGGACACTGTCAGGGGGACAGTGTCAGGGTCAGTGTCAGGGGGACAGTGTCAGGGACAGTGTCAGGGACAGTGTCAGGGGGACAGTGTCAGGGGGACAGTGTCAGGGGCACAGTGTCAGGGACAGTGTCAGGGGGACAGTGTCAGGGACAGTGTCAAGGGGACAGTGTCAGGGACAGTGTCAGGGGGACAGTGTCAGGGGGACAGTGTCAGGGACAGTGTCAGGGGGACAGTGTCAGGGGGACAGTGTCTGGGACAGTGTCAGGGGGACAGTGTCAGGGACAGTGTCAGGGGGACAGTGTCAGGGACACAGTGTCAGGGACAGTGTCAGGGGGACAGTGTCAGGGACAGTGTCAGGGGGACAGTGTCAGGGACAGTGTCAGGGGGACAGTGTCAGGGACACAGAGTCAGGGACAGTGTCAGTGTGACAGTGTCAGTGTGACAGTGTCAGGGACAGAGTCAGTGTGACAGTGTCAGGGACAGTGTCAGGGACAGTGTCAGGGGGACAGTGTCAGGGGGACAGTATCACGGGGACAGTGTCAGGGGGACAGTGTCAGGGGGACAGTGTCAGGGGGACAGTGTCAGGGACAGTGTCAGGGAGACAGTGTCAGGGGGACAGTGTCAGGGACAGTGTCAGGGGGACAGTGTCAGGTGGACAGTGTCAGGGACAGTGTCAGGGGGACAGTGTCAGGTGGACAGTGTCAGGGACAGTGTCAGGGGGACAGTGTCAGGGGGACAGTGTCAGGGACAGTGTCAGGGGGACAGTGTCAGGGGGACAGTGTCAGGGACAGTGTCAGGGACTGTCTCAGGGGGACAGTGTCAGGGACAGTGTCAGGGACAGTGTCAGGGGGACAGTGTCAGGGACAGTGTCAGGGACAGTGTCAGGGGGACAGTGTCAGGGGGACAGTGTCAGGGACAGTGTCAGGGACTGTCTCAGGGGGACAGTGTCAGGGGGACAGTGTCAGGGGGACAGTGTCAGGGGGACAGTGTCACGGGGACAGTGTCAGGGGGACAGTGTCAGGGGGACAGTGTCAGGGACAGTGTCAGGGAGACAGTGTCAGGGGGACAGTGTCAGGGACAGTGTCAGGGGGACAGTGTCAGGTGGACAGTGTCAGGGACAGTGTCAGGGGGACAGTGTCAGGTGGACAGTGTCAGGGACAGTGTCAGGGGGACAGTGTCAGGGGGACAGTGTCAGGGACAGTGTCAGGGGGACAGTGTCAGGGGGTCAGTGTCAGGGACAGTGTCAGGGACTGTCTCAGGGGGACAGTGTCAGGGACAGTGTCAGGGGGACAGTGTCAGTGACAGTGTCAGGGGGACAGTGTCAGGGACAGTGTCAGGGACAGTGTCAGGGACAGTGTCAGGGGGACAGTGTCAGGGACAGTGTCAGGGGGACAGTGTCAGGGGGACAGTGTCAGGGACAGTGTCAGGGGGACAGTGTCAGGGGGACAGTGTCAGGGACAGTGTCAGGGGGACAGTGTCAGGGACAGTGTCAGGGGGACAGTGTCAGGGACAGTGTCAGGGACAGTGTCAGGGGGACAGTGTCAGGGACAGTGTCAGGGGGACAGTGTCAGGGGGACAGTGTCAGGGACAGTGTCAGGGGGACAGTGTCAGGGGGACAGTGTCAGGGACAGTGTCAGGGGGACAGTGTCAGGGACAGTGTCAGGGGGACAGTGTCAGGGACAGTGTCAGGGACAGTGTCAGGGACAGTGTCAGGGGGACAGTGTCAGGGACAGTGTCAGGGGGACAGTGTCAGGGGGACAGTGTCAGGGACAGTGTCAGGGGGACAGTGTCAGGGACAGTGTCAGGGGGACAGTGTCAGGGACAGTGTCAGGGGGACAGTGTCAGGGGGACAGTGTCAGGGACAGTGTCAGGGGGACAGTGTCAGGGACAGTGTCAGGGACAGTGTCAGGGGGTCAGTGTCAGGGATACAGTGTCAGGGGGACAGTGTCAGTGACAGTGTCAGGGACAGTGTCAGGGGGACAGTGTCAGGGGGACAGTGTCAGGGACAGTGTCAGGGACAGTGTCAGGGGGACAGTGTCAGGGGGACAGTGTCAGGGGGACAGTGTCAGGGACAGTGTCAGGGGGACAGTGTCAGGGACAGTGTCAGGGGGACAGTGTCAGGGGGACAGTGTCAGGGACAGTGTCAGGGACTGTCTCAGGGGGACAGTGTCAGGGACAGTGTCAGGGGGACAGTGTCAGTGACAGTGTCAGGGGGACAGTGTCAGGGACAGTGTCAGGGGGACAGTGTCAGGGGGACAGTGTCAGGGACAGTGTCAGGGGGACAGTGTCAGGGACAGTGTCAGGGACAGTGTCAGGGACAGTGTCAGGGGGACAGTGTCAGGGGGACAGTGTCAGGGGGACAGTGTCAGGGACAGTGTCAGGGAGACAGTGTCAGGGGGACAGTGTCAGGGACAGTGTCAGGGACAGTGTCAGGGGTACAGTGTCAGGGACAGTGTCAGGGGGACAGTGTCAGGGGGACAGTGTCAGGGACAGTGTCAGGGGGACAGTGTCAGGGGGACAGTGTCAGGGACAGTGTCAGGGACAGTGTCAGGGACAGTGTCAGGGGGACAGTGTCAGGGAGACAGTTTCAGGGATACAGTGTCAGGGGGACAGTGTCAGTGACAGTGTCAGGGACAGTGTCAGGGACAGTGTCAGGGGGACAGTGTCAAGGACAGTGTCAGGGACAGTGTCAGGGACAGTGTCAGGGGGACAGTGTCAGGGGGACAGTGTCACGGGGACAGTGTCAGGGACAGTGTCAGGGGGACAGTGTCAGGGACAGTGTCAGGGGGACAGTGTCAGGGACAGTGTCAGGGACAGTGTCAGGGACAGTGTCAGGGGGACAGTGTCAGTGACAGTGTGAGGGACAGTGTCAGGGACAGTGTCAGGGGGACAGTGTCAGGGTGACAGTGTCAGTGACAGTGTCAGGGACAGTGTCAGGGGGACAGTGTCAGGGACAGTGTCAGGGACAGTGTCAGGGGGACAGTGTCAGGGGGACAGTGTCAGGGACAGTGTCAGGGGGGCAGTGTCAGGGACAGTGTCAGGGGGACAGTGTCAGGGGGACAGTGTCAGGGGGACAGTGTCAGGGACAGTGTCAGGGACAGTGTCAGGGGGACAGTGTCAGGGGGACAGTGTCAGGGGGACAGTGTCAGGGACAGTGTCAGGGGGACAGTGTCAGGGACAGTGTCAGGGGGACAGTGTCAGGGACAGTGTCAGGGGGACAGTGTCAGGGGCAGTGTCAGGGGGACAGTGTCAGGGGGACAGTGTCAGGGGGACAGTGTCAGGGACAGTGTCAGGGGGACAGCGTCAGGGGGATAGTGTCAGGGGGACTGTGTCAGGGACAGTGTCAGGGACAGTGTCAGGGACAGTGTCAGGGGGACAGTGTCAGGGACAGTGTCAGGGGAACAGTGTCAGGGACAGTGTCAGGGGGACAGTGTCAGGGGGACAGTGTCAGGGACAGTGTCAGGGGGACAGTGTCAGGGGGACAGTGTCACGGGGACAGTGTCAGGGACAGTGTCAGGGGGACAGTGTCAGGGGGACAGTGTCAGGGACAGTGTCAGGGACAGTGTCAGGGGGACAGTGTCAGGGGGACAGTGTCAGGGGGACAGTGTCAGTGACAGTGTCAGGGGGACAGTGTCAGGGGGACAGTGTCAGGGACAGTGTCAGGGGGACAGTGTCAGGGGGACAGTGTCAGGGGGACAGTGTCAGTGACAGTGTCAGGGGGACAGTGTCAGGGACAGTGTCAGGGGGACAGTGTCAGGGGGACAGTGTCAGGGGGACAGTGTCAGTGACAGTGTCAGGGGGACAGTGTCAGGGACAGTGTCAGGGGGACAGTGTCAGTGACAGTGTCAGGGGGACAGTGTCAGAGACAGTGTCAGGGGGACAGTGTCAGGGACAGTGTCAGGGGGACAGTGTCAGGGGGACAGTGTCAGGGACAGTGTCAGGGACAGTGTCAGGGGGACAGTGTCAGTGACAGTGTCAGGGACAGTGTCAGGGGGACAGTGTCAGGGACAGTGTCAGGGACAGTGTCAGGGGGACAGTGTCAGGGGGACAGTGTCAGGGACAGTGTCAGGGGGGCAGTGTCAGGGACAGTGTCAGGGACAGTGTCAGGGGCACAGTGTCAGGGGGACAGTGTCAGGGACAGTGTCAGGGGGACAGTGTCAGGGACACTGTCAGGGGGACAGTGTCAGGGACAGTGTCAGGGGGACAGTGTCAGGGGGATGTCAGGGGGACAGTGTCAGGGGGACAGTGTCAGGGGGACAGTGTCAGGGACAGTGTCAGGGACAGTGTCAGGGGGACAGTGTCAGGGGGACAGTGTCACGGGGACAGTGTCATGGGGACAGTGTCAGGGACAGTGTCGGGGGACAGTGTCAGGGACAGTGTCAGGGGGACAGTGTCATGGACAGTGTCAGGGGAAGTGTCAGGGGGACAGTGTCAGGGACAGTGTCAGGGGGACAGTGTCAGAGACAGTGTCAGGGACAGTGTCAGGGGGACAGTGTCAGGGACAGTGTCAGGGGGTCAGTGTCAGGGACAGTGTCTGGGGGTAATGTGAGGGGGTAGTGTCTGGGTGTAATGAGGGAACAAATCGGGGAAGGAGGTCACGGCTCGGTTGTGGGGGTTGGGGGTGGTGCAAAACCTGACTTTGCCCAACATCTGCACACAGGGAAGACCCACTGACTCACAAGCAGGAGTGCAAACCCGGACTGATTTTCCCTGCCCTGCCTCCCCCTTGCCCAATGGTATGGACCCCAACCACCATGCATCGCTGAGGTGTTGCCACTCTAGTGGATACAGCCGTGAAGAAGGCCTATAGTGTGTTAGTGTGTATTAACGGGGGCTTGAGTTTAAGAGCCGCGGGGTTATGCTACAACTATACATGACACCGGTGAGACCAGATTTGGAGTATTGTGTGCAGTTCTGGTCACCTCATTATAGGAAGGATGTGGAAGCATTGGAAAGGGTGCAGAGGAGATTTACCAGGATGCTGCCTGGTTTGTAGGATAGGCCTTATGAGGAAAGGTTGAGGGAGCTCGGACTTTTCACTTTGGAGCGGAGGAGGATGAGTGGCGATTTAGTAGAGGTTTATAAGATGATGAGGGGGATAGATAGAGTGGACGTTCAGAGACTATTTCTTCGGGTGGATGTAGCTGTTACAAGGGGGCATAATTATACGATTCAGGGTCGGAGATATAGGAGGGATGTCCGAGGTAGGTTCTTTACTCAGAGAGTGGTTAGGGTGTGGAATGGACTGCCTGCTGTGATAGTGGAGTCGGACACTTTAGGAACTTTCAAGCGGTTATTGGATAGGCACATGGAGCACACCAGAATAACAGGGAGTGGGATAGCTTGAACTTGGTTTCGGACAACGCTCAGCACAACATCAAGGGCCGAAGGGCCTGTTCTGTGCTGTACTGTTCTATGTTCTATGTCTCATCCCAGACAACGGGGACACAACGTCAATCCCCCCACCCCCCTTCTCAGTCTGTGTAGCTCAGGGACACGCTCAGCCATTTCTTCAGGGGAACTCTTTTATTTTGAATGAGCCCTTCATTCAATGGGCCCACACGAAGGCTGCTGAGGAAGTTGCATGTCCGCACACCCTCCCCCCCCCCCCCTTAGTTCATAGCTTGATATCTCTCTTTGTTTGGTTGAGAGGTGGGCTCACCACCAGGCTCGAAGGCTCCATCGATCACAGGTAGGCCGATTCCTGGTGATTGGTCAGTCGTGGTCAGGTGATCCAAACAGCTATGACTGACTTGATGAGATGAATGGTTTGGAATTGTGTTAGTGACAGCTTCAGACTACAGCATTTAAATCATTACTTTGCACATATAATAAATATTTTTGTTTTATTTATATATATATATGTGTGTGTGTGTGTGTGTCGGTGAGTACATGTATGTGAGTATATGTGGCTTTGTGTGTGAGTGTGTGATCGTGAGTATGTCTGTGTGAGTGTCTGTGTGTGTATGTATGTGTACAGTAAGAAGTCTTACAACACCAGGTTAAAGTCCAACAGGTTTGTTTCAACGTCACTAGCTTTCGGAGCGCTGCTCCTTCCTCAGGTGAACCTGAGCAGCGCTCCGAAAGCTAGTGACATCGAAACAAGCCTGTTGGACTTTAACCTGGTGTTGTAAGACTTCTTACTGTGCTCACCCCAGTCCAACACCGGCATCTCCACATTATGTATGTGTGTGTGAGTATGTGTCTGCGTGTGTGAGTGTAGGTGTGACTGTGTGTTAGTGTGAGTAACTGTGTGTGTGTGTCTGAGGGTGTGTGTCCGTGTCTGAGGGTGGGTGTCTGAGTGTGTGTATGTGTGTATATGTCTGAGTGTGTGTGTCTGATTGTACATGTGAGTGTGTGCATTTGTCTGAGTGTGTGTGCACATGACTGGCTGTGTGTGTGTGTGTATGCGTGCGAGTATGTGTATATGTCTGAGTGTGTGTCTGAGTGTACATGTGTGTACGAATGTGTGTATTTGTCTGAGTGTGTGTGTCTGCGTGTGTGTATGTTTCTGAGTGTGCGTGTTAATGTGTCTGTATGTTTGTTTGTGTCTGAGTGAGTGTGTGCGAGACTGTATATGTGACTGTGTGTGTGTATTACAGTGATAAATTTCCAAGTCAGGATGGTGTGACAGTCTCCCCCTTGAAACCCCCCCGCACACACACACACACACACACCTCCAACCCATGAATGTGCTTTGTACAGATTCTGGGTGGAAAGGGTGATGAGATTCGGGTGAAGGAAGTTCAGAGAATGTTGCTGGAGAGGTAATAAGATTGACATCATCAGGTTGCACGGGGCAGCTAAACCAATTTTTAAAATGATAATAATCTTTATTAGTGTCACAAGTAGGCTTACATTAACACTGCAGTGAAGTTACTGTGAAAAGCCCCCAGTCGCCACATTCCGGCGCCTGTTCGGGTACACCGAGGGAGAATTCAGAATGTCCAATTCACCTAACAGCACTTAACAGTCTTTCGGGACTTGTGGGAGGAAACAGTGACCCAGCTGGGAATGGAACCTGGGAGCCTGGAGCTGTGAAACAACAGTGCTAACCACTGTGCTGCTGTGCCGCCCATTAAAATTGGGCTGCAGGGATTTCCACCTCTCCCCCATGGCGTGTTTTGCGCTGCTGGCCCGGCCATTGGTCGGCGAAGGGGTCTCCCAGCCTCGCTGCTGTCAGCGGGATTTCCCATGGTTTGCACCCTCCACCGTCGGAGAACCCGTGGCAGGGGCATCGCCATGGGCGAGACTTGAAGATCGGGCAGCACGGTAGCACCGTGGTTAGCACAGTTGCTTCACAGTTCCAGGGTCGCAGGTTCGATTCCCGGCTTGGGTCACTGTCTGTGCGGATTCTGCACCTTCTCCCCCGGGTCTGCGTGAGTTTCCTCCGGGTGCTCCGGTTTCCTCCCACAGTCCAAAGATGTGCAGGTTAGGTGGATTGGCCATGATAAATTGCCCTTAGTGTCCAAAAAGTTTAGGTGGGGTTACTGGGTTAGGGTGGGAGTGTGGGCTTAAGTGGGGTGCTCTTTCCAAGGGCCAGTGCAGACACGATGGGCTGAATGGCCTCCTTCTGCCCTGTAAATTCTATGCTCCCATGGGTGGGAACGACCAGCAAATCCTGGCCCTTGTGTTTAATCCCACCTTTCGCAACATTAAAGGACTTGAAATGAAAAATGTAAATCGCTTATTGTCACAAGCAGGCTTCAAATGAAGTTACTGCGAAAAGCCCCTAGTCACCACATTCCGGCGCCTGTTCGGGGAGGCCAGTACGGGAATTGAACCGTGCCGCTGGCCCGCCTTGGTCTGCTTTCAAAGCCAGCGATTTAGCCCTGTGCTTAACCAGCCCCTTGGCTGACTCAGCTGACAATGGATACAAAGAAAGTGCCAGAATAACTCAGCGGGTCTGGCAGCATCTGTGGAGCGATAAACAAAGTTAACATTTCGAGTGTGTATGATTCTTCTTCAGAACTGAGAAGGGGCAGAAATGTGATGGGTTTTACGGGTGTTGAAGAAGGGGGGAGGGGCAGGTAGAGCAAAAAGGGAAGGTCAGGGATAGGTCAGAGGGTGGAGGGGGGGGGGGGGGGATTAAGTTACCAAGATGTCATGGAACAAAAGGTGAGGGAATGGTAATAGTAAAGGAACAAAATATTTCAGCAGAATAGGTACTAATAGCAGAATAAAGGTCAGTGCTGTCTGAAACCTATTACGATCGCGGATCAGGCCCCAACAGTGGCTAGGTTACTGGACAGAAACCCCAATATTGTATTTAATTTTGTAAGACTGAGAGGAAAGCGTGCCTCGCTCCAGGAGTGATTACACACAAATACGGATGTGGTATATTAAAATAAACTTTATTATTGACACAGAATTAAAATATCTTTAATATCACACCAGCAAATAGCTTACCCTTAAACAATGCCCATCAATACAGTGACACAATAACCCTTAACTGCTATCTTTACTTCCACGCAAACACCAAAACCGCCTCAAGACCCAATCCACTTTTAAATACAGTTAGCTCTCAGGAATAATTGCTGTCCGGAGAGGTCTTTGATATTACACTTTGAGAAAGAGAATATTTTTGAGAGTGCTTAAAGAAAGAACAAAAGAACAAAGAACAAAGAAATGTACAGCACAGGAACAGGCCCTTCGGCCCTCCAAGCCCGTGCCGACCATGCTGCCCGACTAAACTACAATCTTCTACACTTCCTGGGTCCGTATCCCTCTATTCCCATCCTATTCATGTATTTGTCAAGATGCCCCTTAAATGTCACTATCGTCCCTGCTTCCACCACCTCCTCCGGTAGCGAGTTCCAGGCACCCACTACCCTCTGCGTAAAAAACTTGCCTCGTACATCTACTCTAAACCTTGCCCCTCTCACCTTAAACCTATGCCCCCTAGTAATTGACCCCTCTACCCTGGGGAAAAGCCTCTGACTATCCACTCTGTCTATGCCCCTCATAATTTTGTATACCTCTATCAGGTCTCCCCTCAACCTCCTTCGTTCCAGTGAGAACAAACCGAGTTTATTCAACCGCTCCTCATAGCTAATGCCCTCCATACCAGGTAACATTCTGGTAAATCTCTTCTGCACCCTCTCTAAAGCCTCCACATCCTTCTGGTAGTGTGGCGACCAGAATTGAACACTATACTCCAAGTGTGGCCTAACTAAGGTTCTATACAGCTGCAACATGACTTGCCAATTCTTATACTCAATGCCCCGGCCAATGAAGGCAAGCATGCCGTATGCCTTCTTGACTACCTTCTCCACCTGTGTTGCCCCTTTCAGTGACCTGTGGACCTGTACTCCTAGATCTCTTTGACTTTCAATACTCTTGAGGGTTCTACCATTCACCGTATATTCCCTACCTGCATTAGACCTTCCAAAATGCATTACCTCACGTTTGTCCGGATTAAACTCCATCTGCCATCTCTCCGCCCAAGTCTCCAAACAATCTAAATCCTGCTGTATCCTCCGACAGTCCTCATCGCTATCCGCAATTCCACCAACCTTTGTGTCGTCTGCAAACTTACTAATCAGACCAGTTACATTTTCCTCCAAATCATTTATATATACTACAAAGAGCAAAGGCCCCAGCACTGATCCCTGTGGAACACCACTGGTCACAGCCCTCCAATTAGAAAAGCATCCTTCCATTGCTACTCTCTGCCTTCTATGGCCTAGCCAGTTCTGTATCCACCTTGCCAGCTCACCCCTGATCCCGTGTGACTTCACCTTTTGTACTAGTCTACCATGAGGGACCTTGTCAAAGGCCTTACTGAAGTCCATATAGACAACATCCACTGCCCTACCTGCATCAATCATCTTAGTGACCTCCTCGAAAAACTCTATCAAGTTAGTGAGACATGACCTCCCCTTCACAAAACCGTGCTGCCTCTCACTAATACGTCCATTTGCTTCCAAATGGGAGTAGATCCTGTCTCGAAGAATTCTCTCCAGTAATTTCCCTACCACTGAAGTAAGGCTCACCGGCCTGTAGTTCCCGGGATTATCCTTGCTACCCTTCTTAAACAGAGGAACAACATTGGCTATTCTCCAGTCCTCCGGGACATCCCCCGAAGACAGCGAGGATCCAAAGATTTCTGTCAAGGCCTCAGCAATTTCCTCTCCAGCCTCCTTCAGTATTCTGGGGTAGATCCCATCCGGCCCTGGGGACTTATCTACCTTAATATTTTTTAAGACACCCAACACCTCTTCTTTTTGGATCTCAATGTGACCCAGGCTATCTACACACCCTTCTCCAGACTCAACATCTACCAATCCCTTCTCTTTGTCCTGTGGTTAGCACTGCTGTCTACAGCGCTGAGGATCTGGGTTCGAATCCCGGCCCTGGGTCACTGTCCGTGTGGAGTTTGCACATTCTCCCCGTGTCTGCGTGGGTTTCACCTCACAACCCAAAGATGTGCAGGTTAGGTGGATTGGCCATGCTAATTTGCCCCATAATTGGAAAAAAATAATTGGGTACTGTAAATTTATTTTTAAAAAAGAGAATCCTGACACCCTGTCAGAACAATGCAAGATCTCTGGCTGTATTACTTCAGAAAACTCCTCAGCTCACCTTTCAGCCACAAACTAAAACTGAACCTCAACAGCTGACTGCTTCAACCACTGGCTCCTCCCTTTAACTACATCAGCTTACTAAACTGAACACAATAATGTCTCTAATTAACTATTCCACAGGGAATCCTCGTAATATAAATAAAAGTCCATGTCCCAAACTTTTACGATGCTTTAATTGCACCTCTGGCTCCAGAAAGCTTAGCTGTCTTTCAAACCAGGATTGCTAAAAAAACACCACTGTAGCAGTTACACACACTAACCCAGGTGTTTAACCCTTACTGCACCAAACACACACAATACAATACATCTGAAATACCTACATTCATCACAATGCAAAATAGCAGAATGTGTTAATAGTATCTGCAGTGTTTCGCTTTTATCACAGCCATCAAAGTGCTTTTAAAGTGTAGTCTCTGCTGTAATGTAGAAAATGTAGTAACTGCGCTTTGCGCACAGCAAAATCCCACAAGGAATTGAGTATAAAGGTAGGGAAGCGTTGCTGCGACTGTACGAGGTATGGTGAGAGTGTACCTGGAGTATTATGCTTAGTTTTGGTCTCCTTATTTGAGGAAAGATGTGGCATTAGAGGCAGTTCAGAGGAGATTTGTTGAATTGATTCCAGATAAGAGAAATTTGTCTTATGAAGAGAGATTGAGCAGTTTAGACAGATACTCTCTCGAATGAGGACATCTAATTGAGGTATAAAAGATGATAAAAAGGTATTGACAAACTAGATGTGGAGCGGACGTTTCCTCAGATCTTGGTACAGGTTGGTGAACGGGACATTGAGTAAATTTAAGGAGCAGACAGATAGATTTTTGATTAGTAATGCGTTGAAGGGTTATGGAGAACAGGCAGGAAGGTGGAGTTGAGGCCAAGATGAGATCAGCCATGATCTTATTGAATAGCGGAGTGGACTCAAGGGGCTGAATTGCCTAATGCTGCTCATAGAATCATAGAATTTACAGTGCAGAAGGAGGCCATTCGGCCCATCGAGTCTGCACCAGCTCTTGGAAAGAGCACCCTACCCAAGGTCAACACCTCCACCCTATCCCCATAACCCAGTAACCCCACCCAACACTAAGGGCAATTTTGGCACTAAGGGCAATTTAGCATTCCCAATCCACCTAACCTGCACACCTTTGGACTGTGGGAGGAAACCGGAGCACCGGAGGAAACCCACGCACACACGGGGAGAACGTGCAGACTCCGCACAGACAGTAACCCAAGCCGGGAATCGAACCTGGGACCCTGGAGCTGTGAAGCAATTGTGCTATCCACAATGCTACCGTGCTGCTCATCGTTCTTATGTTCCTAAATGGAAATGCGAAAATCTGTTTTGGGGATTTTGCTTGAGGGATAAATATTCACAAGGACTCCAGGGCCAAGGCTCCTGTCTCTTCTTCAAAATGGTGCGATGGGCTCATTTGTCCCCGCCTGCAAGAGCAGACCGTGTCTCTATGTAACATCTCCTCTGAAATACAGCACCCGCCGACAGTGCAGCACCCCCTCTGTACTGCCCACGTACCAGCATTGGGATTAGGAGCAGAAGGAGGCCACTAGGCCCCTCTAGCCTGCTCCTCCACTTGATAAGATCAAGGCTGATCTGATTGTAACCTCAACCCCAGATTCCTGCCTATCCCCTGATAACCTTTCAGCCGCTTGTTTATCAAGAATCTGTCGAGCTCTACCTTAAAAATACCCAAAGATTCTGCTGCAACGCCCTGAAGGGCATTGGTAAACCAGATCGGTTTTTGATGATAGTTTCTGGGTAAACGGTTTGCATTTACTGGGCGCGATTTGACCACCGCTTGGCCCTTGGCGCGTATCTGCAATTCTTCGAGATTAGCTTCGGGCGCAAAACGGTTCACGATTCACCCGGCCTGATCCAATGGCGAGTTCAGGATTTCGCCCCAAAATGGTGAAAATACCGTTGACCCTCACTTGCATTCATTTCAATCTCATCAACAAGACTGAAGTCAAATGCAGCGGCCTCCCGGGAATGACCCGACTCACCAGTGGAAAATCACGCCAGCGTTGTTTAGACAAAAGTGGGAACCTCGCGCGGTGACTGCTGAGGGGGAGTGGAGCGGTGGGTAGTCCTTTCCATTTTCTGACATGCAACTCACGGGCGCTGGAGCTGCTGCCCTACTGCTCGGGGGAGGGGGTGGGGTGGGGGGGGGCCCTTCAGGGGGGTTGGGCTGGGTCGGGGGGCTGAAGCGTTTCAGGTTGAGGCTTGCCCCTAAGCTGGGGTGGGAGGGGGGCTGCTAAGGGGCTTTGCACCTCTGAGGCCTTGAAGCCATCTTTAAATCTTGTGGAGACCCATAACAGGTGTAGCCTGTCTGTCCTACCAAACTCTTCCAGGACAGAGCCCTGGTGCAGCTTCTCTCCTCAAAGTCAATTTCACTCCCTTTGACTGTGAGCAGCCTCTGGCTTCGCAGCTGAAGGCTGCTTCAAATGATGATTTAGCCTTGTTAGTTATGAGAGCACCTCACAACTGCAGGAAGTGTTTGCTGCTTGCTCCTGCTGGTGGCTGCAGATGCCTGGAGGCTGCTGCTGTTGCTGTTTCCTTCCTTTTCTGTCGCCGGAAAGAAGGACAATTATTTCTAAGGTACCTGGCTCCTGGAATACCGGACTCAGTGGGACGTTTGAGTTCAGAAGGCAGTCCGGTTTGAAGCAAAAAGACGGTGCAGGAGGTGCCCCTTTGTGGGCAGCACGGTAGCACAAGTGGATAGCACTGTGGCTTCACAGAGCCAGGCTCCCAGGTTCGATTCCCCGCTGGGTCACTGCCTGTGCGGAGTTTGCACGTTCCCCCCTTGTCTGCGTGGGTTTCCTCCGGGTGCTCCGGTTTCCTCCCACAGTCCAAAGGCGTGCAGGTTAGGTAGATTGGCCATATAAATTGCCCTTAGTGACCAAAAAGGTTAGGAGGGGTTATTGGGGTACGGGGATAGGGCGGAAGCGAGGGCTTAAGTGGGTCGGTGCAGGCTCGATGGGCCAAATGGCCTCCTTCTGCACTGTATGTTCAATGTTCTATGTGATGCGCGTCATTGATCCAAATGGGCCACCTGATGACACGATTGAGGAAATGCTTTTGCAGATTGTTGATACTTTTGTCGCTGGTGTGGTGAGTGCTGCGTGTAGCTGGCACGTCACCACGGGATAAACACGCTGGAAGTCAAAGATGTCCAACTGCACCTTGAGAGCCAGTGGAATATGTGGATGCCAGGATTTGGTTCCGGTGAGATTGGGCCGTGTGGGAGGGGCCTGCACAGCTGTGGCTCCTGGATGGAGATTAGCACTGATACGTGAAATGAGTAACACATTAATGGACAGATCATTCCTACAAAGAGGTACCGGACAGGATAACACCTTTGCATGCTTATCCTCCAGGAGGAACCTGTGAGGGGTGATACCATGTGTTTTGTGAGCATGAGCTGATATAGCTGATACCAATATGGAATGGTGACGTTTCCTTGTTGTTTAATGGTTAGCGTGATATGTGGAATGTTACGTAGTTGATTTTCAAATCTTTGTTACTGTTTTAAAAAAAATTATGTTTATTAAAGTTTTTTAACACAATTTTTCACCCTTACAAACAATAAACCCCCCCCCCCCCCCCCCTTGTAACAAAATAGAAAGAAATCGCACATAGCAAGATATATACATGGTAAAACGGTATGTTACATAGCTTTGTACACGGGCTCCCTCCCGTACGTGCCAGTTTCCCAAATCCTTCATGTGTTCTCTTGCTCAAACACCCCCTAGGCAAACCCCCCTTCCCCCCTCCCTCCCTCCCCCCCTTACGGGACACCCCACCCCCCCACCCCAACCCCTGGGTTGCTGCTGCTGCTGACCGACCTTCCTCTAACGCTCCGCGAGATAGTCTAGGAACGGTTGCCACCGCCTGTAGAACCCCTGCGCAGACCCTCTCAAGGCAAACTTAATCCTCTCCAACTTTATGAACCCAGCCATGTCGTTTGTCCAGGCCTCCACGCTGGGTGGCTTCGCCTCCTTCCACATTAGTAAGATCCTTCGCCGGGCTACTGGGGACGCAAAGTCTTTGTTACTGTTGACCGTTTCACAAGCAAAATATTCTCAACTCTCAAGTGCCTGCTCGAAGGCACACGTGCCATGTCTCAGAGCATGATTAGTGCATTGCATTTCAAGCACCCTTTGATACCTGAACACTATACCCGAACTCTCGGAGCGTCAGCACCATAGAGGCAGCTGCCAACCACCAAACAGTAAAGAGCAGGGCTTCACCACCGAGGATCCTCTCACAGCCATGGGTAAGAGTGTGGCTCAGGGGAGGGTACCTGAGCACACCTCCTAATACTCCCAACAGGGGTCTGGGGCCTAGGAGCTCCTGATGTGGCTGGGGGTGAGTGTGCAGAGCAAGATTTGCCAGGCTTGGTGGTTGGCACTCTGAGTGAAGGCGGGACACATAAGGATGGGGGAGGCTTGAGGGGTCCCGGGATGGAAGCCCTCACTGATTGCCGGTCTCTCGCCGTCCTCGGTTCCTTGCGGTTACAAAAATGGCTGCTGCTGTCCATCCTGCAGGGGCTTCCCTTGCGTTGCCGGTGGCAGCTCAGGCGGCCAGATGCCAGTGAAGGCAGCAGCGACAACGAGGGCTGGAGGCGGCACCCCATTTGTAGGGGGGCTGCCGTCCACTTTGAAGGCCCGGCCGCCCATTAGGCTGAGGAGGGACCCAGAAGGGTACACGCGTCGTTGGTCCTTCCGTGAGCTGACGGCCACCATGTGAAGACGGCGTCTCGACAGGGAGACAGTGTGGTACCTGTGCCACATCCTCGCAGACATGGCACCCCGTGGAGGAGGACGGCACCCGCTCCCAGTGGCCGTGAAGGTCACCGCAGCCCTCAACGTTTATGCCACCAGTTCATTCGAGAACTCGAGCGGGGACCTGTGCGGCATTTCACAACCTGCAGCCTGAAGGTGTACCTGGGAGGTGACGGATGTATGCCCGGGCATCAGACTTTACCACCTTGAGCTGGACCGGGCCCACCAAGGTGTCCAGGCTGCAGGATTTGTTGCCATCCTCGGGATGCCCCAGGTCCAGTGGGCAATAGATGGCATGCATGTCGCCCTGCGCGCACCGGGACATCAGGCAATGTAATTTATTAACAGGAAGGTGTTCCACTCTCTGAACATTCAGATCATGTGTGACCACCGCCACCAGATCATGCACCTGTGTGCCCACTAACCCTGGGAGAGTGCGTGACGGCTACATTCTGGGGCACTCGGAGAACCCTGGCGTCTTCGAGGACCACCCCAGGATGACGGGTGGCTCTTGGGGACAAGGCTTACCTGCTGAGGTCATGGCTGATGACGCTGGTGTGGAGGCCTGAGACCGAGGCGGAGACCCGATATAATGAGGCCCACGCTGTCACCCATGCTGCCATTCTGCTGTGCATCGGACTGCTGAAAATGCCTTTCTGATGCCTTGACCACTCTGGTGGTGCCCTGCAGTACACCCCCCCACAGGGTCTCCTGCTTTGCGGTGGTCTGCTGTGCCCTCCACAACTTGGCACAGCAGGGGGGGCGACATCCTGGAGGAGGAGAGGGGCATGTCGCCTCATCTGAGGAGGAGGAGGAGCCGGACGAGGAGGGGCTGGAGGATGAGCCGCAGGAGGAGCTGAAGGATTAAGGACAGGCGGCAAGGGTCCGAACCGCCCGAGGGACCAGGGAGGCCCTCATCCTCGCCAGGCTCTCATGGGATGAGGCTGTGTCCATCAGCTCAACCCCTTCCAATTTCCCTCCCTCCCCCAAATCCCTCCTTCCCCCAACCCCCCTTTTCTCTCCTCCCCCCCTCAATCCGCCCACCCATTTCCTTCCTTCCCCCATCTCCGTTTGCCGCCCCTCTCACACCGCCCCTCCCCGACCACCCTGTTGCACCCTGTAAGGTCTGTGTCACATCACTCCAGGGTGGTGGGCCTGTGGCTGCACTGTCAGCGGGTCACATGCAAGGCAGGAGAGTGATGATATCTCACTGTGGGGAAAGCTCTGGCGCTCCTCAGTTTCTGCTGAAGTCTGGCCCCTGCCTCTCTGCTGAGAATGCGTTCACACCCACCCTCCGAACAGGGTCTGCATCGGAGTCTTTTGATCTTTGACCACCGTGCCGGGGGGGGGGGGGGGGGGGGGGGGGGGTAAGGGGTCGGGGAAGTGGAGGGCAACAGGGCCAGGGTGCAGGCAGGCCCGGTGTGAAGATTAATGTGACAGAGGCTTCACATGTATGAGGTGTTACATGATTTAATAGTGAACATTTCACATTTCCATTCCCCCTAGCTACAGATAGTGATGCCCTCTGCCCACCCCAGCGCCCACTCAGAGACCCTCAATCATCTTGAGCTTTGGATTGGATTTGTTTATTGTCACGTGTACTGAGATACAGTGAACAGTATTTTCCTGTGAGCAGCTCAACAGATCATTAAAAGTACATGAGAAGAAAAGGGAATAAAAGAAAATACATAATAGGGCAACACAACATACACAATGTAACTGCATAACACCGGCATCGGATGAACCATACAGGGTGTAGTGTTAATGAGGTCAGTCCATAAGAGGGTCATTTAGGAGTCTGGTGACAGTGGGGAAGAAGCTGTTTTTGAGTCTGTTTGTGCGTGTTCTCAGACTTCTGTATCTCCTGCCCGGTGGAAGAAGTTGGAAGAGTTAGTAAGCCGGGTGTGGCAGTATGTATTAGGGGTCATGTGGGACTGTGAAGCCGTGATGCTATTGGCTGACAGTTCCCGGGTTCTGGTTGGCTGTTGACTCCTGGCTCCGCCCTGAAGGCGGAATATAAGAACCTGGGCTTCTCCCCACCGCTCCATTCTGTTGCTGAACTGCTGGGGACAAGTCTCGCTCAATAAAGCCTCATCGACTTCACCTCTACTCGTCTCTCTCGTAAGTCATTGTGCGCTACAATTTATTGAGCGAGCTTAAAGGACTATGGAGCTCCGGATCGCCCCGGAATGCCTGCGGATCAGCCCCCACGCAGCGAACTCGGCAGCAGTTTTTAAACACTGGCAAGCTTGTTCGAAGGCTACCTCCGAACGGCCCCCGGCCGGATCACAGAAGACCAGAAAATGCAGGTCCTGCATTCAAGGGTAAGCCCAGAAATTTACCCTCTCATAGAAGACGCAGAGGATTTCCCGACGGCGCTCGCAGCACTGAAGAGCATTTACGTTCGCCCCGTGAACCAGGTCTACGCACGCTACCAACTCGCAACGAGACGGCAAAGTCCCGGAGAATCGTTAGAGGAATGCTACACTGCGCTGCTAATTTTGGGACGGAGCTGCAGCTGCCCGCCGGTGAACGCGATTGAACACACGGACATGCTAATTCGCGATGCGTTTGTGGCAGGTATGAACTCTCCCCAAATCCGCCAAAGACTTTTAGAAAAAGAGTCGCTAGGACTCTCAAAGGCACGGGCCACCGCAGCTTCCCTAGATGTGGCCTCGCAAAACACCCGCGCCTACGGCCCCGACCGCGCGGCAGCCCCTTGGGCTCCGTGGACCCCCGTCGCGACAACACCCCCCCACCCCCCTACCTCACAGGCTTGAGCGGTTAAAGCGCCAGATCATCCCGGGGGGCCCGCTGCTATTTCTGCGGACAAGCGAAACACCCTCGGCAGCGCTGCCCGGCCGCGCAGCTATTTGTAAAAGCTGCGGCAAGAAGGGCCATTACGCGGCTGTGTGCCGGTCCAGGGGGGTCGCCGCAATCCCCGGAGAAGAACGAGCCCAGCGCATCCCAAACGCTCCCCAACCCCCCCAGCGCCCCATGTGCGACCCGCGGGCGCCGCCATTTTGGGTCCCGGCCACCACGAGGGGGGGATGGGCGCCGCCATCTTGTGACTCCCCGGCCACGTGCGATTCATGGGGGCGGCCATTTTGTCCACCCCCGGCCACGTGCGATTCATGGGGGTGGCCATTTTGTCCACCCCCGGCCGCGTGCGATTCATGGACGCCGCCATCTTGGATGACAACAAAGGACCCCAGCATCGACGGCTCCACGGGGTCCGAAGAAGACGCCGCGACACTACGACCACGACTGGCTTCGGTGACACTGGATCAATCACGGCCCCGGGCGCTCCAGACGACGACAACAACGGTGCTGATCAACGGACACGAGACACCATGCTTGATCGACTCCGGGAGCACCAAAAGTTTCATCCACCCCGACACGGTAAGACGCTGTTTTCTGACCATCCATCCAAGTACGCAAAAGATTTCCCTAGCTGCAGGATCCCACTCCGTAGAGATCAAAGGGTTCTGCATCGCGAACCTAATGGTGCAAGGGAGGGAGTTTAAAAACTACAGGCTCTACGTCCTTCCCCAACTCTGCGCGCCCACATTACTGGGATTAGATTTCCAGTGTAACCTGCAGAGCCTAACATTTCAATTCGGCGGCCCAATACCCCCACTCACTATCTGCGGCCTCGCAACTCTCAAGGTTGAACCGCCGTCCTTGTTTGCAAACCTCACCCCGGATTGCAAACCCGTCGCCACTAGGAGTAGACGGTACAGCGCCCAGGACCGGATATTTATTCGGTCTGAAGTCCAGCGGCTGCTGAAGGAAGGCATAATCCAGGCCAGCAATAGCCCCTGGAGAGCCCAGGTGGTAGTAGTAAAGACCGGGGAGAAGCAAAGGATGGTCATAGACTATAGCCAGACCATCAACAGGGCCACACAGCTAGATGCGTACCCTCTCCCCCGCATATCCGACATGGTAAATCGGATTGCCCAGTATAAGGTTTTCTCCACCGTGGACCTCAAGTCCGCCTACCACTAGCTCCCCATCCGCCCAGGTGACCGCAAGTACACAGCCTTCGAGGCAGACGGGCGTCTATACCACTTCCTAAGGGTCCCATTTGGTGTCACGAACGGGGTCTCGGTCTTCCAACGGGAGATGGACCGAATGGTTGACCAGCACGGGTTGCAGACCACGTTCCCGTATCTCGATAACGTAACCATCTGCGGCCACGATCAGCAGGACCACGACGCCAACCTCCAAAAATTCCTCCAGACTGCTAACGCCTTGAACCTCACATACAACGAGGAAAAGTGCGTCTTTAGCACAAACCGTTTGGCCATCCTGGGATACGTAGTGCGCAATGGGATAATAGGCCCCGACCCCGAACGCATGCACCCCTACATGGAATTTCCCCTCCCCCACTGCTCCAAAGCCCTGAAACGTTGCCTGGGGTTCTTTTCATATTACGCCCAGTGGTCCCCCAGTATGCAGACATGGCCCGCCCGCTAATACAGACCACTACCTTCCCCCTGTCGACAGAGGCTCGCCAGGCCTTCAACCGCATCAAAGCGGATATCGCAAAGGCCATGATGCGCGCCATCGACGAGTCCCTCCCCTTCCAGGTCGAGAGCGACGCATCCGACGTAGCTCTGGCGGCCACCCTTAACCAAGCGGGCAGACCCGTGGCCTTTTTCTCCCGGACCCTCCACGCCTCAGAAATCCGCCACTCCTCAGTGGAAAAGGAAGCCCAAGCCATAGTGGAAGCTGTGCGACATTGGAGGCATTACATGGCCGGCAGGAGATTCACTCTCCTCACCGACCAACGGTCGGTAGCCTTCATGTTCGATAATGCACAGCGGGGCAAAATTAAAAATGACAAGATCTTAAGGTGGAGGATCGAGCTCTCCACCTTCAACTACGAGATCTTGTACCGTCCCGGAAAGCTGAACGAACCGTCCGATGCCCTATCCCGCAGCACATGTGCCAACGCACAAATAGACCGTCTCCAAACCATCCACGAGGACCTCTGCCACCCGAGGGTCACTCGGTTCTACCATTTTATAAAGTCCTGCAACCTCCCCTACTCTGTGGAGGAGGTCCGTACAGTCACCAGGAACTGCCACATCTGCGCGGAGTGCAAACCGCACTTTTTCAGGCCGGATAGAGCGCACCTGATCAAGGCTTCCCGCCCCTTTGAACGCATCAGTCTGGATTTCAAAGGGCCCCTCCCCTCCACCGACCGCAACACATACTTCCTGAACGTGGTGGACGAGTACTCCCGTTTCCCTTTCGCCATCCCCTGCCCTGACATGACAGCGGCCACAGTCATTAAAGCCCTTGGCACCATATTCACACTGTTCGGTTGCCCCGCATATATCCATAGCGACAGGGGGTCCTCCTTCATGAGTGACGAGCTGCGCCAGTTCCTGCTCAGCAAGGGCATAGCCTCGAGCAGGACGACCAGCTACAACCCCTGGGGGAACGGGCAAGTAGAGAGGGAGAACGGCACGGTCTGGAGGACCGTCCTGCTGGCCCTACGGTCCAGGGATCTCCCAGTTTCCCGGTGGCAGGAGGTCCTCCCGGACGCTCTCCTCTCTATCCGGTCGCTGCTGTGTACCACCACTAACCAAACGCCTCATGAGCGCCTCCTTGTCTTCCCCAGGAAGTCCTCCTCCGGAACGTCGCTGCCGACCTGGCTGGCGGCCCCAGGACCCATCTTGCTCCGGAAACATGTGCGGGCGCACAAGTCGGACCCGTTGGTCGAGAGGGTTCACCTCCTCCACGCGAACCCGCAGGCGTACCCCGACGGCCGACAGGACACGGTCTCCCTGCGAGACCTGGCGCCCGCCGGCAACACACGCACCCCCCCGACACCGATCATCCCCTCCCTGCCACCGGCGCACCCCGCGACCGCCCTCTTCCCGGGAGGATCGGTCCACCTCCCGTGTCCGCCCAGGAGTGAAACAGGAACAAACACCGAAACGCTCCCGGAGACGACAACGCCGGAACAAGCACCTGCACCACCAGGACTGAGGCGATCGACGAGGAAGACCAGACCGCCTGCTCGACTCGTGGCATCGGCGTGACACCAAGAATGTTGTTGGACTGTAACAAAAAAAAATTTATCTTACTAATATTGTAAATAGTTTCACAAACCTTGTACATAGCCCAGTGTAGGGCGAAAACTGTAATGACATGCCCGAAATTTTCCTCCCAGGACCAGCCTTGTAAACCCCTACCACCATGCGAATCACCACCCTGCCGGGTTCATTTTTAACAAGGGGTGAATGTGGTAGTATGTATTAGGGGTCATGTGGGACTGTGAAGCCGTGATGCTATTGGCTGACAGATCCCGGGTCCTGGTTGGCTGTTGACTCCTGGCTCCGCCCTGAAGGCGGAGTATAGGAACCCGGGCTTCTCCCCGCCGCTCCATTCTGTTGCTGAACTGCTGGGAACAAGTCTCGCTTAATAAAGCCTCATCGACTTCATCTCTACTCGTCTCTCTCGTAAGTCATTGTGCGCTACACCGGGTGGGAGGGATCTTTGATTATACGAATCTCGTGCTATGTCTAGCTGTGTCCCCAGGCTGCGCATCAGCCCTGGGTGGGGGGGCAGAAACAACTCCGCATGGCCCGGCCTTATCAGATGGAGATCCTGCGAGACAATGAACACGTGGTCAGTGAGAGGGAAGGAGCATTTTGTCTGCCATGAACAAATCACTTGAGGCACGTCGTCTGAGTGAAGGGGCTGTGGGTCCACACCTCTGTGGCACAGGCAACACGCGCTGTCAGTGACTGCCCTCTCCTCGGTCAACCCTGCGATCTCCAGGGCCCATTCCTCATTGTGGGAGAGGACTCGGATCTCTGGGACGCCGTCCTGGCCCTTTCCTGTTTATTATGGACTATCTTCTCCTGCGGGGACAAAGAGAGAGCACCGTGAACCGAGCGCTTGATGGGTCAGGGGGGTCTTTAGCAGGTGGCATGTGTGGGCACCGCATCTGAACATGAAGGGATTGCGCTGGTGGGTGCCCGAGGTTCTGAGGAATCAGCAGGAAGATTGGATGTGGGGAGAGTGTGAGGTGTCGGCGAGTGATTTCTAGGGGAGGGCGGTTTGGGAATTTGAGGTGTGGCAACTTACCCTCGCAGCTCGGTGGAGGTCGTTGGTCTTCTCCTTGGAAGGCGGTCCTCCTGGTCATGCTGCCCATGCTGCCAGCCGCTGCCACAGCCTGCCAGGTGGCATTGCTGACTCTGTCGCTGGTCCCCCAAGCCCTCAGGGGACAAGAGGCCCTGTCTGTCATTCACAGCATCGTGAAGCCTGGCCAGGTCGGCATCGCCGAAGCGAGGAGGTCTGTGCGCTGCCATGCTTGAGTGTTGACTGGGAGTGAGTGGTGAGGGAGCGTTTAAAAGCAGCTCCTATCTTGTCAGTGGCAAGAAGCTGAGGCGTGAGTCCAGCGAATCAGACGACGAGGGAGCCACTGGTGGCGAGATTCTCGTGGAGGCCCATTTTTGGCACTAAATACCGTTGAACATGATCCGCAATCTCGTCAACGCGGTCGTCGAGGAACACCACGCCAAATACGCCCCAAAACACAATTTTCCGTTGAATTGCGCCTGTTATCTTTAAACAAATAGGGACAATGTGCAGGGGGTTTACAGGTGGGGGAGGGATAGGCACTAAGTCAGGATGTTTGCTTGGAGAGCCGGTGCAGACATGATGGGCCGAATGGGCCTCCTTTTGCACCGTAACAATTCTGTGCCTCTATATATTCTATAGGTTGCTGGCTGGTCCCAGGATTGCAGAACTCTACTCTTTGGGGTGCTTGTGAACCGCCTGTTACTCTGCCAATTTGTGGAAGCCACTGGCACGTCGGCCTTTATGGGTGCTTGCTGTGCACAAATTGGTGCTCTCAACCCACTGTCCCCCCTCCCACCTTCCCCCTCCCCGCAACACCATTTTCTGCCTCAGTCGCTGGGACTTCAGAAGCATTTCCTTGACTGCGAATCCTTGGGACACCCCGAGGTTGCGAAGGGCTCCGTACAAAATGGCAGATCCTCCCTTTCCGACGGCCTCGCTGCTTCTCATTCGCACTGGACGGTGTGTTTGTCGGATAAATCAAACGGGTGGTACCCCTGTGAAGAAGCCGATTCCTCACCGTCCCTGCTCTCCAGTCTAACCCGTGACTTTATGGCGTTGAAAGAAGCCACGATCGCCTCACCCCTCCCCACTGTCCCGCTCCCAACACATACATTCCCCGCCCTGCTCCCCCCCCACCCCCCAACTCCCCCTCGCCCAGCCTATCATTCCCATTCCCAATAGCTCAGTGGGTAACAGTCCCCGCCTCTGACTCGTGACAGTTCAAGGGTCCAGGTTCCATGGGCCCTGACCATTCCGAAAGAGGACCTGGGTTTAACCGAAAAGACCGCGGGCGGGATTTTGCAGGAATGCCACCGGGGTGGTTGGGGGACGGCAAGGTTTGGAGAGCCATTATCAGTCCTTCCCTCCATCCCAGCACCTCAGGTTGGAGAAGGCGGCTCGTCACCACCTCCTCAAGGGGCAATTAGGGATGAGCGATGAACGATGGGCCTGGCCAGCAATACCCACATCACGTCAATGTATTCTTCTTTCTAAGAGTCAACGGCTCTCCCAGTTTTCACATCCCCACCCCCCCCGTGTCTGCGTGGGTTTCCTCCGGTTTCCTCCCACCGTCCAAAGACGTGCAGGTTAGGTGGTTTGCCAATGATACAATTTCCCCTCAGTGTCCAAAGGTGGGGGTTACTGGGGTGGAGGTGGAGGTTTAAGTAGGATGCTCTTCCCAAAGGCCGGTGCAGATCGATGGGCCGAATGGCCACCTTCCGCACTGTACATTCTATGATTCTATGATGCCAGCTGGTGTCAGGGCTAGAAACCCCTCCAGCCAGTGCCTCTGACAGGGCTGCTCTCCTGCAGTACCACCCAGAGATCTTTTCCCATCTCCCAGCCCCCCACCCCTCACCTCCCCCACCTCCACCTCCCGAGAGTGGGGTACTGACTCTGAGCAGTGGCCAAGATGCCTGTTCCATTTACCTTGTCTATCTGTCTTTCTCCCTCTCTCTCTCCGTCCCTTGTGTCTGTTTAAACAGGCGCAGTGCCATCTGTTAGGCCCGGACCTCGCATTCATTAGTTTAAAATGAAATCATTTCCACCCGCGCAGTCCCGTTGATAATTGCTTTCTCCTTCACCAAATCCTCCCCCCTTTAATGTGGATGTGGTTTGTCGCTTCTGGCACTCATTTCAAGGGGATTTTGTTTGTTTATAATTCGACGGCCGGACTCCCGGACCCCACCCCTGCTTAGAGAGTGAACAATCAAACACTCAACCTTGGCCCTCGTAAAACATGATTCAGCCGCAGCAAACATCACACGCGTGGCACGATGCTCGGAGGAATTCCATGTTGAGGGCAGGTTTCTTTTTCATTCGTACAGGGGATATGGGGTGTCATGAGCTCGGCCAGCATTTGTTGCCCATCCCTTCCCTCCCCTTGAACTGAGTGTCTCGTTAGGGCCATTTCAGAGTCGACCACATGGCTGTGTGGGGTCTGGGGTCACACGTAGGCCAGACCAGGTAAGGACGGCAGATTTCCTTCCCAAACGGGCGCCAGTGAGCCAGGTGGTTTTAATGACGTTGGTTTCATGAACATCCTTAGACTTTTAATTCCAGATTTTGAAGGTATTTAAATTTCAACATCCGCCTTAAGTGGGATTTGAACCCGAGTTCGCTAGTCCAGCAGCAATACCACTATGCCAACCTCGGGTTTGTCTTGCGTTCCCCTTCACGTGGCGCAGTGGGTTGGCGTCCCTGCCTCGAGAGCCACAGGGCGATGGGTTTGACTCCCACTCCAGGGTTTGATGTTGGGCAGATAGGGTGGGGCGTGTGCGATGTTCAAAACGACTACGGACCTGCGCCAAGGGCAGGCGGTAAGCACGGGAGAGATTCCTGGTCACCCGCCGGACGTAGCTCCTGACTACAGCCAGCATGTTACCAAGTCGGACAATCAACAGGGTGGGCAGGGGTGGCCAATGGGCTCGGTTGGTTGAAGGGCTGCTGTGGAGAGACACGGGGGGGGGGGGGGGGGTAGGGGGTGGGGGGGTAGGGGGTGGGGGGGTAGGGGGTGGTGGGGGGGGCTGCCTGCAGGCAGTTTCCTCCAGCCACTGAGATCTGAACAAGGGGCAGGATTCTCCCGCAATTGGCGGGGTGGCCCGACGCCGGCATCACGGAACAGCGCGAACCACTCCGGCGTCGGGCCAACCGGAAGTTGCAGAATCCTCCGCACCGCCAGCGCCGGAGGTCCGGCGCGAGTTGGCGCATGCGCAGAACCGCCGGCATGGTTCCGCAGACCGGCCAGCGTGTTCCTGCGCATGCGCAGGGGGGGGTGTCTTCTCCGCGCCGGCCAAGGCAGAGCCCTACAGAGGCCGGCGCGGAAGGAAGAAGTGCCCCCACGGCACAGGCCCTCCCGCTGATCGGTGGGCCCCGATCGCAGGCCAGGCCACAGTGGGGACCCCCCCCCCCTGGGGCCGGATCCCCCACGTGCCCCCCCCCCCCCCCCCGAAGGACTCCACCAGACGGCCTACCAGCCAGGTCCCGCTGTGTGGGACCATGTACATTTCAGGCTGGCGGGACTGGCCAGGAACCGACGGCCGCTCGGCCCCAGAGAATTGCCGGGGGGGGGGGGGGGGGGGGGGCGGTGGCGGGCGCTGCCAATGTCCCCCGCCCAGCGTGGCGTAAACCCTACTCCAGCCCGAAAACTGGCGCCGGGGAATACGGGATTCACGCCGCCCCCCCAGGGATTCTCTGACCCGGCCGGGGGGGGGGGGGGGGGGGGCGGTGGGTCGGACAATCCCGCCCAAGGTGTTTGAGAAGTGTTCAATACAGGGAAGATGTGAAATGAGGTTTTTGTTTAGGAAACGGAGACCATGGAGACAAATGAAACTAAGGCAGAGATCAATCATGTAATTGAATGGAGAAGCAGGTTAGAGGGCTGAATGGCCTGTTCCTGTTCCAATGTTGCTCACTGGGGAGGTGGAGGCACAGCGGTATTGTCACTGGACTAATAATCCAGAAACCCAGGATAATGACCTGCGGATCTGAGTTCAAATCCCCCCACGGCAGGCGATGAAATTTGAACTCAATAAAACATCAGCAACGTGGGTGACTGTTAAATGCCCTCTCTAATGGCCTCGCAAGCCACTCAGTTGTATTGAACACTCTAGATGAACCGCGTAAGACATTGCGATCTGTATGTCGCCCTCACTGGCCGTGATCCAGATCAGCATAGATAAATTAGTCTGCGCATTTAAATATGTCTGCACAAGAAGAATTGGGCAAGGAGTTAGAGACGGGGTTGTGGGAGGAGGCCCTGAGTAGAGTCAATGCGTCCTCGTCGTGTGCCAGGCTTAGCCTGATACAATTCATGATGATCCACAGGGCACACATGACTGTGACCCGTATGAGCAGGTTGTTTGAAGGGGTGGAGGACAGGCGGTGGGCGGTGTATGGGAGGGCCAGCAAATCATGTCCACATGTTTTGGGCATGTCCGAAGCTCTGGGGATTTTGGCAAGGATTTGCCGATGTCATGTCCACAGTATTGAAGGCACGGGTGGTTCCGGGTCCAGAGGTGGCGATCCTTGGTGGTGTGTCAGAAGACCCGGAAGTCCAGGGGACGAGAGAGGCTGATGTTTTGGCTTTTCCCTCCTTGGCAGCCCAGAGACGGATCTTCTTGGCGTGGAGGGACTCAGAACCCCCAATATCGGGGATATGGGCCAGTGACATGGCCGGGTTTCTCAGTCTTGAGCAGATTACGTTTGCCCTGAGCGGATCGATGCTAGGGTTTGTCCAGAGGTGGCAGCCTTTTATCGACTTCTTTGGGGAAAATTAAGCTGTCAGCAAATAAAGGGGGGTGGGGGTAAAGGGAAAGAGGGAGGAATGAAGTGGGAAATAGTTAGTGGGAAGGGGGATTGGGGAACTGTGTAAGCCACGTTGGCTGGGTTTGGTTGTTGGGTGGGTGGGCGTTATTTGTTCTGTTGTTTTTTACCTCTTCAAAATGGTTAAAATTATATATGCCTCAATAAAATATTTTCAAAAAAATAAATAAATATGTCTGCGCTGGATTCTCCTGGTGCCTGGGGCCTAATGACCGGGCCCAGGAGACTGTACCAGGGCGGCGTTTAGCACCAGCTTCCACAAATGTGGACCAGGCTTAATGGCACCTGGAGGGGGCTCCTCGGCCTTTCGAGACCACTGGTGTCATAGAGTCATACAGCACAGAAAAGGCTCTTCGACCCATCTACAATGGTCAAAAACAACCACCTAACTATTCTAATCCCATTTCCAGCACGTGGCCCATAGCTTTGTAAGCCTTGGGATCACAAGTGCACATCTAAATACTTAAATGTTATCACGATCTCTGCCTCCACCACCTTTCCAGGCAGCGAGTTCCAGACTCCCATTTCCCTCTGGGTGAAAAGGTTGTTCCTCACCTCCCCTCTAAACCCCCTGCCCCTTACCTTCAATCCATGCCCCCTGGTTATTGATCCCTCCACCAAGGGGAAACATTCCTTCCTGTCTACTCTATCTATGTCCCTCAGAATTTTACACATCACAAACATGTCCCCCCTCAGCCTCCTCTGCTCCAAGGAAAACAATCCAAGTCTATCCAACCTCTCTTCATAACTAAAACCAGCCCAGGCAACATCCTGGTAAATCTCCTCTGCACCCTTTCCAGTGCTATTGCATCACTCCTATAATGTGGATTCCAGAACTGCACACAATACTCCAGCTGTGGCCGAACCAAAGTTTTATACAGTTCCAGCATAACCTCCCTGCTCTTAAACTCTGTGCCTCGGCTAATAAAGGCAAGTACACCATCTGCCTTCTTAACCACTGTAACCACCTGTTCTGCTACCTTAAAGGACCATGGACATGGACACCAAAGTCTCTCTGCCCCTCAGTGCTTCCCAGGGTCCTGACATTCACCATGTATTCCCTTTCCTTGTTTGTCCTGCCCAAGTGAATCACCTCACACTTATCCGGATTGAATTCCATTTGCTACTGATCAGCCCATCTGACGAGTCCGTCAATATCCTCCTACAATAGAAGGCTATCCTCCTCACTATTTGCCACCTCACCAATTTCATATAATCCGCAAATTTATTGATCAACCCTCCTACATTCATATCTAAATCATTTATGTAAGCATGAAGAGTGAGGGCCCCAACACTGATCCTTGGGCAGACCCCACTGGACACTGGCCTCCGGTCAGAAAAACACCCCTTAACCATCACCCTCTGCTTCCTGATTGGGGACAGAGCACGATGGCATCCTGGCACTCCCACTGGCACCCAGGCAGCTTGGCACTGCTACCCTGGCACCTTGGCACTGCCACCCGGGCATCCAGGCTAGGTATGGCTCTCCCTGATTCCGATTGAGTCCAGTTCAGCTTGGGCTCCATGATGCCGTACTCGGTCAAATGCTGCCCTGATGCCAAGGGCAATCACTCTCACCTCACCTCTGGCATTCGGCGCTTTTGTCCGCGTTTAAACTAAGGCGTTAATGAGGTCAGGAGCTGAGTGACCCTGGCGGGACCAAAGTGAGCGTCCGTGAACAAGTAAGTGCCGCTTGCTAGCACTGATGATGACTCCATCAGTTTGCTGATGATGGAGAGTAGGCTGATAGGACGGTAATTGGCTGGGTTGGATTTGTCCTGTTTCTTGTGTATAGGACACACCTGGGCAATTTTTGACATTGCAGGGTAGATGCCAGCGCTGTAACTGTACTGGAACAGCTTGGCTAGGGCTGCAGAAAGTTCTGGAACACAAGTCTTCAGTACTATTGCCGGAATATTAACAAGATCCATAGACCTTTGCAGTATCCATTGTTTTCAGCCATTTCTTGCTATCACTTGGAGTGAATCCGATTGGTCGAAGACTGACCTCTGTGATGCTGGGGACCTCTGGAGGAGACCGAGATGGATCACTTCTGGCTGAAGATAGTACAAATGTTTCAGCCTTGTGATTTGCACTGATATGCATCTTTTAGGGTGAGGGTATTTGTGGAGCCTCCTCCTCCACCTTGTCATTCAATTGTCCACCTCCATTCATGACTGGATGTGGCAGGAGTCTCGAGCTTAGATCTGATTCGTTAGTTGTGGGATCGCTTGGCACTGTCTATCACTTGTTGCTTAAGTTGTTTAGCATGCAAGTAGTCCTGCATTGTAGCTTCACCAGGTTGGCACCTCATTTTTCGGTATGCCTGCTGCTACTCCTGGCATTCCCTCGTGCCCTCTTCACTGAACCAGGATTGATCCCCTGCTTTGGTGGTAATGGTAGAGTGGGGGGATATGCTGGGCCATGAGGTTACAGATTGGGATTGAGAAAAATTCTGCTGCCACCCACACTGCGTCGTGGATGTCCAGTTTTGAGTTGCTAGTGTTGTGATACCGTCTGATGTTAATACTGGACAAGTCAGATCCCAGAGAGAAACCTAGCTTGATATATCCTAACTTTTACTTACTTTTCGAAATTGTGGAGGGCAGTTACTAAACACATTCGAGGAGTCTGCTTAAGAAAATAAAAAATATTTATTAAACAAGAAAAATGAATTATATTACACTCGTCAAAAAGGTTGGAAAGATTTCAATGCAAACACCAATAATTTATCAAATTGCACTATTTCTTTACCCCAACTACACCTTTATGGATACATAGAAATTCAGAAAAATAACACCATTTACAATATCTATATTATACTGTAATATTCATGGTAAGTATGCAGTACATGTGAAGCAATAGACAAACTGTGGTCGGACATACCACACACCAAAATCAAGTGACAAATTCCATCATTATTAGCCCCCGCCGGGATTATCACAATGAGGGCCAACCAATCTCACTGAAACTATCTTTCTCATGAGGGCTTCCAATCCCCACACTCGGAGGACTTGTCTTGGAATTCTCTTCCAAACGACATTTTCGCTAGTATGTCTTCAAACAAGGATCCGCCTCCAGGGTTTCAATCTCTCCTTCCGATGTCCCTTATCCCCTGGATCTCCCGTGCACTCATGCTTCACCTTCCATGGGCGCAATCTCAGATTTTCAGCCATGCCAAGCAGAGCGCCCCACTGCTCTACAGACCCCCATAGTAAGGAGCCACCAACCCTCGGATGTCTCCTTGGATCTTCTTGCGGGTATAACTATGGGCGGGATTCTCTGGTCCGCCGGCCGCGGGTTACTGGGTGGCACACCTTCGCTGGCGGCAGGATTCTGTTTTCCCGCCATTTGTCAATGGGATTTCCCATTATAAACACCCCATGCCACCACAAAACCCGCTGCAGATGTGCTGCCGGAGGGAAAATTGAATCGCAATGACTGGGGAGTTCCGGTTTGTCAGTTAGCCCGCCCAATTTTGCACGAGCCCCCCCCAGATGTTAAATAAGAAGGACTTTGCAGGGCTGGGTGCGTTGTTGAAGTTTCTGGTGCCTGAGCCCATGCCTGGTGCTCCGTCCAGTTACAATCCCTTTTGGTAGGCTTTGTGATGGATTGACACAACCGACCGGGCCTCCTCGGCCATTTCAGAGGGACACTTCTGGGGGTTCTGGAGTCCCGTGTAGGCCAGGCCGGGAGAGGGCGGCAAATTTTCCTCGTGAGCCAGGTGTGCTTTTACGACACCTGGGGGATTTGAACCCGAGTATCCAGAGGATTAACCTGATTTTCGAAAAAGGCAAAGAATGTGTACCACACAGAATGCGGCCATTTAGTCCATTGTGTCGGTGTTGACCCTCTGAGGGAGCATTTCATCGAGTGCCACTCACCCAGATTTGACAAGTCATTTTCTAACTCGTTTACGGGGCGTTGTCTTTGCTGGCTAAGCCCAGAATGTAATGCCCAACCCCAGCTGCCTCTTGGGAAGGTGTGGAGAGCCGCCACCGACAACCCGCTGCAGTCCCTGTGGTGTGGGTACACCCACAGTGCAGTTCGGGGGGCTGAGTTCCAGGATTTTGACAGTGAAGAAACGCCCCAGACATTTCCAAGTCAGGATGGTGAGTGGCTCAGAGTGGAACCCCCAGGCGGTGGTGTTCCCAGGTATTGGCATAAGGCGATATCAGGATAGTTAAGCCATGATGGAAGGAATATCTTGAAGGAGGAAAGGGAGCTAGAGATCGAGGCGGAGAGAGAGAGAGATTTTGGGGGGGAATTGCAGAGCTTCAGACCCGGACACTTGTCGGGGGTAACGCCCGTGGTGGGGCCAACGCTATTGGGAGGGGAGGGGGCTCGGGGGCTGCACAAGAATGTGAGTCACGGAGCACAGGGAATGTGGCCAAGCAGGATGGAATGAGGTCACAGGCAGCACTGTTTTGATGAGTTCAAAGTGGAAGACGAATGGCCGACCGGGAGAACATTGGTGCAGAGCTTTTTGATGTTGGAAACCCATCACTAAATTGCCTTTGGCGTGCCCGAAGTCAGTTGAAGGCTGCACGCTACCTTTCTTTATTCATTCACAGGATTTGAGCATTGCTGACAAGCGGCAGCCTGTACACCGGTCCCTAATTGCCCTCAAACTGATTATTTTAATACCAATGTGCCCATGTGGAAATGTATTGGAAAGACTTTAAGCGTCTGACTCTGTGGCACCACTGATCGAATGGAGCTTTCCAAGGGCGCTGGATGCTCTACCCTCGCAGGTATATTTCTGCTCCAGTACCCCCCACCCCCCCCCCCCCCCCCCCCCCCCCCCCCACCCCCAATAACCTTTCACTTCCGCGTTAATCAAAAATCTATCCAGCTCGGCCTTAGAAATATTCAAAGATGCCCCTTCCACTGCCTTTTGAGGAAGAGAGTTCCAGAAACTCGCCACCCTCGGAGAGCAAAATATTCTCCTCATCTCCGTCTTAAATGGGTGACCAGGCAGCACGGTAGCATTGTGGATAGCACAGTTGCTTCACAGCTCCAGGAGGTCCCAGGTTCGATTCCCGGCTTGGGTCACTGTCTGTGCGGAGTCTGCACGTTCTCCCCGTGTCTGCGTGCGTTTCCTCCGGGTGCTCCGGTTTCCTCCCACAGTTCAAAGATGTGCGGGTTAGGTGGATTGGCCACCTAGTGTCCGAAAAAGAAGCCCGCCCAAGATGTTAACTCAATACACTTACTCCAGCAGTATTAGTGCCAGGAAACCAGCTCAGAAAATATAATTTAAATGGGGAGGGGGCTAAGTACACGCAGAGTGGCCTACGGTGCAGTAACACCTTGCTTTGACTCTCCAATCTAGGGACGTAGGAACTAGGAGCAGGGGTCGACCATTTGGCCCCTCCAGCCTGTTCCATCATTGACTAAAATCATGCCTGCTCTGATTCTAACCTTAACCCCACTTCCTTGGCAGTCCTCCCAGCCCCTTCCCCACTCCCAGCTCCCCCTCCCATACCCTGCCCTCTCATCCCAGCCCTCTCCGCTCCCCCCGCCCACCTCCCAGCTCTCCCGTCCCTTGCTGCAAGGAAGATGGAGAAGAACATTGGTGCGAAGATGAAGCCCTGTTTGCACACGTGTTGGGTCTGCGGTGGTTCTGTTGGTGAGGATCACGGCTTGCATGTCATCACGGAGCAGGGCGGAGAATGGTGACGAATTTCCGGGGACAGCCAAATTTGAGGAGGGTTTTTCCACAACCCCTCGCAGTTGACAGAGTTGAAGGCCTGTGTGAGATCGAAGAAGGCCATGCACAGAGGTTGCTGCCGCTCCCTGCACGTGAAGGCCACGGCCATTGAACCGCTTGATGGGCGGAAGCCGCACTGAGACTCTGGGACGAGCTCTTCAGCATCTGGAAGTAGGCGGTTGAGGAGTATTCTCGTGATGACCTTTTCCGACACGGAGAGTAGGGAAATCCTTCTGTAATTTCCTCAGTCGGGTCTGTCTCCTTTCTTGAAGGTGGTCACAATTAAGGCCTTTCTGGGATGCATGCTCTCTTCCTCCCAGACAAGGAAGCTGAGGTTGTGGATTCTTGTCAAGAGTACCTCCCCACCGCATTTTAATAGTTCTGCGAGGATTGCATCGGCGTCAGAGGCCTTGTTGTTTTTCAGCTGCCGGCTGCCTTTATCCACCTCATGGCGAGCTGGGGACGGGCTGAGATGGTAGCGGATTGCCTGTTGCGGGATGGTGTTGAGGGCACTTGTGTCGAAGGCAGTGCCTAGGTTGAGGAGGTCCTCGAAGTGCTCTCTCCAGCGGGCCTTGACTGCGTCTCTGTCCGTGATGAGCGGCCCTCTGTTTCTGGCTCTCAGTGGGGTGGGACACTGGGTACTCGAACCGTGGATGGTTTTGATTGTGCTGACGAAGCCGCTCACATGGTGAGTTGTTGGCGAGTTGCTGAGTCTCCTGCGCTCTTTCTACCCACCATCTGTTGTTCAGGCCTCGGGTTCTTTGTTGCACCTCGGCCTTCAGTTGCCTGTAGGCCTGTTTCCTCTCACTCGGGTTTTGGTGGAGCTGCCAGTTCAGGAACGCCTTACGTTTGCGGGTCAAGGAGATCCTGGATGTCCAGATCATTCTCGTTGAACCGGTCCTGGTATTTCCCGGTCGAGGGCCCCAGCATCTCCTCGCAGGCGCTGACCATGGTGGCTTTTAAGGCAGACCAGTCACTGTGGCCGCTCTGCGGCCCTGTCTCACTGGTTGTCGCCAGGTTAGCTGTGAGGCGCCGACTGAGTAGCTCTTTCCTCTCGGTGTCTTCGAGTCCAGCGGCATTGAGTCTCCTGCGGCAGAGTTCTTTCTGCCGATGTCGGTTTGGGGCCAGGGTGATGGGGATGGTAGAACTGAATAGGTCATCAAAGGACTTCCGAGGAAACCGCCAGCGGAAGGCCAGGTGAAGCGAGTGCCTAAGTTCCATTACTGACTCGCGTCAGTGCCGCAGCCATCCACCTTCCCTGCACTGATGTGTTTTTAAGTGGCAGCCTGAGGCAGTAATTTGATTGAGTGCTGCAGAGTCGGCCGGACGGAGCGAGGCTGAGAGATTTACTTGTGCTCTGGGACAGACTATCCGCAGGGCTGACAGCTGGGAGGGTTGTTATTTAATACTGAGAGAGAGAGGAAGGGAATTATTATTTGCGCCGTACTCACTGCGCGGCCCCACTGATCTCCCGTTCCATAAAAGATTCTGTTGTTTGGTGTGGGAGGCAGATTTGTGTGCACTGGCAGAGGGGGTGGTTGGGGGGGGGGGGGTGCCTTGGGGGGAGGATTTTACAGATACCACCCCTCCCCACTGATGGGTTTGCAGGCGATGGTGGGTTTGCGGGGGGAGGGGCGGCGAACTGCTCACAGTTTAATGTGGGTTGGATGAGGACCCAAGATAGCCCTCCAGCCCACGTTCCGATTTGGACCACCTAAGTAGGCAATTAAAGATCACTCACTTAAGGGCCATTTCTCACCCGGCCTCAATTTTAAGCATTGCGGGAGCAGTTCAGGAGTGGCAGCGGGTGGGTAGGCGGGGATGGGAAGGGCGGGTGGTGGCGAGGGTGGTAAGAAAATCTCGAAAGTCCCCCTGCGTAGGCCTCAGGCAGGAAGGGAGGGGCACTTCCTTCAATAGCCTCCTTTCTACTTTGGGGGAATCTGCGCCCCCCCCCCACCCCCTGGTGGCCTGTCCCTGTTGGTGCTTCATCCCCACCCTCACACCATGTGGTAGTCACCACTGTTGCATTATATTGTATATACTCACTGCATACAAGGGTATTACGGTAAGGCCCCAGTACTACAGGTACGGGGGTAGATCCCTGCCTGTTGGCTCCGCCCAGTAGGTGGAGTATAAATGTGTGTGCTCTCCGAACTGCAGCCATTTCGGCAGCAGCTGTAGGAGGCCACACATCTCTGTGTAATAAAGCCTCGATTACTCTCTACTCTCGTCTCGTCGTAATTGATAGTGCATCAATTTATTACACAGAGATTTTTCAGAGATGGACCTCCGCATCAAGCCGGATCGCCTGCAGCTGCATCCTCAAGCAGACAACGCCAAAAAGGACTTCGCACATTGGCTAGCTTGCTTTGAAGCATACATCGGATCTGCGACAGACCCAATCCCAGAAGCACAGAAGCTCCAGATTCTGTACACGCGGCTGAGCTCTGATATCTTTCCCCTCACCCAGGACACGCCGACCTACGCAGAGGCCATGGCGTTACTGAAGGAGAATTACGCTCAGCAGACCAACAAGATCTACGCCAGGCACTTCCTGTCCATGCGGCACCAACGTCCCGGTGAGTCTGTGGAAGATTTCTGGCGTGCCCTGCTCGCCCTGGTGAGAGACTGTGATTGCCAGGCCGTTTTGGCCGCTGAACATTCTAACCTGCTAATGAGAGACGCGTTCGTTACAGACATAGGGTCGGCCTACATCCGCCAGCGCCTCTTAGACGGGGCTACGCTTGACCTCGCGGCGACCAAGAAACTAGCGCTCTCGCTCACAGCCGCCTCACGCAACGTACAGACGTATACCCACCACATATGGCCCACCCCTCCTGGGCATCGTGGACCCCTCCAGCGGCCACCCCATCACGGACCCCATCAGCGACCGCCCCCAGCCAACGCCACGTCTGCGCCACGCGCCCGAGTGCTACTTCTGCAGACAGACAAAACACCCCCAGCAGCACTGCCCAGCGCGGAACGCGCTCTGCAAGGCCTGCGGCAAGAAGGGACATTTCGCGGCAGTGTGCCAGGCCCGCTCAATCGCCGCTATTGTCCCTGCACCCCCCCCCCGTCCGGCCAGTGGGAGCTGCCATCTTCCTCGCCTCAGACCACATGCGGCCCGTGGACACCGCCATCTTGCTTCCCTCACAACACATGTGGCCCGTTGGTGCCGCCATCTTCCCCGCCTCAGGACCCCTGCCCATCGGGCCACTCATCGCCTGCAACCGCCGACGACCAGCCGCTTCTCACCTCCGTCACGATCGACCAGTCCCGACCGCACAACCACCCGACCGCTTCGACAAAGGTGAAGGTCAACGGGCAAGAGATATCCTGCCTTCTGGACTCCGGGAGCACTGAGTCCTTCATCCACGCCGATATGGTAAGGCGCTGCTCCCTCGTGGTACACCCCATTAACCAAAGAATCTCCCTGGCCTCCGGATCCCACTCCGTGGCGATCCGGGGGTACTGCATCGCCACCCTCACCATCCAGGGCATAGAGTTCAGCGGCTTCCAGCTCTACGGCCTCCCCAACCTCTGCGCTACCTTGCTACTCGGCCTGGATTTCCAGTGCAACCTCCAGAGCCTAACCCTGAAATTCGGCAGGCCCCTACCACCCCTTACTGTCTGCGGCCTCACGACCCTTAAGGTCGACCCGCCTTCTCTGTTTGCAAACCTCACCCCGGATTGCAAACCCGTCACCACTAGGAGAAGACGGTACAGGTCCCAGGACAGGTCCTTCATCAGGTCCGAGGTCCAGCGGCTGCTTCGGGAAGGTATCATCGAGGCCAGCAACAGCCCCTGGAGAGCCCAAGTGGTAGTCGTTAAAACTGGGGAGAAACACAGAATGGTCGTGGACGACAGCCAGACCATCAACAGGTACACGCAGCTCGACGCGTACCCCCTCCCACGCATATCTGACATGGTTAACCAGATTACACGGTACCGGGTCTTCTCAACGGCGGACCTGAAATCCGTCTACCACCAGCTCCCCATTCGTAAATCGGACCGTCCATACACGGCCTTCGAGGCAGACGGTCGTCTCTATCACTTCCTCAGGGTTCCCTTCGGCGTCACTAACGGGGTCTCGGTCTTCCAAAGGGAGATGGACCGAATGGTCGACCGGTACGGTTTGCGGGCCACCTTTCCGTACCTAAACAACGTCACCATCTGCGGCCATGACCAGCAGGACCACGATGCCAATCTTGGCAAATTTCTCCACACCGCCTCTCTCCTCAACCTCACGTATAACAAGGAGAAGTGCATGTTTAGCACGACCCGCTTAGCCATCCTCAGCTATGTGGTCCAGAACGGAATTCTGGGGCCCGATCCCAACCACATGCGCCCCCTCATGGACCTTCCCCTCCCCACTGCCTCAATTCTCTCAAACACTGCCTGGGGTTCTTTTCGTGCTACGCCCAGTGGGTCCCAAACTATGCGGACAAGGCCCACCCACTCATTCAGTCACCCAGTTTCCCCTGAAGGCTGAGGCACAACAGGCCTTTGCCCGTATCAGAGCCGATAGCGTCAAGGCCGGGATGCACGCAGTAGACGAGACACTGCCCTTTCAAGTCGAGAGCGACTCATCTGACGTCGACCTAGCCGCCACCCTCAATCAGGCAGGCAGGCCCGTGGCATTCTTCTCCCACACCCTCCATGCCTCTGAAATCCGGCACTCATCCGTCAAAAAAGAGGCCCAAGCTATCGTTGAAGCTGTGCGGCATTGGAGGCATTTCCTGGCCGGCAGGAGATTCACTCTCCTCACTGACCAACGGTCGGTTGCCTTCATGTTTAACAACACACAGTGGGGTAAGATCAAAAATGATAAGATCTTGCGGTGGAGGATCGAGCTCTCCACCTTTAATTACGAGATTTTGTATCGCCCCGGTAAGCTCAACGAGCCCCCCGATGCCCTGTCTCGAGTTACATGTGCCAGCGCACAAGTGGACCAACTCCGGTCCTTGCACGACGATCTCTGTCACCCGGGAGTCACCCGCTTTTACCACTTCATTAAGGCCCGCAATCTGATCTACTCCATCGAGGAAGTCAGGGCTGTCACCAGAGACTGCCAGGTCAGCGCGAAGTGTTAACCGCACTTCTACCGGCCAGACCGTACATGCCTGGTGAAGGCCTCACGCAGCTTTGAACGCCTCACCGTGGACTTCAAAGGGCCCCTCCCCTCCACCGACCGCAACATGTGTTTTCTCAATGTGGTCAACGAATATTCCAGATTCCCCTTCGCCATCCTATGCCCCAATATGACGTCTGCCACCGTCATCAAAGCCCTCAACACCATCTTCGCTCTGTTTGGTTTCCCCGCCTACGTCCACAGCGACCGGGGATCCTCATTTATGAGCGATGAGCTGCGCCAGTACCTGCTCAACAGGGACATTGCCTCGAGCAGGACAACCAGCTACAACCCCCGGGGAAACGGGCAGGTGGAGCGGGAGTATGGGACGATCTGGAAAACCGTCCAGCTGGCCCTACGGACCAGAAATTTCCCGGCCTCCTGCCGGCAGGAGGTCCTCCCCGACGCGCTTCACTCCATTCGGTCGCTCCTGTGCACGGCGACTAACGAAATCCCCCATGAACGTCCCTTTGCCTTCCCCAGGAAGTCCACCTCCGGGGTTTCGCTCTCAACGTGGCTGGCAGCTCCAGCACCCGTTCTTCTCCACAAGCACGTGTGGCTCCACAAGGCAGACCCGTTGGTTGAGAGGGTACAGCTACTCCACGCAAACTGGCAGTATGCCTACATAGCGTACCCCGACGGCCGCCAAGACACAGTCTCCCTCAGGGATCTGGCACCAGCTGGGTCCTCACACACCACCCCCCTCTGCCCCAGCGCCACTCTCCCTTCCCCCAGCGCACCCCACCACAGCCCCAGCTGCAGGACAATCCGCCCTCCCCTTGGTCCCACCTGGGGATGAAGAGGATGTCGACACGCTCCCGGAGTCACCGACGACCGAGCCGATGCCTGACTCGCCACCAGCACTGCGGCGCTCTCAACGACGGATCAAGGCACCCGACCGTCTAAATTTGTAACCTTCTCTGAAATTTTAATGACAACCTGTATGTAAATAGTTTTCCACCACTCCCGCTGGACTCATTTTTAAAAGGGGGTGAATGTGGTAGTCACCACTGTTGTGTTAAATTGTATATACTCACTGCATACGAGGGTATTACGGTAAGGCCCTTGTACACCAGGTACGGGGGTAGATCCCTGCCTGCTGGCTCCGCCCAGTAGGCGGAGTATAAATGTGTGGGCTCTCCGAACTGCAGCCATTTCGGCAGCAGCTGTAGGAGGCCACACATCTCTGTGTAATCAAGCCTCGATTACTCTCTACTCTCGTCTCGTCGTAATTGATAGGGCATCACACCACCCACCCTCTCTTGCCTCTCCACCAGCCACTCCATCCAGATCCTTATCTCTCTGTCTCTCAGGGCAGCACGGTGGCGCAGTGGGATAGCCCTGCTGTCTCACAGCGCCGAGGTCCCAGGTTCGATCCCAGCTCTGGGTCACTGTCCGTGTGGAGTTTGCAAATTCTCCCCGTGTTTCCGTGGGTTTCGCCCCCACAACCCAAAGATGTGCAGGGTAGGTGGATTGGCCACGCTAAATTGCCCCTTAATTGGAAAAAATGAATTGGGTACTCCAAATTCCCACCCTGGCGTGCCATGACATCAACCACATGTACCTGTGCCTGTGACTCCGGGACTCTAAATCCAAGGATCGCTTGTGGTCCCAGGCCTGGTCAGTGGTGCTGCTTAATAATAATAAGCTTTATTGTCACAAGTAGGCTTACATTGCAATGAAATTACTGTGAAAATCCCCTCGACACCACATTCCGGCGCCTGTTCGGGTACACTGAGGGAGAATTCAGAATGTCCAAATACCTAAGAGCATATCTTTCGGGACTTGTGGGAGGAAACCGGAGCACCCGGAGGAAATCCAGACACACACGGGGAGAACGTGCAGACTCCACACAGGCAGTGACCCAAGCTGGGAATCGAACCTGGGACCCTGGAGCTGTGAAGCCACAGTGCTAACCACTGTGCTACCGTGCTCCCATCCTGCCTGAGGCCTACACAGGGTGACCTTCTGTGCTGTTGGGACTACAGAGCTGCCAGCCAATCTCCCTGAGGCACGATTTTCCAGGAATTAAGTGAAGGACGGAAGACCGGTCTCCAGCCAAATTAACGTTTCTTGAGATGTGTAAGGGCCTCGCAGTGTCGGTGGGGAAGCTTTCCCATGGTGACCGGGTGAGAACAACCCTGTCCCATATTAACCACAGTTTGACCATCTCCTCAATTCTCCAATCCGTCAGTGTGGCTAACCCTCCATCCCTATGCCCTCCTTTTCTCTATCCCTCCATCTTAAATCTCTCCCTGCCTCTCTCCCTTTGTCTTCAATTCCTCAGGCTCCTTATCTCATCCCTCAATGTGACTCCAATCATTCACCTTCAATTCTTCAGAAAGGTATTCCTCCAAATCTAATCTCTGCCTCTACTTAATTCTCTCATCCCATATTGTGCCAGAGGTCAGCCTTTTTCTGTTATAAGCCCTCGTTTCAAGAGCTTTATCATAGTGAACTGGAATTCCACAAGTGGAGCCCTTCAGCCCATTGCGTCCACACCGACCATCAGGCACCTACTACCTCTAATCCCATTTCCCAGCACTTGGTCCGTCGCCGTGTGCTGTGGAGTTTCAAGTGCTCATCTAAATGCTTCTTAAATGGTGTGAAGGTTCCTGCCTCTCCCGCCCTTTCAGGCAGTGAGTTCCAGACTCCCACCACCCTCTGGGTGAAAAGGTTCTCCTCAATTCCCCTCTAAATCTCCTGCCTCTTACCTTAAATCTATGCCTCCTGGTTATTGACCCTTTCACTAAGGTACTTATCACCTTCCTGTCCATCCTTTCTATGTCCCCCCACCCCCCCCCCCATAATTGTATACACCTCAGTCAAGTTCCCCCTCAGCCTTCTCTGCTCCAGGGAAAACAACCATAGCCTTTCTGTCTCGATAGCTGAAACGATTCATCCCAGGTAACATCCTGGTGAATCTCCTCTGCACCCTCTCTAGTGCAATCACATCCTTCCTATAGTGTGGTGACCAGAACTGCACACAGTACTCCAGCTGGGGCCTGACCAGAGTTTTATACAGCTCCAGCAGCAACTCCCTGCTCTTATTATCAATGCCTCGGTCAATAGAGGCAAGAATCCCATCGGTCTTCTTAACCACCTTCTCTACCTGTCCTGCTGTCTTCAGAGATCTGTGAACCTGCCTTGGTCCCTTTGATCCTCTTTCTCCCTAGGGCGTTCATTGTCTTGTTGGTCCTCCCAAAATACATTACCTCACACTTTACATGGTGAAATTCCATTTGCCCATCTAACCAGCCCGTCTATATTGTCCTGTAATCTAAGGCCTTGCTCCTCACTGTTTACCACACCACCAATTTATTTATCATCTGCGAACTTACTTATCATACCTCCTACATTCACATCCAGATCACTAATATTTACTACAAACAGCAAGGGTCCCAGCACCAATCTCTGCGGAACACTACTAGACACAGGCTTCCAGTCACAAAAACAACCTTCAACCATCACCCCCCCTGCCTCCCACCATAAAGCCAGTTTTGGATCCAGTTTGCCAAATTGCCCTGGATTCTTTACCTTCTTTTTCTGCCTCCCATGTGAGACCTTGTCAAAAACCTTACTCAAGTCCATGTAGACTACATTAACTGCACTACCCTCATCTACACCCCTAGTCACCTCCTCAAAAAATTCAATCAAGTTTGTAAGATATGATCTCCCTTTGACAAAACCATGTTGACTATCCTTGATTAATTCTTCCCTCTCCAAGTGCAGATTAATTCTGTCCCTCAGAATCTCTTCCAGTAGTTTCCCTACCACTGGCGTTAGACTCACTGACTTGTAATTTCCTGGTTGGTCCCTACTTCCTTCTTGAATAAAGGCACCACATTAGCCATCTTCCAGTCCTGTGGCGCCTCTCCTGTGGCCAGAGAAGATTTGAACATTTTTGTCAGAGCTGCTGCAATCTCATGTTTGATACATCTCATCTGGCCCTGGGGGTTTATCCATTTTTAGACCCATTAAAACTGTTAATACCTCCCCCTTCTTGGGCAGCACGGTGGCGCAGTGGTTAGCATTGCTGCCTCAGGGCTCCGAGGTCCTAGGTTCGATCCCAGCTATGGGTCACTGTCCGTGTGGAGTTTGCACATTCTCCCTGTGTTTGCATGGGTTTCGCCCCACAACCCAAAGATGTGCAGGTGAGGTGGATTGGCCATGCTAAATTGCCCCTTAATTGGAAAAAATGAATTTGGTACTCTAAATTTAAAAAAATAAATACCTCCTCCTTCTCAATGTTAAGTCATTTAAGTAAATCACAATGCGCCTCCCTGATTTCTATACCTATATTAGCCTTCTCTGTCGTGAACACAGATGCAAAGTATGCACTTAAAACCTCACCTATATCTTCCGGTCTCACACAAATTGTCATATTGGTCTCTAATGGGCCCTACTCTTACCCTGGTCAACCTCCTGCCCTTAATATACTGATAAAGCACATTTGGATTTAAATAACCCCCTGCACTTTCCATATTTCTCTGGGGCTGATGCTGTTTTTAACCCTCGGTATCTACCATAAACGTCCCTTGTTTTCCTTAACCAAGTATAGATATCCTTTCACACCCGGGGTTCTCTGGATGTTTACTCCCACCTTCACTATCACGGTAGCATAGTGGTTAGCACAGTTGCCTCACAGCTCCAGGGTCCCAGCTTCGGTTCCCGGCTTGGGTCACTGCCTGTGCGGAGTCTGCACGTTCTCCCCGTGTCTGCGTGGGTTTCCTCCGGGTGCTCCGGTTTCCTCCCACAGTCCAAAGATGTGCAGGTTAGGTGGATCGGCCATGCCAAATTGCCATTAGCATCCTAAAAAGGTAGGTGGAGTTACTGGGTTACGGGTGTGGGCTGAAGTGGGGTGAAACCAAGGGCCGGTGTGGACTCGATGGGCCGAAATTCCTCCTTCTGCACTGTAAACTCTGGGAATGTATTGGCCATGTTCTCTCTATTTCCTTTCTTCATGAATCCCACTGCTCTGATGTAGATTTTCTTACAAGTAGCTGCTCCCAGTGCGCAACACTGTTCTAGATCCATGTGATATTGCAGTGCTACACACTGTTCTAGATCAATGTGATATTGCACAATGTTTCATACTGCTTATGATTCCTGTGATATTTCTCAGTTTCTTACATATTGTTCTCGACTCACGTGATAATGCAGTGTTACACACTGTTCCAGATCAATGTGGCATTGCACAGTGTTACACATGGTTCCAGATCAGTGTGATATTGCAGTGTTACATATTGTTCTCGATCAATTTAATTTGGTCTTATGATCTTATGAACTGGACTAGCCATATGAATACCGGGCTAGAGGATGAAGACAGAGGCTGCATCAAGTAGCTCTTCTCCTGACTCCCCAATGCCTGTCCATCTCAGGAATGCCATGGAATACTCTCCACTTGCCTGGATCAGTGCAGCTCCGATGTCAATCAAGAAGCTTGACCCCTCTAAGACAGTATGCGGGATTCTCCGTAAGCGGGATCCTCGGCTTCACCAGCAGTGAACTCCCGCCCGTGGATTTCCTGACTTCGTGGGGATGGCCACAGTGGGAAACTCCATTGGCCAGCAGCCTGGAGGATCCTATTGATGGTGAGGGGAGTAGGTGCCGTTCCAGAAAACGGGTCTGGTGGGAGGGGGAAACTTTTTTTTTTCCCAGGACCCACTTTTACCTATCGGCCAACCTTTGGGGTCCACGCCAGCCGACCTTCACAACCCACACCGGCTGACCTTTGTGACACACCATAACACTTAACTTTAATGCGACAGGTGAGCCTGCTTGGTCCTCACGATCTCACTCCAGGTTCACAGGAGGAGAGGGCAATGCGCATATCAGACGCAGAGGTCAGCAGGTTCCTTTGTGCTTTCTTCATCTGTGTGAAAACGGAAAATCCAATCTCGCATATGTAGGTTGTTGTGAAGGGCAATCGCAACAAAATGCTTGTTTTACTCAGCACTGGATGCTCCTTGGAAACGCTACTCCAGAATGCTGACAGCCTCATGGACTTGTGGCGTGTTTATAATGTGCTGTCACAGGTGACTCATTTGGAGTCAGCTGTAAGTTAATAACTGACTCTGGGGTCTCAAATTCAAAAGGATCTTTCATCCACCTCTTCTCTTCCAAAATCTGAAACTTCTCTGGAAAGTAGTGACAAAAACTGTTGATCAGCGCAGCCAGAAGTGAATGAATGAGGCTTGTCAGTCTATTGACAGTTCCCTTACCAACACTGGTTTTTCAATGGATCGTAGCAGTGTGGGGAACTTGTAGTAGTTTTGGCTTTGTACTCACACTTTCAACGACTTGAAAAGCATCTATTTCTTCACAGTGCCGAAAGCAATCATCATCCTTCCCTTACAATTTGAGATTCAGTTCATTTAGAATGGCAAAGATGTCTGCAAGGTAAGAAACAATAAGAAGATCATCGACATGGGTACCACCATTACACGTGAGAACACCACCCACCAGGTACGCGGTACATACTTGTGCGACTCGGCCAACGTTGTCTACCTCATACGCTGCAAGAAAGGATGTCCCGAAGCGTGGTACATTGGCGAGACTATGCAGACACTGCGACATTGGATGACCGGGCATTGCACGACAATCGCCAGGCAGGAATGTTCCCTTCCAGTCGGGGAACACTTTAGCAGTCAAGGGCATTCAGCCTCTGATCTTCGGGTAAGTGTTCTCCAAGGCGGCCTTCATGACGCGACACAACGCAGAATCGCCGAGCAGAAACTTATAGCCAAGTTCCGCAAACATGAGTGCGGCCTCAACCGAGACCCTGGATTCATGTCACATTACATTCACCCCCCACCATCTGGCCTGGGCTTGCAAAATCCTACCAACTGTCCTGGCTTGAGACAATTCACACCTCTTTAACCTGTGATTACCCCTCTCTCCAGTTGCTCTGTCTGGACCTGTAAAGACTTAATTACCTGCAAAGACTCACATTCAAAGTATCGTCTTGCAGCATTGACTTTGTCTATATATATGTTTCTGGAACCCACCTCTTCATTCACCTGAGGAAGGAGCTGTGCTCCGAAAGCTAGTGATTCAAAACAAACCTCTTGGACTTTAACCTGGTGTTGTAAGACTTCTTACTGTGCTCACCCCAGTCCAACGCCGACATTTCCACATCAAGGTAAGAAACAGTCAGCATCCAACTTTCATTTGCAAGTACTTCTCTGCATGTAACACAAATGGGCTTTGCATCCTGATTTGTATTGGCACAATTAACAAAGCCATACTTCAAGAAATCATCTTTACACTGTTATGTTCCTAATTTCAGTTTCTTCATAGCAGGCTATTCACTAGACACACTGGAGCTCTGTATACAGCTCACACTAGCACTGCTTTGTCCTGCCATAGACACTCCTGAGCAGCTCAGACTAGCACTGTTTTGACCCGCCGTAGACTCTACTGAGCAGCTCTCTCCAGCAGATTCAGTTGTGAGTTCCTGGCCTGTTTGTTGTCTCTGGCCCTCTCTTCCTCATAACAAAATGATCCATCTTCAGTTCTTCACAGTCCTGTTGCCTTGCTTGCTTGCAGCTAGAAAATGGAGGAATCTCTCCTCCGTGACTTTGCGCCCAAAGCACGGGTGTGCATGGCATGTGACATCAATGTTCATGCTGGGCGTGTGACCTGCTCTCTGCTGCTGCTTCTGGTGGGAAGACTGCATCATTCGCATTTAAAACCAGGTCGCCGCCTGCATTCTCAATTTAAAAGCCAGTTCCATTCTTAAAAGCCGGTCGTGCCTGGCCTTCCTAAAAGCCGATTGCAGCTGTTGGGCGCTTCTCCAGCGATCGGGAACGCCGTGACCGATCGTTCCGTGACCCTCCCACCACCCGCCCGCCCGCCACCCACCCACGGTTCATGACACACATTTTGAATAAAAAATTCTGCTCTATGATGATGAGAGTGAAACCCGGTAAGTCAAAAAACAAGTCAAGAGTTGGAAAAAAGCTGCCTTTGAGAACTTGGGCAACAGAAATGCACAGCAATATTGTCCAACAGCGATGTAGAGCAACACTGGAAAACATTCAAAAAGATGATCAATAGAATGCAGGACAAATAAATCCCCCCTGCGAGGAAAGAAAATGCAAAACACTAGTAGGACCCCATGGATGAATAAAGGCAGTAAAGAATAAGTGAAGGTTAGGAAAAATTCATGTGTTAAGTACACAGGCAGCAGACGAGTGCAGGATTAAAGAGAATACGAAGAGATTTAAAAAAAAATATATTTTTTATTCTCCTCCTTTTTCACATTTTCTCCCAAATCCACCAACAATAAACAATAATCAGTAACAAATATGTCAATCCCCATATCAATAACAACGATCCCATCCTCCCACCAACCTCCAAACATAGCCCGCATGTTCACACAAATAAATGACAAAAAGGAATCAGGAATCACCCATAGTCACCATCAACACACACTGCCCCCCTCCCCCCAACCCTCCCACCCACCCCCCGCCCCCCGCCAACTAATGTTCGATGTTATCCAGTTCTTGAAAGTGCATAATGAATAATGCCCATGAATTGCAGAACCCCTCCATCCTTCCCCTCAGTTCGAACTTCACCTTCTCAAGAGTCAGGAATTCCAGCAGTCCCAATCCCCCCCGTCACGCCAGGGCACTGGGTGGAGAGGCTGCTCTCCATCACAGCAGGATCCGCCTTCAGGCGATCAACGAGGCGAAGGCTATGATATCTGCCTCCTCACCCGTTTCCAACCCCGGCTGGTCCGACACCCCGAATATGGCCTCCCCGGGGCCCGGGTCCAGTTTCACGTGCACCACTTTAGAAATTACCCTAAAAACCTCCTTCCAGTCATCCTCTAGCTTTGGACAGGACCAAAACATATGAACGTGATTAGTGCCCCCCCTCCCCCCTCAACATTCACACACATCTTCTACTTCTTCTAAGAATCGGCTCATCCTTGCCTTCGTGAGTGTCGTGTTGGTGTTGGGTGTTCCGATACACAAACGAACCAACACGGTTGTAGATGGTACAACTCTGTTTTATTATTCTGTACAATGATAACTATCAACTTCTGGCTGTGGTTCGTACTTCACCAGCTAACCTGTGGACCCAGCCCTAGCACTATCTTAGTGAGGCACTCAGCACATGGTGCATGTCTGAGTGGCGCGCTGTGAGCTCTGTGCTCTGAGCTACCTCCTGGTAGAATGAGCGGGAACTGTGGTGTTCCCTGTTTTATAGTGCGTGTGCTCTCACTGGTGATTGGCTGCGATGTTGTGTGTGTGTGTTGGTTGGCCCAACTACCTGTCCATCAGTGTGTGTGTGTGATTGCACTATGATATGCTGATGTGGATATTATGACATCCCCCCTTTTCACAAGAATATGTGCCTACATGGTAATAAATATTGGTGTGTACTGAGTGCATCTGAGTATGTGTGTGCAATATTTACAACATGAACATGAGGCTAAACTATATATATAGGAAGGTATCAGGTGCAACAGAGCAACGAGGCTGTACCACAAACAAAACAAGTGCAAACAGCGAACATCGAAAGAGAACTTCCGGAACGACAAGAAAGAAACACGTTAACAGTATGGCAAAACAATTCAGTGAGTCCAATGTGCAACAGGCTCATAAGTCCAGTCTATTAGGTGGGCGATGAATTTGGGTTGACCGTTAGGGTGGCACACCATTCATTGCTCGGATTAATGCTGTGCACTGGCATCGGCTGGTGAGTCCGACTTGGGGATATCCGGTTCTTGTTTATTACCGCAACACGGAAGGGTTCCCGGTCGTCGGTATCACCGGTCAGCACGTCGTCAGGGTATGACTCGGTGTATTGGGGCTGAACGGCCCGTACGTCAACAACAACAACAAAGAACAAAGAAATGTACAGCACAGGAACAGGCCCTTCGGCCCTCCAAGCCCGTGCCGACCATGCTGCCCGACTAAACTACAATCTTCTACACTTCCTGGGTCCGTATCCCTCTATTCCCATCCTATTCATGTATTTGTCAAGATGCCCCTTAAATGTCCCTATCGTCCCTGCTTCCACCACCTCCTCCGGTAGCGACTTCCAGGCACCCACTACCCTCTGTGTAAAAAACTTGCCTCGTACATCTACTCTAAACCTTGCCCCTCACACCTTAAACCTATGTCCCCTAATAACTGACCCCTCTACCCCAGGGAAAAGCCTCTGACTATCCACTCTGTCTATGCCCCTCATAATTTTGTAGACCTCTATCAGGTCGCCCCTCAACCTCCTTCGTTCCAGTGAGAACAAACCAAGTTTATTCAACCGCTCCTCATAGCTAATGCCCTCCATACCCGGCAACATTCTGGTAAATCTCTTCTGCACCCTCTCTAAAGCCTCCACATCCTTCCGGTAGTGTGGCGACCAGAATTGAACACTATACTCCAAGTGTGGCCTAACTAAGGTTCTATACAGCTGCAACATGACTTGCCAATTCTTATACTCAATGCCCCGACCAATGAAGGCAAGCATGCCATATGCCTTCTTGACTACCTTCTCCACCTGTGTTGCCCCCTTCAGTGACCTGTGGACCTGTACTCCTAGATCTCTCTGACTTTCAATACTCTTGAGGGTTCTACCATTCACTGTATATTCCCTACCTGCATTAGACCTTCCAAAATGCATTACCTCACATTTGTCCGGATTAAATTCCACCTGCCATCTCTCCGCCCAAGTCTCCAAACAATCTAAATCCTGCTGTATCCTCTGACAGTCTTCATCGCTATCCGCAATTCCACCAACCTTTGTGTCGTCTGCAAACTGACTAATCAGATCAGTTACATTTTCCTCCAAATCATTTATATATACTACAAAGAGCAAAGGTCCCAGCACTGATCACTGTGGAACACCACTGGTCACAGCCCTCCAATTAGAAAAGCATCCTTCCATTGCTGCTCTCTGCCTTCTATGACCTAGCCAGTTCTGTATCCACCTTGCCAGCTCACCCCTGATCCCGTGTGACTTCACCTTTTGTACTAGTCTACCATGAGGGACCTTGTCAAAGGCCTTACTGAAGTCCATAGAGACAACATCCACTGCCCTACCTGCATCAATCATCTTTGTGACCTCCTCGAAAAACTCTATCAAGTTAGTGAGACACGACCTCCCCTTCACAAAACCATGCTGCCTCTCACTAATACGTCCATTTGCTTCCAAATGGGAGTAGATCCTGTCTCGAAGAGTTCTCTCCAGTAATTTCCCTACCACTGAAGTAAGGCTCACCGGCCTGTAGTTCCCTGGATTATCCTTGCTACCCTTCTGTGGTGGTATGTATTAGGAGTCATGTGGGACCTGTGAAGCCGAGATGCTATTGGCTGACAGATCCCGGGTCCTGGTTGGATCTGCCGACTTCTGGCTCCGCCCTGAAGGCGGAGTATAAGAACCCGAGCTTCTCCCGGCAGCTTCATTCTGTTGCTGAGCTGCTGGGGACAAGCATCGCTTAATAAAGCCTGGATCGACTTCATCACTTCTCGTCTCTTGTAAGTCATTGTGCGCTACAATTTATTAAGCGAGCTTAAAAGACTATGGAGCTCCGGATCGCCCCGGAATGCCTGCGGATCAGCCCCCACGCAGCGAACTCGGCAGCAGTATTCAAACACTGGCAAGCATGCTTTGAAGGCTACCTCCGAACGGCCCCCGGCCGGATCACAGAAGACCAGAAAATGCAGGTCCTGCATTCGAGGGTAAGCCCAGAAATTTACCCTCTCATAGAAGACGCAGAGGATTTCCCGACGGCGCTCGCATTGCTGAAGGGCATCTACGTTCGGCCCGTTAACCAGGTCTACGTGCGCCACCAACTCGCGACGAGACGGCAAAGTCCCGGAGAATCGCTAGAGGAATTCTACGCCGCGCTGCTAATTTTGGGACGAGGCTGCAGCTGCCCGCCGGTGAACGCGATCGAACACACGGACCTGCTAATTCATGATGCATTTGTGGCAGGTATGAACGCTCCCCAAATCCGCCAAAGACTTTTGGAAAGAGAGTCGCTAGGACTCTCAGAGGCACGGGCCCTTGCAGCCTCCCTTGATGTGGCCTCGCAAAACTCCCGCGCCTACGGCCCCGACCGCGCGGCAGCCCCTTGGGCTCCGTGGACCCCCGTCGCGACAAACTCCCCCCTCCTCGCAAGCTTCCGCGGTTAAAGCGCCAGACCATCCCGGGGGGGCCCGCTGCTATTTCTGCGGGCAAGCGAAACACCCTCGGCAGCGCTGCCCGGCCCGTGCAGCTATTTGTAAAAGCTGCGGCAAAAAGGGCCATTACGCGGCAGTGTGCCGGTCCCGGGGGGTCGCCGCAATCCCCGGAGAAGAACGAGCCAAGCACATCCCAAACACCCCCCAACCCCCCCAGCACCCCATGTGCGACCTGCGGGTGCCGCCATTTTGGGTCCCGGGCACCACGAGGGGAGGATGGGCGCCGCCATCTTGTGACCCCCCAGCCATGTGTGATTCATGGGGGCGGCCATTTTGTCCACCCCCGACCACGTGCGATCCATGGGGGCGGCCATTCTGTCCACACCCGGCCGCGTGCGATTCATGGACACCACCATCTTGGTTGACAACAAAGGACCCCAGCATAGATGGCTCCACGGGGTCCGAAGAAAACGCCGCGACACTACTACCACGACTGGCTTCGGTGACACTGGATCAATCACGGCCCCGGACGCTCCAGACTACGACAACAACGGTGCTGGTCAACGGATACGAGACGCTATGCCTGATCGACTCTGGGAGCACTGAAAGTTTTATTCACCCAGACACGGTAAGACGCTGTTTTCTGACCATCCATCCAAGCATGCAAAAGATTTCCCTAGCTGCAGGATCCCATTCCGTAGAGATCAAAGGGTTCTGCATCGCGAACCTAATGGTGCAAGGGAGGGAGTTTAAGAACTATAGGCTCTACGTCCTTCCCCAACTCTGCGCGCCCACATTACTGGGATTAGATTTCCAGTGTAACCTGCAGAGCCTAACATTCCAATTCGGCGGCCCAATACCCCCACTCACTATCTGCGGCCTCGCAACTCTCAAGGTTGAACCGCCGTCCTTGTTTGCAAACCTCCCCCCGGATTGCAAACCCGTCGCCACTAGGAGCAGACGGTACAGTGCCGATATTTATTCGGTCTGAAGTCCAGCGGTTGCTGAAGGAAGGCATAATCCAGGCCAGCAATAGTCCCTGGAGAGCCCAGGTGGTAGTAGTAAAGACCGGGGAGAAGCAAAGGATGGTCGTAGACTATAGTCAGACCATCAACAGGTACACACAGCTAGATGCGTACCCTCTCCCCCGCATATCCGACATGGTAAATCGGATTGCCCAGTATAAGGTCTTTTCCACCGTGGACCTCAAGTCCGCCTACCACCAGCTCCCCATCCGCCCAGGTGACCGCAAGTACACAGCCTTCGAGGCAGACGGGCGTCTATACCACTTTCTAAGGGTCCCATTTGGCGTCACAAACGGGGTCTCGGTCTTCCAATGGGAGATGGACCGAATGGTTGACCAGCACGGGTTGCAAGCCACGTTCCCGTATCTCGACAACGTAACCATCTGCGGCCACGATCAGCAGGACCATGACGCCAACCTCCAAAAGTTCCTCCAGACCGCTAACGCCCTGAGCCTCACATATAACGAGGAAAAATGCGTTTTTAGCACAAACCGTTTGGCCATCCTGGGATACGTAGTGCGCAATGGAGTAATAGGCCCCGACCCCGAACGCATGCGCCCCCTTATGGAATTCCCCCCTCCCCCACTGCTCCAAAGCCCTGAAACGTTGCCTGGGTTTCTTTTCATATTACGCCCAGTGGGTCCCCCAGTATGCAGACAAGGCTAATACAGACCACTACCTTCCCCCTGTCGACAGAGGCTCGCCAGGCCTTCAGCCGCATCAAAGCGGATATCGCAAAGGCCACGATGCGTGCCATCGACGAGTCCCTCCCCTTCCAGGTGTAGAGCGACGCATTTGACGTAGCTCTGGTGGGCACCCTTAACCAAACGGGCAGACCCGTGGCCTTTTTCTCCCGGACCCTCCACGCCTCAGAAATCCGCCACTCCTCAGTGGAAAAGGAAGCCCAAGCCATAGTGGAAGCTGTGCGACATTGGAGGCATTACCTGGCCGGCAGGAGATTCACTCTCCTCACTGACCAACGGTCGGTAGCCTTCATGTTCGATAATGCACAGCGGGGCAAAATTAAGAATGACAAGATCCTAAGGTGGAGGATCGAGCTCTCCACCTTCAACTATGAGATCTTGTATCGTCCCGGAAAGCTGAACGAGCCGTCCGATGCCCTATCCCGCGGCACATGTGCCAACGCACAAATAGACCGCCTCCAAGCCCTCCACGAGGACCTCTGCCACCCGGGGGTCACTCGATTCTACCATTTCGTAAAGTCCTGCAACTTCCACTACTCTGTGGAGGAGGTCCGTACAGTCACCAGGAACTGCCACATCTGCGCAGAGTGCAAACCGCACTTTTTCAGGCCGGATAGAGCGCACCTGATCAAGGCTTCCCGCCCCTTTGAACGCCTCAGTTTGGATTTCAAAGGGCCCTTCCCCTCCACCGACCGCAAAGCATACTTCCTGAACGTGGTGGATGAGTACTCTCATTTACCCTTCGCCATCCCCTGCCCCGACATGACAGCGGCCACAGTCATTAAAGCCCCTGGCACCATATTCACACTGTTCGGTTGCCCCTCGTATATCCATAGCGACAGGGGGTCCTCCTTCATGAGTGACGAACTGCGCCAGTTCCTGCTCAGCAAGGGCATAGCCTCGAACAGGACGACCAGCTACAACCCCCGGGGGAACGGGCAAGTAGAGAGGGAGAACGGCACGGTCTGGAAAACCATCCTACTGGCCCTACGGTCCAGGGATCTCCCAGTTTCCCGGTGGCAGGAGGTCCTCCCGGACGCTCTCCACTCCACCCAGTCGCTGCTGTGTACCACCACTAACCAAACGCCTCATGAGCGCCTCCTTGTCTTCCCCAGGAAGTCCTCCTCCGGAACGTCGCTGCCGACCTGGCTGGCGGCCCCAGGATCCATCTTGCTCCGGAAACATGTGCAGGCGCACAAATCGGACCCGTTGGTCGAGAGGGTTCACCTTCTCCACGCGAACCTGCAGTACGCCTACGTGGCATACCCCGACGGCCGACAGGACACGGTCTCCCTGCGGGACCTGGCGCCCGCCGGAAACACACACACACCCCCGACACCGATCATCCCCTCCCTGCCACCGGCGCACCCCGCGACCGCCCCCTTCCCGGGGGGGATCGGTCCTCCTCCCGTGCCCGCCCAGGAGCAAAACAGGAACAAACAGCGAAACGCTCCCGGAGACGACAACGCCCGAGCAAGCACCTGCACCACCACCGGGGCTGAGGCGATCGACGAGGAAGACCAGACCGCCCGCTTGACTCAGGGAATCCGCGTGACACCAAGAATGTTGTTGAAACAAAAAAAAAATTTTTTGCTCATATTGTAAATAGTTCTCACAAACTTGTACATAGCTCAGTGTAGGGCTAAAGCTGTAGTAATACTGTCCGAAATTTGTTCCAGGGCCAGCCTTGTAAACCCATACCACCATGCGAACCACCACCCCGCTGGGTTCCTTTTTAACAAGGGGTGAATGTGGTGGTATGTATTATGGGTCATGTGGGACCTGTGAAGCCGAGATGCTATTGGCTGACAGATCCCGGGTCCTGGTTGGATCTGCCGACTTCTGGCTCTGCCCTGAAGGCGGAGTATAAGAACCGGAGCTTCTCCCTGCAGCTTCATTCTGTTGCTGAGCTGCTGGGGACAAGCATCGCTTAATAAAGCCTGGATCAACTTCATCACTTTTCGTCTCTCGTAAGTCATTGTGCGCTACACCTTCTTAAACAGAGGAACAACATTGGCTATTCTCCAGTCCGCCGGGACATCACCTGAAGACAGCGAGGATCCAAAGATTTCTGTCAAGGCCTCAGCAATTTCCTCTCCAGCCTCATTCAGTATTCTGGGGTAGATCCCATCAGGCCCTGGGGATTTATCTACCTTAATATTTTTTAAGACACCCAACACCTCGTCTTTTTGGATCTCAATGTGACCCAGGCTATCTACACACCCTCCTCCAGACTCAACATCTACCAATTCCTTCTCTTTGGTGAATACTGATGCAAAGTATTCATTTAGTACCTCGCCCATTTCCTCTGGCTCCACACATAGATTCCCTTGCCTATCCTTCAGTGGGCCAACCCTTTCCCTGGCTACCCTCTTGCTTGCGAGGCTGGCGGAATTGCGGAGAGTTGGCAGGTTAGCTGCTCGACAGCCGGCAGCGTAGTGGCCCATCCTGCCACAGTGGAGGCATTGTCGCGCTTTGGCCGGACATTGCCGCTTTAAGTGTGCGGATCCACAGTTGCCGCACGTCGTGACGCCATGGCGTTCGTTGCGCCACCGCGCATGCACGGTGCGGTCTTGCTTAGAGCGCGCCTGCACGTCCCGTCCCTCTGCGACGATGTCCCCTCTTTTGGCGCGTACAAGCGTGGGAGGCCTCGGAAAGCGCGCGAAATGGCCGCCCTCTTCCGGGCCGCGGGCCGGGAGGATCTCAATCAACTGGACCCGCTCGGGCTTGTAGGACCCCTGCCGTGCCGGCCGCCTGGAATTGGGAGTACCGGCTGGTCGCGTTTTCTTGGAGGACGCAGGTCTCGATGGCGGTGGCTAGGGTGAGACGCTTTATTTTGAGGAGCTGCTGGTGTAGGGTGTCCGAGGTGACCCCAAAAACTATCTGATCCCGAATCATGGAGTCGGAGGTGGCCTCATAGCCGCAAGACTGCGCGGGGATACGGAGGTTTGTCAAATAAGATTGAAAAGGCTCATCCTTACCCTGTAGGCGTTGCTGGAAGAGGTACCTCTCGAAGCTCTCATTAACTTCCACATTGAAGTGTTCCTCACATTTTAGCAGGGCCATCTTGTACTTCGTCTTGACCTCGCCTTCCGCGAACGCCAGGGAGTTGTAGGCGTGGATGGCGTGTTGCCCCGCCATGGAGAGGAGGAGGGCGATCTTCCTGGTGTCCGATGCATTCGCCCTGTCTGTGGCTTCTAGGAAGAGTTGGAATCGCTGTTTAAACAGCTTCCAGTTGACGCCAAGATTTCCAGCGATCCGGAGCGGCTGCGGCGGGCTGATGTTTTCCATGGCGCAGGATGGCAGGTTTCTGAAGAGGTGCAGGTAGGTCTCACAGTCCCTGGCGAGTTTCCAGACCTGGTATCATGTCGTGTTGGGTGTTCCGATACACAAACGAACCAACACGGTTGTCGATAGTACAACTCTGTTTTATTATTCTGTACAATAATAACTATTAACTTCTGGCTGTGGTTCGTACTTCACCAGCTAACCTGTGGACCCAGCCCTAGCACTATCTTAGTGAGGCACTCAGCACATGGTGTATGTCTGAGTGGCGCGCTGTGAGCTCTGTGCTCTGAGCTATCTCCTGGTAGAATGAGCGGGAACTGGGGTGTTCCCTGTTTTATAGTGCGTGTGCTCTCACTGGTGATTGGCTGCGATGTTGTGTGTGTGTTGGTTGGCCCAACTACCTGTCCATCAGTGTGTGTGTGTGATTGCACTATGATATGTTAATGTGGATATCATGACAGTGAGGTGTGCTCTGTATACCACCTTCAGCTGTATCAGCCCCAACCTCGGGCACGAGGTGGAGGCATTCACTCTCCGGAGCACCTCACACCAGAACCCCTCCTCCATATCCTCGCCCAACTCTTCCTCCCACTTTGCTTTGATCCCTTCCAGTGGTGCCTTCTCCTCTTCCAAAATAGCTCCGTAAACTGCTGACACTACCCCTTTCTCCAGACCCCCTGTTGCCAACACCTCCTCCAGCAATGTGGAGGCCGGCTCCACCGGGAAGCTCTGTATCTCCTTTCTGGCAAAATCTCGAACCTGCATGCATCTAAACATTTCCCCCTGCTCCAGCCCCTACTTCGCTTCCAGCTCCTTCAATCCTGCAAACCGACCCCGAAGAAACAAATCTTTTAGTGTCTTAATCCCCCTCTCTTCCCATTTCTGAAAATATCCATCCCACTTCCCTGGCTCAAATCTGTGGGAGAATACGAAGAGATGAGGAGAGAAATTTTCTTTAAAGGCGGAAGGCAAAGAAAGACTGTGAAATTAAATTATCGAGGCATATAAAACAGAATTGGAGAATATTTTACGTCAATAAAAAGGCAGGCTGTGATGGGAATTGGACCATTAAGGGACAGACAAGATGAGATGTGGCAGGAAATATTCTATAATTATTCGGTTCCGCTGTTTACCAGGAGAGAGATGATATTGAACGATGAGATGAATAAAGAGATTAAATTTTAAAGAATGGGGATGCATTAAATAAACCAACCCAACGCAAAGAGGATAAATCCCCTGGTCCAGATGGTTTGCATCCATGTACTTTAAAGAATCTAGGAACGAGGTAGCGATGATGTTCGTTAGGTGTTATATGTTGGTCAGTCTAGCTTCAGAAGACCACTAGTGATGCACTAAGGCAGGCTTTAGTCGGTTTCCATCGCTAGTAATTCCCGGAACAGGTCACCAGAGGTTTATAGCTTGAGGGGGCGCCACTCCACATCGAGCTTGTCTGACCAGGAGTCCCTCCTGCTCTTAACGCCAGCCATTGGTGTGTTTGGAAGAATTTACAGGTTGACACACTCAAACCGTTCAGCTGCATTGTGAATGCACCTTCCTTTGTCCATCACACCCTGAGGTGAGATTCGAACCCGCAGCTTCTGGCTCAGAGGTAGGGAACACTACCCCCTGTGCCACAAGAATGCCACTTCATCATTTTGGCCGGTGTTATTTACACAATCCCACACATTAACCCTTACAACCCCGAAACACACTACCCATTTTTAATAACGCGGTCGAAAAAGGTGCAGTGCCAGAGGACAGATAAATAGTTATTATAATTCCCATATTTAAGAAGGGAGGCAGCACATAGCCAAGGAATTATCAGTCAGTTTAACATCAGTGAGAGGGAATATGATGGAATCCTTATTAAAGGGGAGGTTGGAGGGACAACTGGAATTGAGAAATATAATGAATTGTCAGCGTGGATTGCAAAAGGGAAACTCTTGCTTGGCCAAACATGCTATATTTTTTGAAGGGTAACAGAGAGGGTAGACACTGGTAACGTAGTAGATGTAGTTTATCTAAGATTTTCAAAAGGCTTTTCATAAGGTGCTCTATTATAGACTAATGAATAAGGTCAGAGAATGTGGAATCAGAGGCAAGTGGCAGAATGTGGATTGTGAGCTGGCTTTAACACAGAAAGCAGAGAATGGGAGTAAAAGATAGTTATTGTACAGGGTGTCAGAAGGTGGGAACTGGTGTTCCACCAGGATCGATGCCGGTACCATTGCCGTTCACAATTTGCAATTTATCTGTCCTCTGGCACTGCGAATGCGCTAAAACGAGACGGGAGATCCTCCCACAGGGAGCGTCTGAAAGAACCTGCGTTGGTATAGTGCCTGCCGCGCACCTCAGGTCGTCTAAAATCACTTCACAACCTATGGAGTAGATTTTCCTTTTTGTGGAGTGTAGTCGCTGCAGCAAAGTGGGATTCGCAGCAGCCAGTTTGTGCACAGCAAGCTCCCACAAACAAAAATGTGACAATGAGCAGGAAAAGGATTTTTTTGTTTGTTTCAGCTGTGACGTTTTGGAATGGTTACCGGTCAGGACCTCAGGGAGAACGCGCCTGCTCGGCCTTTTCGTATCCTTTACGCCCACCTGGAAGGGCAGAGGTTTCAACCTCTTGTTAGAATGGCCGATCCTCTCGCGCTGCGGCACTCCCTCGGCGCTGCACTCAGGCAGCAGCCTCAATTTTGCGCTCGTGTCTCTGGGGGTGGGGGCTCGAACCTGATGCACAATTAATTACACTCAAGACGAAGTGATTCCATAACTGAAGGCTTTAATCTACTAGAACTCTTTCCCCAGCAGCTTCAGTACAGAAAGTGAAGGCTGCTGGGACGACATTGTTTCTTATACTCCGCCTGTCAGGGCGGAGCTACGTACAACAGCCAATTGTAGACTCCTGGGTCTAACCAATGGTCATCAGCCTCTTAGGTACCGCAATACCTGGTACTACCGCAGAACCCACTACCTTCAAACTTAGAGACCCCTAAGCGCTACCCGCTGGGCCGCGGGCATTTCTCCCTGAGGCTGGGTGCCAATTGATTTCGAATTAGATTGATTGTCACGTGTACCAAGGTACAGTGAAAAGTATTGTTCTGCGTGCAGTCCACACAGATCGTTCCATACATGATCAACATAGGACCTACAACTAATAGCGATTGCCCGTCCACGGGAGAAGACTCCGACCCCAGCCCCGGTGGAAATTGCGATTTCAGCCACGGGGGAGACAACAGTCAGGGTGGGAACGGTTCGAGAATGTGACCGCATCTCAGTCACCTGGACCCCTGCTGAACAAAACAACAGAGCCCCTGTGAGGGAGAGCAGACCAGGCAACTCCAGGAAACAGGGGTCTTCCGTCAAAACACAGTAACATTGAGTGGGAAACTTGGGAATGCTCTGCTCTCACATCTGAACAATCACAAATCCTCCCCACTTAGGAAACTTAGGAGTGGGAAGATTAGTCTCTCAAGTCTCCTCTTTCCCATAAATTTTAACGAGCTCCATTTAACCCCCTCCCTCAGACCATGTACAATGATCCCCTCAGGGACTCTATCCCACCCATTTAACCCCCTCCCTCAGACCATGTACAATGATCCCCTCAGGGACTCTATCCCACCCATTGAACCCCCTCCCTCAGACCATGTACAATGATCCCCTCAGGGACTCTATCCCACCCATTTAACCCCCTCCCTCAGACCATGTACAATGATCCCCTCAGGGACTCTATCCCACCCATTGAACCCCCTCCCTCAGACCATGTACAATGATCCCCTCAGGGACTCTATCCCACCCATTTAACCCCCTCCCTCAGACCATGTACAATGATCCCCTCAGGGACTCTATCCCACCCATTGAACCCCCTCCCTCAGACCATGTACAATGACCCCCCTCAGGGACGCTATCCCACCCATTTAATCCCCTCCCACCCCACATCAAAACCAAGTAGAAGGTTACACCTGGCCAAAATTGACCCCTATGGATTTCAGTAAAGCGTTTGATAAGGTTCCCCACGGTAGGCTATTGCAGAAAATACGGTGGCAAGCGATTGAGGGTGATTTAGCGGTTTGGATCAGAAATTGGCTAGCTGTAAGAAGACAGAGGGTGATGGTTGATGGGAAATGTTCAGCCTGGAGTCCAGTTACTAGCGGTGCACCACAAGGATCTGTTTTGGGGCCACTGCTGTTTGTTACTTTTATAAATGACCTGGAGGAGGGCGTAGAAGGATGGGTGAGTAAACTTGCGGATGACACTAAAGCCGGTGGAGTTGTGGACAGTGCGGAAGGATGTTGCAGGTTACAGAGGGACATAGATATGATCTTATGAGGAAAGGCTGAGGGACTTGAGGCTGTTTTCGTTAGAGAGAAGAATGATAAGAGGTGACTTAATAGAGGCTTACAAGATGATCAGAGGATTGGATAGGGTGGACAGTGGGAGCCTTTTTCCTCGGATGGTGACGTCTAGCACGAGGGGACATAGCTTTAAATTGAGGGGCGATAGATATAGGACAGATGTCAGAGGTAGGTTCTTTACTCAGAGAGTAGTAAGGGCGTGGAATGCCCTGCCTGCAACAGTAGTGGACTCGCCAACACTAAGGACATTCAAATGGTCATTGGATAGACATATGGACAATAAGGGAATAGTGTAGATGGGCTTTAGAGTGGTTTCACAGGTCGGCGCAACATCGAGGGCTGAAGGGCCTGTACTGCGCTGTAATGTTCTATGTTCTATTTTCCCTTTTCTCCTTGTCCCTTCCACCTGCCGTCACTCTCCTGGCCACAGATTTCTCCAACTCCTCTTTGAGGGAGCTCGTCGTCTCAGCCTCCTCGGCTCTCGTTGTCATGGTAACAGTTCTGACAAATACCTTTCAATTTTGAAATCCGAGAAGGTTGGTGAGACCTCGATTGGCAGCCGTCCTGCTCATGAAGAGATGTGCTCGTTATATTTAACTACTGAACCAAGGCCATTGGAGGATTTCCAAGGATGGAGATTGTGTTCCAGTTCAGGGCCTCTCCTCGCAATCGGCAAATTACAGAGAGATTTCACTGACGGCTCTGGCCCTCACCTCCCCTGCAGTCAGCATTTAAGTTACCAGCACCTCAACCGCACTTACGCCTTTGAGCCCAAGGCTGGGAAAGTTGTAGCGGGTGCAGTGACCTTGGGAGAGGAGGATCAAGAGGTTTAGCAGACTGGCAGGATGGACGTGTGAGGAGAGATTGAGTCTGTTAGGATTGCATTCGCTGGGGTTCAGAAGAACGAGGGAGGATCTCATGGAAGGATGTCCCAGGATATGGGATGTGCTGAGGATACGGGGTAAAACATTTAGGAGTGAGACGAGGAGAAATGAGTTCACCCAGAGAATGGTCGGCCTGTGGACTTCGCTACCACAGAAAGTAGTTTGAGGCAAAACACTGGGTTCTCCATTCCAGGACGTCAGGAATACCTTCCCCGATGGGACGGAGAATTTGGTGTCGGGGCAAAATCGGGATTGGCGGCGGGCGTCGACCCAAACGAGATGCTCCAACCCCCTGTTGGTGGCGTGAACGGGTTCCACGCCGCTCGCCAGCGGGAGCATGTCAATAAATGAAAATGGGGAGCAATGACCCCGTTCCCCGCGGCCAGGAATCATGTAGGCATGGGTCATTTGTGGTCTCTACAATCGTAGACGTGGCATGGCGGGCCTTGTGGTGGCCGAGGGGGCAACGGCCCAGGCCCTCCGCACCGCACATCAGCCCTGAACCGACCCTGCACCACATAGCAGCCCCCAACCCCTGGATTGTCTGGGTGCACCCCCCGCCCCCAAGTACGGGGGTGACTCAAACCGTCCCCCCCTCCCCCCGGGACCCTTGTAATAGGTTGACCCCCAACAGGGACCCCTGCGATATGTAGGCCCACACCAGAGGAACCCCTGTGATAGAGAACCCCACAGGGATGTCTGTAACAGGGATCCCTCAGAGATCCCTCTGTGGGGGTGTAGCACCATCGATCACACACGAGGCGAGACGTAGAGAACTTCAATCGAGGCTTTATTGAGCAGACTTGTTCAGACTTGTTCCCCAGCAGCTCAGTCACAGAATGCAGCTGCGGGGAGTAAACCGGGTTCTTATACCCCGCCTATCTGGGTGGAGCCCAGTAGGCGGCAGATCCAATCGGGACCCAGTATCTGTCCTCCAATAGCTCCTCGGCATTCATGGTGTACCGTATTACCCCTAATACATACCACCACAGGGGGATTCCCCATGCCTAGAGAAACCCTCCCTATAGACCACCCTCCTACACACAGACACCTCACCACAAAGACCCCCCCCCCAATCCGCAGAAAAGGGAGAGGGGCGTAGTCCTCAGCATTGCCTTGGCTGCCACTTGTCCAGGCCGTTCGTCTGTACAAATCCGTCTGTCTTTCCGGCGTTTTGAAATAGTGTTCCTTAATTTGGAACATGAGCCAGAGTCTGGTTGGGAACAGCATTCCAAATCTCACTCTGCTCTTGTACCGGGCTGATTTCACCTGGTTGAACTCAGCCCTGCGTTTTGTCAGATCTGCCCCCAATGTCCTGGTAGGCCCGGATTCTATGTCCTTCCCAGCTGCTCACCTTCATTTGCCTCGCCCAGCTCAGGATCCTCTCCCGATCCTGGTAACAATGCAGATTAGCAATAATTGCCCTTGGCTGTTCCCCCGCCTTCGTCTTCAGTGGGAGTGATCTGTGTCCCTGTTGATCTCTAAGGGGGTTTGGGGAAGCTGACCCTCTCGATTAGGTTGCGGATCATCTGGACCACATAGCCCGTTGGATCCCTGCCCTCGATCCCCTCTGGCAGGTCAACGATCCGGATATTCTGGCACCGGGACTTATTCTCATAGTAGAATCATAGAATTTACAGTGCAGAAGGAGGCCATTCGGCCAATCGAGTCTGCACCAGCCCTTGGAAAGAGTACCCTACCTAAGCCCACTCCTCCACCCTATCCTCGTAACCCAGTAACTCTGTCTACCTTTTTTGGACACTAAGGGCAATTTATCACAGCCAATCCACCTAGCCTGCACATCTTTGGACAGCGGGAGGAAACCGGAGGAAACCCACGCACACACGGGGAGGACGTGTAGACTCCGCACAGACAATGACCCAAGCCGGGAATTGAACCTGGGACCCTGGAGCTGTGAAGCAATTGTGCTAACCACTATGCTACCGTGCCCTGTCCTCGACCTTCCCCTTTAGGCTCCCCTGACTCGCCACCATCTTTTTGATTTTGACCTCCAAAGCGACAATCCTGTTATTCTTGTCCGTCGATGCCTTTTCTAGTTCAAGGATCGTCTTACCCCGAGCCTCCAACATCTTCCTCATTCCATCGATCACTATTTCTGGCCTTACGGGCCTTAACGCGATGCCTAAGTGGATCCCCAGTCAGTCCATCAGGAGTGGAGGCAGCCCGCTGTGATTCCAGCCCTCTGACCTGGGTCACCTTTGGCGGCTGTCTTCTGGGGCTGCTGCTCGGGTATCCCAGGTGGCATGGTGCCATCCTGTTCTGCTCGCTGCCCATGTGATGTGGCAGGGACAGGATGTGGGGGGGGGGGGGCCCGAGGTGCTGCGGTGTTCCGGTAACCCCCCGCGGGAGTCACCGGCACGGACCCCATCACCTCCTCCTCCCTCTGGGTGCCCAATGACCCCGGGCTACTCCATGGGACGGGGGTGGCAGCAGAGTTAACCACTGATGCTCCCCGCCACCTGGTGCTGCCAGTCCTAGAATCCTCTCGACCAAGGTCTGCGGCCTCACGGTCATGGAGCACAAGGAGTGGGCAGCCTCCATCTGGGACTGCGCCACATCACGCTGCGACTGTGCCACCGCCTTCTGGGTCTGTGCCACACCAGCCAGTGACTGCGCCATCTCCCTCTGGGACTGGGCCACCTCCCTCTGGGACTGGGCCACCTCCCTCTGTGTCTGCGCCACATCGGCCCGCACCGGGGCAATGCCAGTGGTGCTCTCAGCCATGGCCCCCTGTGACTGGGCCACGCTCAGGAGCGCCGCTGCAATGTCCAGGTGGCTCCAGAACACGGCTGCCTGCACGACAACGCATGTCGTTCCATGGCCGAAACCCCCCCCCCCCCCCCAAGGCCTCCACCGGGGACGCCACCCTGGGTGGCATGCACGTCGACACCACCTCCCGCTCCTGCACGCGATTGGACTCCTCCACCTGCAGTTGCTGGATGCTCGCCGACATGTAGTCCCTGGCTCTGCGACTGCATCTCCGCAATCCATGGGACCGTCCGCTCCAGAAGCCCAAAACCCGTCTGGACGGCAGCTAGTTCCTGGGGTCGGCCCGCTCCGACCGTCTGCCCCCTCGAGAGTTCTTACCTCCACTTGCTTGACCGGAGATGTGTGTGTGGGTGTGTGGCGCGCACCTGATAGTGTCCCAGGAGCCTCCTCACTAAAGGGCCCAGCCGAGGTGAGTGTCTCTGAGATGGTGGAGAGTGTTGGAGGAACAGCCGTGATGGGAAATCAGCGTCAGCCCCGCACGCGGGCTCCTCGGATGCGGGTGGAGGATCCCCGTCCGCGTCGGTGTCGTCCGCGTCGCCGCACGGCGCCTGGCGCTCTGGCTGGAGCCGGGGGGCGGGGACAACCGAAGGCCCGCCCCTGCAAGACACAAGACAAGATGTATGATTGCATCACGGGCCGGGGGGTGAGTGGGGGCGGTGTGTTGAGGAAATCCGCGAATCCTGCCCCGGAGTCAACACTTAGGGCGGGATTCTCCGATTGCCGACGCCGAGAATCCCTTTTGACGCCAAAAATGGGGGGGGGGGGGCAGTTTTCAGATGCTCCGCCCCCTCCAAAATGGCGTCATCGCTGAGTACGCCGCACGCCGTTGGATGGGCCTCAGGACATCACATGAAGGCCCTCCCAATGCTCCGCCCCCGATGGGCCTACTTCCTCACGGGCGTGGATCACTGGTGATCTGAGGTTTCGTCAACCTCGCGGACTGTGTCCAGCGCCGCCATAGTCGGGGGGGGGGGTGCGGGCGCTCCGCCGGCCGTGGGGGGGGGGGGCTAGGGCAGAGATTGGGGGGGTGGTGGTGGGGCTACATGGTGGCACTATCTGGCAGGCCTGGTCCGCGCACGGCCAGCCCCATGTTGGACGGCGCGACCGCTGCCGTGTGTTGTCGCGGACACGGCAATTCTCCATCCGTGTCTGCAGGGAAAGCCGGGGGTCTTACGTGGCACGGGTGCTCGCCCCCCTACCCCCACCGGGTGGAGCATCGTTGCGGGACGCCGCCGGCCTTTTGGTCGTAACACTGGACACATGCTCCGGGCAGAGCCTCAAAATCGGAGAATCCAGCCGTTAATCGCAGGAACGGAGAATAATAATAATCCAGCTGACAGTCTCTCAAACGGAGACTCCCACCCTGTATGTTTTTAAGGAGCAGTTAGATATAGCTCTTGGACGAAGGGAATCAAAGGATATGGGGGGAAGGCGGGATCAGGCTACTGAGATGGATGATCCATGATCGTAATGAATGGCGGGGCAGGCTCGAAGGGCCGAATGGCCTCCTCCAGCTCCTATTTCCTATGTTCCGATATTTCCATGGACTGATGGAGAGAGCAGGAACCTGGATCTGAAGCAGAAGAGGTGACGTTTCAACTGGCAACAGTTCCAGTGTTAGTGACTGCATCTCAACTGATACCAATCCAGCTGACACTCAGTAACACCTTCCCCCTCCAGAACCCTGTGTCACTGACTTGCACTCATCCAGCTCCCTCGCACTGACAGTCAGGTACCCTCACGGCCTTCCCCAGCACCCTGGTACGGATGGGATGGTATATGGTGAGGCTGGCAGTGTGTGGACGGTGGGTATACAGTGGGTTAAGTTCTGATTCAGTCAGTGCGATCAGGAAGAAGGACATGTTGGAGAGGTCACGCCTGTAATTAGCACGCCTGTCCCTCGGCCCGAGGAAATGGGATCTATTCTACAACCACAGGCTGACTGCTGCAGGAGGGTTTTTTTCTGGGCTGGCATTTTAATTAGGCATTGTGCCTGCGTGGGCAGGTGCAAAGACAAACATGCACAATGTTCTGATCGAGAACCAGGCAGCGGAAGATTAATTAATTCGAAAAAACATTGCTGCACTGATATTTACTGCACAGAGGAGAGGAGACACGTCATTCTCACCCAGAAACTTCCCCAGTGACCAATACAAGAGAGCATCAAATCTTATCAAACACTCCCAGGACAGGGGAAGCACTGGGTTAGATACAGAGTAAAGCTCCCCCTACACTGTCCCATCAAACACTCCCAGGACAAGTACAGCGCAGGGTTATATACAGAGTAAAGCTCCCTCTACACTGTCCCATCAAACACTCCCAGGACAAGTACAGCACGGGGTTAGATACAGAGTAAAGCTCCCTCTACACTGTCCCATCAAACACTCCCAGGACAAGTACAGCACGGGGTTAGATACAGAGTAAAGCTCCCTCTACACTGTCCCCATTAAACACTCCCAAGACAGAGACAGCACGGGGTTAGATACAGAGTAAAGCTCCCTCTACACTGTCCCCATTAAACACTCCCAAGACAGAGACAGCACGGGGTTAGATACAGAGTAAAGCTCCCTCTACACTGTCCCCATCAAACACTCCCAGGACAGGGGAAGCACTGGGTTAGATACAGAGTAAAGCTCCCCCTACACTGTCCCATCAAACACTCCCAGGACAAGTACAGCGCAGGGTTATATACAGAGTAAAGCTCCCTCTACACTGTCCCATCAAACACTCCCAGGACAAGTACAGCACGGGGTTAGATACAGAGTAAAGCTCCCTCTACACTGTCCCCATTAAACACTCCCAAGACAGAGACAGCACGGGGTTAGATACAGAGTAAAGCTCCCTCTACACTGTCCCCATTAAACACTCCCAAGACAGAGACAGCACGGGGTTAGATACAGAGTAATGCTCCCTCTCCAATACCCCATCAAACACTCCCAGGACAAGTACAGCTCAGGGTTAGATACAGAGTAAAGCTCCCTCTACACTTCCCATCAAACACTCCCAGGACAGGGGCAACATGGGGTTAGATACAGAGTAAAGCTCCCTCTACACTTCCCATCAAACACTTCCAGGACAGGGACAGCATGGGGTTAGATGCAGAGTAAAGCTCCCTCTCCAATATCCCATCAAACACTTCCAGGGCAGGTACAGCACAGAGTTAAATACAGAGTAAAGCTTCCTCTACAATGTCCCCATCCAACATCCCAGGGCAGGGACAGCACGGGGTTAAATACAGAGTAAAGCTTCCTCTACACAGTCCTATCAAGCACTCCCAGGACAGGTACAGCACAGGGTTAGATACAGAGTAAAACTCTCTCTCCACTGTCCCCAACAAACACTCCCAGGACAGGTACAGCATGGGGTTAGATACAGAGTAAAGCTCCCTCTACAATATCCCATCTGTTGTGTAATGCTGCTTCGGATAACACAGGCTGCTACTTGACGCAGTCTTAACTAAAGGATGCTCCAGACTCTGAAATGAGTTCAACAGGTTTATTGAACTATTAACACAGTTCTCAAATGAATTTGACTCTCTGCTAATCTAACTGTAGTAACTCAGTCTAACTGTACCAGCTTGCTCTAAGCCACGTGCTGGGGTGTGATGCTGCAGATCAACCCTGTCTAACTCTCTAGATGTCTGTCTGTGGAAAGAGGCAGGGTGTGAGTACCTCATCCCTTTTATAGTGTTTATGTCATGCCCCCTTGTGGTGATGCCACCCCAGAGTGTCCTGACTGCCCATTGGTTGTGTCCTATTCTGAGTGTTCATTGGTTGCATGTTTGCATATCATGACATCTCTCCCTTTTTTTTTGTAGATGATTATACATGTGAATGTGTCTGTCTAATGTGACTGACTGAGGAATACAGAACAGTACAAACAAAACAAATTATCATACGTCCAGTCTCCGAGTCTTGCGTCTGATCCTTGTCGACCGCCGGAGAGGTGGTGGAGGGGATAACTGTCATGTGAGAGTGCCTTTAAGAAATGGATGTTTAAGCAATGTACCTTTAAGAAATGCAGTGATGTCAGAGTGTGGGCGGAGCTGGGCTTTAGATCAGCCATGTTGCAGTTTTTTAGTTTCAATTTGAAAAGAGCTGGGAGTGTCTGTGTTTGCAGTGAGCTGGATCTGCTGTGATGTCTGCCATGAAAGACTATCTCTGGATCATTTGGGTGATTTAAACTCATAAAAGTAAAGTCTTTAACCTGATGTGTTCCTGTTTAAAGGTGTTAAGTCTCTCTTGGATGTTGAAAGGAATAACTGAAGGATTATTTAGTGTTGTCATATTTTCGGGGTTATCTTTGAAGTAAGGGGGTGTTAAGAGATTCAATGTTTATTTAAAAGGGTTAAGTTGAGTTCATGGAATAAACATTGTTTTGTGTTTAAAAACCATTTGTCCATAGCTGCTGTATCACACCTGGAGAACAGGCCGTGTGCTCGGAAAAGCAACAATACATTAAAGGGGGAGGTTGGTTGAACTCCTTGATACATTTTGGGATTCTGAAAACGCCTGGCCCATAACAATGACGGTGTCTTGACAGGCGAGTGGGAGGCACGACTGGTGGCCTCGTGGTTCGAGGTGTCTGGAGGTGGCAATTCGACATGTGGAAATGGAGGGGAAAGTGGTTGTGGGCAAGTAACATTTCGCAGTGCCCTTCGATTCCTTTGCACAATGGAGCCATCAGCCATATGCATGACATAGGATCTGGGCGCGACCTGTCGAACAACGACAGCTGGAGCAGACCACCCACCATCCGGTATCTTGATCCTGACCGTGTCTGCCGGGGATACCACGTCCAGATCGGTGGCATGCGCGGCATAGCCCTGCTTCTGGCTGTCGCGAAGCTGATGCATCTTCTGCAGCACCGGGAGGTGATCAAGATTGGGCAGGTGTATGGCTGGAGGCGTCGTCCGCAGGTCCCTGTTCATCAGCAGTTGAGCTGGCGACATGCCAGTGGACAAGAGAGTCGCCCGGTACGCAAGTAGTGCAAGGTGTATGTCGGAAGCGGAGTCCGAGGCCTTGCGGATGAGCTGCTTAATGATGTGCACCCCTTTCTCGACTTTTCCATTGGACTGCGGATAGTGCGGACTGGAGGTGACATGCCTGAAATTGTAGCTCTTGGCAAACGTGGACCATTCTCGACTGTGGAAGCACGGGCCAATGTCGCTCATGACCGTGTTTGGGATGCCATGCCGTGAGAATGTCTCTTGACTCGCTTTGATGACGGTCCATGAGGTGACGTCTGGCAGCTTCAGCACCACAGGATAGTTCAAAAAGTAATCGATGAATTAAGATATAGTCGCGACCATTCGCGTGGAGTAGGTCAATGCCAACCTTGGACCACGGAGAGGTCTCTAGGTCATGTGATTGGAGCGTCTCCTTGCTCTGCGCTGGTTGGAACCTCTGACAGGTTTCGCAGTTCAGGGTCATGTCCGTGATGTCCTGGTTGATGCCGGGCCAGTAGACAGCTTGCCGGGCCCTGCGTCTGCACTTTTCCAAGCCTAGGTGTCCCTCATGAATCTGCCGCAGCACCATGCTCTTTTTTTTTAATATAATTTTTATTAAGGTTTTCATAAAATATCAATAACAAAATGAAAAGGGAACCCAACAGGGTTAAGTACAAAACACAGTGTAGAAAAGCAACCCTCCATATCCCCCTCCCCCTGTACATAAATAATAAATTAACATTAACACCCTGACTTAACACAACAGGTATATACACCCCCTCAGACCCTCCAGTGTAAATAACAAAAACAAAAATAAAGTAAACCCCCCCCCCCCCCCCCGAGTTGTTGCTGCCATTGACCAATGTCTACCGTTCTGCCAGGAAGTATAAGAACGGTTGCCACCGCCTAAAGAACCCTTGTACCGACCCTCTCAAGGCAAATGTCAACCTCTCCAATTTAATGAACCCTGCCATATCGTTGATCCAGGATTCCACGCTTGGGGGCCTCGCATCCTTCCACTGAAGAAGAATCCTTCGCCAGGCTACCAGGGACGCAAAGGCCAGAATACCGGCCTCTTTCGCCTCCTACACTCCCGGCTCCTCTGCCACCCCAAATATTGCAAGCCCCCAGCCCGGTTTGACCCTGGATCCTACCACCCTCGACACCATCCTCGCTATGCCCTTCCAAAATTCCTCCAGCGCTGAGCACGCACAGAACATATGGGCGTGATTTGCTGGGCTCCCTGTCCTCACCCCCCAAAAACCGGCTCATCCTTGTCCCGGTCATGTGTGCCCTGTGCAGCACCTTAAACTGTATGAGGCTGAGCCTCGTGCACGATGAGGAAAGGTTCACCCTCCCTAGGGCATCTGCCCACATTCCTTCCTCAATCTCCTCTCCCAACTCCTCCTCCCACTTACCTTTCACCTCCACCACCGAGGCCTCCTCCTCCTCCTGCATCACCTGGTTGGTTTACGAGATCTTCCCCACTCCCACCCACCTCCTGAGAGCACCCTGTCCTGTACTGTGTGTGGCAGCAGCCGCGGGAATTCCACCACCTGCCACCTGGTAAACACCCTTACCTGTAGATACCGAAAGGTGTTCCCCGGAGGGGAGCCCGTACCGCTCCTCCAGCTCACCCAGACTCGCGAACTTCCCGTCCACAAACAGGTCCCCCAACCTTTGTATCCCTGCCCGGTGCCACCCCGAAAACCCTCCATCTGTTCTTCCTGGGACGAACCGGTGGTTCCCCCGTATTGGGGTCCACACCGAGGCCCCAACTTCCCCCCTGTGCCGCCTCCACTGCCTCATCCCTTTTATAGTGTTTATGTCATGCATTAATGTGGTGATGCCACCTCTGAGTGTCCTGACTGTCCATTGGTTGTGTCCTATTCTGAGTGTTCATTGGTTGCATGTTTGCATATCATGACACCATCAAACACTCCCAAGACAGGTACAGCACGGGGTTAGATACAGAGTAAAGCTCCCTCTACACTGCCCCCGTCAAACACTCCCAGGACAGGTACAGCACAGGGTTAGATACAGAATAAAGCTCCCTCTACACTGCCCCCATCAAACACTCCCAGGACAGGTACAGCATGGGGTTAGATACAGAGTAAAGCTCCCTCTACACTGTCCCATCAAACACTCCCAGGAGAGGTGCAATATGGGTTAGATACAGAGTAAAGCTCCCTCTACAATATCCCATCAAACACTCCCAGGGCAGCTACTGCACGGGGTTAGATACAGAGTAAAGCTCCTTCTACACTGTCCCCATCAAACACTCCCAGGACAGGTACAGCACGGGGTTAGATACAGAGTAAAGCTCCCTCTACAGTGTCCCCATCAAACACTCCCAGGACAGGTACAGCACGGGGTTAGATACAGAGTAAAGCTCCTTCTACACTGTCCCCATCAAACACTCCCAGGACAGGTGCAGTACGGGGTTAGATACAGAGTAAAGCTCCCTCTACACTGTCCCATCAATCACTCCCAGGACAGGTACAGCACGGGGTTAGATACAGAGTAAAGCTCCGTCTACACTGTCCCCATCAAACACTCCCAGGACAGGTACAGCACGGGGTTAGATACAGAGTAAAGCTCCCTCTACACTGTCCCCATTAAACACCCCCAGGACAGGTACAGCACGGGGTTAGATACAGAGTAAAGCTCCCTCTACACTGTCCCATCAAACACTCCCAGGACAGGTACAGCACAGGGTTAGATACAGAGTAAAGCCCCCTCTACAATATCCCATCAAACACTCCCAGGACAGGTACAGCACGGGGTTCAACACAGAATACTCCAGTTTTCCACCACGCCTTTTGTGAAAAATGCCTCCTGACATCACCATGACGGGCCTTGCCGCTGCGGGTTCCCGCTTGTTTTACTCTACCTCCACCAAAGCGATTTCTTGCTCTCTCTCTATATCTCCCTGCTCTATCAAGTTCATTAGTCATCCTCCACGTCTCAATTAGATCATCCCTTTCATTTCTGATCTGGTGGTAATGCAAGCCTATTTAATGCAGCCTGTCCACATTATTATTTTTTTAATCCCCAGAATCATTCTGGTGAGCCTGGTGCTAATTACCCAACCTCCCACACTCTTCCCTCTCGCCCCCACTGCCACCCCCAAGGAAAATGACTCCGCACGTTTTTTTTTTCTCAGGACATCTGAAGGCTGACACATGGCCGGCTGAGGGTCTTTAGGAAGATAACTGGGCTTGATAGGGTAGAGGAAAAGTGTCCACATGTAGGCGGCAAATCTACAGGGCATAAATAAATAAGTCAACAATGAATCTGACTGAGAATAGCACAGATACATTTACTGTGAAGTTAGATCGCTACATGAAGGAGAAAGGAGGAGATGGATCTGGTCATTTGATGGCACAGAGCTTGAGTCCTGGTGATGTACCATCAATAACGGCAGAGGACGAGTTGAGAGTGAAACTGTGGCTTTAATTAGCTTAAAGATACCTGCTGGCAGCCGGCCCCAGACTGAAGGCAGGGCCGGAGGTTGGCCACCTTTATACCCGAGCCCGAGGGGAGGAGCCACAGGCGGAGCCAGCAGGCCCATTCTCCCCATGTCGGCATGGGTTTCAACCCCACAACCCAAAGATGTGCAGGGTAGGTGGATTGGCCACGCTAAATTGCCCCTTAATTGGAAAAATGAATTGGGTACTCTAAATTTATATTAAAAATAGGAAGGAATCAGCGAACAGCTGTTCCCCAAACGTTTGTTCAGTTGAAAATGGCACAATGCGTGGTCGTGCTCATTCTGTCTGCCCTATGCGTGAATATATGCATCCTCTGGCACATGTACATCCTCTGCCACATGTACATCCTCTGCCACATGTACATCCTCTGCCACATGTACATCCTCTGGCACATGTACATCCTCTGGCACATGTACATCCTCTGGCACATGTACATCCTCTGGCACATGTACGTCCTCTGGCACACTACGAGCCTGATTATCAGCGTAATTCTTCTTTTATTGCATAAATTTAGAGTACTCAATTTGTTTTTTTCCAATTAAGGGGTAATTTAGCGTGGCCAATTCACCTAGCTTGCACACCTTTGGGTTGTGGGGGTGAGACCCACGCAGAAACGGGGAGAATGTGGAAACTCCACACTGACAGTGACCAGGGACAGGATTGAACCCGGGTCCTCGGCGGCGTGAGGCAGCAATGCTAACCACTGCGCCACCGTGCTGCCCCTATTGTCAGTGTAATTCTTAGCCTACCTCGGATTGTTCCAGTCGCGGAATCACATCTTTAAAAAATATATATATTTATTAAAGTTTTTTAACAACACAATTTTTCTCCCTTACAAACAATAACCCCCCCCCCCCCCCCCCCCCACCCCCCCCCCCCCCCAAACCCCCCCCCCCCCGTAACAAATAACCAAAAAAAAAAAAAAAAATTGCACTGAGCAAGATATATACATGGCAAAATGGTTCATTTACATAGCTTTATACACTGGCTCTCTCCCGCACGTGCCAGTTTCCCCAACCCTTCATGTTATCTCTTGCTCATTCCTCCCCCCAAGCAGTCCCCCATTCCCCCCCCCCCCCCCCCCGGGTTGCTGCTGCTGCTGCTGACCGACCTTCCTCTAACGCTCCGCGAGATAGTCTAGGAACGGTTGCCACCGCCTGTAGAACCCCTGCGCAGACCCTCTCAAGGCGAACTTAATCCTCTCCAGCTTTATGAACCCAGCCATATCATTTATCCAGGCCTCCAGGCTGGGGGCTTCGCCTCCTTCCACATTAGCAAGATCCTTCGCCGGGCTACTAGGGACGCAAAGGCCAGAATGCCGGCCTCTTTCGCCTCCTGCACTCCCGGTTCGTCCACTACTCCAAATATTGCTAGCCCCCAGCTTGGCTTGACCCGGACTTTCACCACCTGAGATATTGCTCCCGCCACTCCTCTCCAGAACCCCTCCAGTGCCGGGCATGACCAAAACATATGGACATGGTTCGCCGGGCTCCCTGAGCACCTTCCACATCTGTCCTCTACCCCAAATAACCTACTCAACCTCGCCCCCGTCAAGTGAGCTCTGTGAACCACCTTAAATTGTATCAGGCTGAGCCTGGCACACGAGGAGGAGGAATTAACCCTACCTAGGGCATCAGCCCACAGACCTTCCTCGATCTCCTCCCCCAGCTCCTCCTCCCATTTACCCTTCAACTCTTCTACTAGCGCTTCCACCTCTTCTTTCATCTCCTGGTGTATTGCCGACACTTTACCCTCCCCGACCCATACACCCGAGATCACCCTGTCTTGAATTTCTTGTGCCGGAAGCAACGGGAATTCCCTGACCTGTCGCCTCACAAAAGCCCTCACCTGCATATATCGAAAGGCATTTCCCGGGGGTAACTCAAATTTCTCCTCCAGTGCCCCAAGGCTCGCAAATGTCCCGTCAATGAACAGGTCCCCCATTCTTCTAATCCCCGCCCGATGCCAGCTCTGGAACCCCCCGTCCATCTTTCCCGGGACAAACCGGTGGTTACCCCTGATCGGGGACCACACCGAGGCTCCAACTGCACCCCTATGCCGTCTCCACTGGCCCCAGATCCTTAACGTTGCCGCCACCACCGGGCTCGTGGTATACTTTGATGGCGAGAACGGCAGCGGTGCCGTCACCAACGCCCCCAGGCTCGTTCCTTTACAGGACGCCATCACCATCCTCTTCCATGCCACCCCCTCTACCTCCATAACCCACTTGCGGATCATCGCCACATTTCCTGCCCAGTAGTAGCTCCCTAGGTTTGGCAGCGCCAACCCTCCTCGGTCCCTACTGCGTTCTAGGAACCCTCTCCTTACCCTCGGGGTCTTATTCGCCCACACAAACCCCATAATACTCCTACCTACTCTCTTAAAAAAGCCTTTGGTGATCACGATGGGAAGGCACTGAAACACAAACAGAAACCTCGGAAGGACCACCATTTTGACCGACTGCACTCTACCCACCAGCGAGAGCGATAACATGTCCCATCTTTTGAAGTCCTCCTCCATTTGGTCCACCAACCTCGTCAGGTTCAGTTTATGTAGGGCCCCCCAACTCCTGGCTATCTGGATCCCCAGATACCAAAAACTCCCCGCCGCCCTCCTCAGCGGTAGGTCCCCTATCCCTCTTTCTTGGTCCCCTGCCTGTAATACAAAGAGCTCACTCTTCCCTACATTGAGCTTATAGCCCCAAAACTCCCCAAACTCCCTTAGAGTCTGCATGACCTCCACCATCCCCTCCATTGGATCCGCCACGTACAGCAACAGGTCATCCGCATATAGCGACACCCGATGCTCTTCTCCCCCTCGGACCACCCCCCTCCATTTATTAGACTCCCTCAATTACATGGCCAGGGGTTCGATCGCCAATGCAAACAACAGGGGGGACAGGGGGCACCCCTGCCTTGTTCGGAATCACATCTCATGTGGACATTGTGTTTTGAGTTTTGCAAGCACGGGCTGGTTGGGTCGTCAATACTTTGCCTGTTGCGAACAACCAAAAGGATTATCCTGTTTAATATGGTCCACCAGTCGTTGAGAGGTACGGAGTACATACCTTGAAGGACCTGTCGATAGGTTGAGGCAAAGCGGTGTGGAAGGGAGGCTCACGTGGGGCGTAAAGGCCAGCACTGAGGAGTAGATTTTCACAGTAACTTCATTGCAGTGTTAATGGAAGCCAACTTGTGACACTAATAAAGATTATTATTAGGCCCCTTCTTGCCCTGTAAATCTCTAAGTAAGTTGGTCGGGAGTTCCCTGTACATTTATCTTTCAGTATGGCAGTCGTGGAATGAAGCTCGTTCCTTATACTTCCTGCTGAGCGTTCCCAAGTCACCTGAACTTCACCGTGTCTAACCTGAGACTATCGTCCTGTACGTTCATCAAGACCATTTTGTAATTATCGGGAACAGCAGAGGTCCCAATTCAACTGCCCCCTTGGGGAGGGGCCCAGCTCATCCTGGACGACAGATTAAAGCCAGCGCCATCCATCACTCGCTTCCCTTCACTTGGCTGTCGTTTATCCGATTTCTTGCCTGTTTTATAGCTCCCCGGGCTCCCCAGAATCCTAGCTCTCTCCACAAAACACATCATTGTCGGGCTCCTTTAGCAAACTCACTCGGAGCTGTCAACCCACCGGTCATCCATCAACCTTTTAGCTTCCTGGCTCTGCACATCCCCCGCCCTCGCCTCTCCAGCGTTCACAACAGGCTCCGTTCTGCCCTCACTCTGGGTGTATCAATCTCTGCAGTGTGACCCTGACTTTGAGAAAACCCCAGCTGATTTACGCTTGCAGCCTTGAGGTCTCCAAGTACACAGAAGGGATTGACTGGAGTTGCAGTCAGCTATTAATAAAACTGACAGGTGCTGACAGACACAAACTCACAAAGGCATTTCACTCCCTTTTCTGGCTCTGTGCAGAGCACTTTATTCCATCATGTTAGAGGGGTACCTGATCGATGAACAAAGATTGCTGAAGGGTCAGGTTTTACAGTATGGAGGGAACTCAACATGTCTCCTCTCCTTTGTGGTGATATGCATCACTGTAAATACACAAGGGGTTAATGTAAATACACTGCGACTAAGTAAACACTAGAGGGCGCACCAGAGACGTCATGACATGCAGACATGCAGCTAATGAACACATAGAATAAGACACGACCAATGGGCAGTCAAGACACCCAGAGGTGATACTACCACAAGGGGGCATTACACAACCCATAAGGACAGGGTTCACATGCTCTGTCTCTTTCCACAGGCGACACTTAGAGAGTAGGACAGGGGCAGATAAGAAGCATCACACCCACCATGTGGCTTAGAGCAGACTGGTTAGTTAGACTGAGTTACTATAGCAAGATTAGCAGGAGAGTCAAACTCCTAGAGAACTGTGCTAATGGCTCAATAAATCACATTGAACTTACTTCAAAGTCTGGAGTATTTTTTGGTCAAAGCTGCATCGAGTTGCAGCCTGTATTATCCCAGAGTACATAACACAACATCCTTTTCAACACCCCTGCACCAAGACCCATTACTAATCCCAACTGTGCTCACTGACCTGTGTTTCCACCCATCCCTCCTGTGCTCACTGACTTGTGTTTTTACCCATGGTTCCGGCGCTCAGTGAGCTGTGTTTTTACCTATTGCTCCTGCGCTCACTGACCTGTGTTTCCACTCATCCCTTCTATGCTCACTGACTTGTGTTTTTACCCATCATTCCTGTGTTCACTGACTTGTGTTTTTACCCAATGTTCTGGCGCTCACTGGCCTGTGTTTCCACCCATCCCTCCTGTGCTCACTGACTTGCATTTTTACTCATCCCTCCTGTGCTCACTGACTTGTGTTTTTACTCATTGTTCCTGTGCTTGCTGACCTGTGTTTTTACCCAATGTTTCTGTGCTCGCTGACCTGTGTTTTTACCCATTGTTCCTGCGTTCACTGACCTGTATTTCCACCCATCCGTCCTGTGCTCACTGACTTGTGTTTTACTCATCGCTCATGTGCTCACTGACCTGTGTTTTTACCCATTGTTCCTGTGCTCACTGACCTGTGTTTTTATCCATTGTTCCTGTGCTCGCTGACCTGTGTTTTTACCCATTGTTCCTGCGTTCACTGACCTGTATTTCCACCCATCCGTCCTGTGCTCACTGACTTGTGTTTTTACTCATCGCTCATGCGCTCACTGACCTGTGTTTTTACCCAATGTTCCTGTGCTCGCTGACCTGTGTTTTTATCCATTGTTCCTGCGTTCACTGACCCCGGCCCCCTCAAACAATGATCCCATCTATCCATCCCATCGAAAAACCGGCTCCTTCTAACCTTCGTGAGGTGTGCTGGGAACACTACCTTTCGCTGGATGAGACTCAACCTCACACAGGGCGAGGTTACGTTCGCCCTCCTCAGAGCCTTGCTCCAAACCTCCTCCTCCAAAACTGGCCAGTTCTTCCGCCCACTTTGCCTTCACTCCCCCCACTGAGCCCGTTTCCTCCCCCACTATCCGTTGGTATATGCCCAACTTACTGCCCACCTTCAATCCCGAGCAGAATAAAATCCGCTCGAGCGAGGTAGAAGGCTGTCGTCAATCCACCTGCCCTGCATATCTTTGGGTTGTGGGGGCGAAACCCATGCCGACATGGGAGAATGTGGAAACTCCACACGGACAGTGACCCAGGGCCGGGATCGAACCCGGGTCCACAGAGCCGTGAGGCAGTAGTGCTAACCACTGTGTCACCGTGCCATGCCACCCAGAACTCCTCCCCAACCTTGAGAAACTCCAACTTCCCCAGAAACTTGACCTTTAGCACAGGGCTAAATCGCTGGCTTTGAAAGCAGACCAAGGCAGGCCAGCAGCACGGTTCAATTCCCGTAACAGCCTCCCCGAACAGGCGCCGGAATGTGGCGACTAGGGGCTTTTCACAGTAACTTCATTGAAGCCTACTTGTGATAATAAGTGATTTTCATTTCAATTCATTTCATATCCCTCTCATCCTGAGGCGGTTTGGACCTGTACAACCTTTCGTAGAAGGCCCTTAATACCCCATTCACCTCCTATGCTGAGACTTGAGACTAGCCACCCCCCCCCCCACCCTCCTTACCCCCAATCCCTCACCCTAATTTGGACAATCACTCTCTGTCTCCCGTTTCCTCAGTTGATATGCCAACTTTCTGTCTCCCCATACTCATAGACTGCCCTTTGTCTCACTTCAACTGTTACCCCATCTTTAGAGATCTGGGGCGTCATTCTCCGACCCCCCACCGGGTCGGAGAATGGCCGTTGGCCGCCGTGAATCCCGCCCCCGCCGAAGTCTCCGGTACCGGAGATTGGGCGGGGGCGGGAATCGGGCCGCGCCGGTTGGTGGGACCCCCCGCTGGATTCTCCGGCCCGGATGGGCCGAAGTCCCGTCCAGAAATTGCCTGTCCCGCCGGCGTAAATCAAACCTGGTATTTACCGGCGGGACCAGGCGGCGTGGGCGGGCTCCGGGGTCCTGGGGGGTGGGGGCGCAGGGTGATCTGACCCCGGGGGGTGCCCCCACGGTGGCCTGGCCCGCGATCGGGGCCCACCGATCCGCGGGCGGGCCTGTGCCGTGGGGGCACTCTTTCCCTTCCGCCTCCGCTACGGCCTCCACCATGGCGGAGGCTGAAGAGACTCTCCCCACTGCGCATGCGCGGGAAACTTTCAGCGGCCGCTGACGCTCCCGCGCATGCGCCAGGAAACTGTCAGCGGCCGCTGACGCTCCCGCGCATGCGCCGCATTTCCGCGCCAGCTGGCGGGGAAACAAACGCCATTTCCGCCAGCTGGCGGGGCGGAAATCCCTCCGGCGTCGGCCTAGCCCCTCAATGTTGGGGCTCAGCCCCCAAAGATGCGGAGCATTCCGCACCTTTGGGCCGGCGCGATGCCCGTCTGATTGGCGCCATCTTTGGCGCCAGTCAGCGGACATCGCGCCGTTGGGGGAGAATTTTGCCCCTGATCAAACTGCATTTGCAGTTTTTTTCTACAGCTCTGAGGATGGATTGTTCACATACCTGCGATCAACCCCTATATCGTCGATCAGTTTTTCCCACTCCCTTTTTGCCTCTGCATCCACATATGCCTTGAAAGATAACTTCTCCCCTAATTACTATCTTCAGCACCTCCCCATTATCATGGTGTGAAAGCAGGCAGTGAAGAGGAGATACAGATTTTACACATGATACAGGATAGGCTCGGAGATTGGGCCAAAATGTGGCAGATGGAGTTTAATGTGGATGAGCGTGAGGTTATCCATTTTGGCCAAACAAAGTCAAGCTAATTGTTATCTAAATGGAAAGCAGATTCAAAATGTGTCTGGCTGTCTTTGTTCATGAATCGCAGAAAGTTGGTGTGCAGGTACAAAATGTAATAAGAAAGGCAAATGGAATGTTAATGTTTATTGCAAAAGGACTGGAGTATCAAAGTAGAGGAGTGTTGTTGCAATTGTATAGGGTGTTGGTGAGACCACATCTGGAGTATTGTGTCCAGTTTTGGTCTCCTTATTTGAGGAAGGATGTGGTGGCATTGGAGGCAGTTCAGAGGAAGTTCACCAGGCTGATTCCGGGGATGAAAGGGTTGACGTATGAGGAGAAATTAAAGAGTTTGGTCTAATACTTGCTGGAGTTCAGAAGGATGACCGGGGATCTGATTGAGGTGTATAAAATACTAAAAGGGATTGATAAAGTCAATATAGACTAAATGTTCCCCCTTGTGGGGAAATCTAGAATAAGGGATCACAGATATAGGCTGAGAGGCGGTAGATTTAAAACTGAGATGCGGAGGCACTACTTCTCGCAGAGGGTGGTGAATTTGTGGAACTCGCTGCCCCATAGTGCGCTGGGGTCCGAATCATTAAATGGTTTCAAGAGGGAGATGGACATATTTCTGATTTTAAAAATGGGTGAAAGGGATAAAGGGAGGTGGATTTGAGACCAGGAAGAGTTCAGGCACGATCTGATCGAATGGCGGAGCAGACTGAGTTGCCTACTTCTGCTCCTAATTCATATGTTCCTATCATTATTCAAAATGTAATCCTGGATAGCACCGGAGATCCTTGCACAAAACCCCAGGTCTACCCAATGTGGTGTGTGGTCAGAAATGACCACTGCTGAGTACTCAGAGTTACTCACACTGCCAAAAGCTCATGACAAAGTAATCAATCCTGGAAAACACATTATGTGGTGAGGAAAAGAACATAAACTCTTTCTCCCCTCTGGATGCCCCAACCGACAAGCGTCTGCCCCATCAATCCCCCCCCCCCCAACCACCACCGTTTCCTCCATAATTGCAATTAACGCCTTCACCATACCCACCAAGACCAGCGGCTTTGGCCTGGACCGATCCATCATTGGGTCTAGCACACAGTTCATATCGCCACTTCAGAATGAGTTAATGGGGATCTTGATCTGGTATACTGATCTGTGTTTTTACCCATCGCTCCTGTGCTCTCTGACCTGTGTTTTTACCCATCGCTCCTGTGCTCACTGATCTGCGTTTTTATCCATCGCTCCTGTGCTCACTGACCTGTGTTTTTACCCATCGCTCCTGTGCTCACTGACCTGTGTTTTTACCCATCGCTCCTGTGCTCACTGACCTGTGTTTTTACCCATCGCTCCTGTGCTCACTGACCTGTGTTTTTACCCATCGCTCCTGTGCTCACTGATCTGTGTTTTTACCCATCGCTCCTGTGCTCACTGACCTGTGTTTTTATCCATCGATACTGTGCTCAATGATCTGTGTTTTTACCCATCGCTCCTGTGCTCACTGACCTGTGTTTTTATCCATCGCTCCTGTGCTCACTGATCTGCGTTTTTACCCATCGCTCCTGTGCTCACTGATCTGCGTTTTTACCCATCGCTCCTGTGCTCACTGATCTGTGTTTTTATCCATCGCTCCTGTGCTCACTGATCTGCGTTTTTACCCATCGCTCCTGTGCTCACTGATCTGCGTTTTTACCCATCGCTCCTGTGCTCACTGATCTGTGTTTTTACCCATAGCTCCTGTGCTCACTGATCTGTGTTTTTACCCATCGCTCCTGTGCTCACTGATCTGTGTTTTTACCCATCGCTCCTGTGCTCACTGCTCTGTGTTTTTACCCATCGCTCCTGTGCTCACTGACCTGTGTTTTTACCCATCGCTCCTGTGCTCACTGATCTGTGTTTTTACCCATCGATACTGTGCTCACTGACCTGTGTTTTTACCCATCGCTCCTGTGCTCACTGATCTGTGTTTTTACCCATCGCTCCTGTGCTCACTGATCTGTGTTTTTACCCATCGATACTGTGCTCACTGATCTGTGTTTTTACCCATCGCTCCTGTGCTCACTGATCGGCGTTTTTACCCATCGCTCCTGTGCTCACTGATCTGTGTTTTTACCCATCGATACTGTGCTCACTGATCTGTGTTTTTACCCATCGCTCCTGTGCTCACTGATCTGTGTTTTTACCCATCGCTCCTGTGCTCACTGATCTGCGTTTTTATCCATTGCTCCTGTGCTCACTGATCTGTGTTTTTACCCATCGCTCCTGTGCTCACTGATCTGTGTTTTTACCCATCGCTCCTGTGCTCACTGACCTGTGTTTTTACCCATCGCTCCTGTGCTCACTGATCTGTGTTTTTACCCATCGATACTGTGCTCACTGATCGGCGTTTTTACCCATTGCTCCTGTGCTCACTGATCTGTGTTTTTACCCATCGCTCCTGTGCTCACTGATCTGCGTTTTTATCCATCGCTCCTGTGCTCACTGATCTGTGTTTTTACCCATCGCTCCTGTGCTCACTGATCTGTGTTTTTACCCATCGCTCCTGTGCTCACTGATCTGTGTTTTTACCCATCGCTCCTGTGCTCACTGATCTGTGTTTTTACCCATCGCTCCTGTGCTCACTGCACTGCCGTTTGTAAATCCTGAAGTAAGAAGGGCCACTTCGTGGCTGTGTGCCAGGCCCCCGCAGTCGCTGCGATCGTGCTATCGCCCCCTCCCCCACATCAAACGCACAATGGGAGCCGCCATCTTCTCCTCCCGGGGCCATGTGCGACCAATGGGCGCCACCATCTTGTCCCCCTTCGGCCACCTGCGCCCCATGGGCACCGCCATCATGTCCTGACCCCGCAATGTTCACACCATGGGCGCTGCCATTTTATCCCCACAGGGTATCCGGACATCCCGAGATCGGAACCGCACACGCTCGCCATCCGAAGCATCCGATGGCTACCCGCAGCTCGCTACGATGACGCTGGACCAATCTCGCCCGCACAATCTGGCCACCGCGTCGACGACGGTGAGAATCAACGGCTACGTGACCTTGTGCCTGCTGGACTCCGGGAGCACCGAAAGTTTCGTACAGATACGGTAAGGCGCTGCTCCCTCGCGGTCCATCCTGCCAATCAAAGGATCTCCCTAGCCTCCGGATCCCACTCCATCCCAATCCGAGGTTTCTGTACAGTCATCCTCACGGTCCAGGGTGTAGAATTTAGTAACTTCCGCCTCTATGTCCTTCCTAATCTCTGCGCTGCACTCCTGTTGGGCCTGGACTTCCAGTGCAACCTCCAGAGCCTCACCCTCAAATTCGGCGGGCCCTTACCCCCTCCTTGCAGTTTGTGACCTTGCGACCCTCAAGGTCGACTCCCCCTCCCTCTTTGCTAATCTAATTTTGGATTGCAAGCCCATCGCCACCAGGAGCAGACGGTACAGCACCCAGGACAAGACCTTCATCAGGTCCGAAGTCCAGCGGCTGCTTAAGGAGGGTATTATCGAGGCCAGCAACAGCCCCTGGAGAGCCCAAGTGGTAGTTGTAAAGACTGGGGAGAAACACAGGATGGTCGTGGACTATAGCCAGACCATCAATCGGTACACGCAGCTTGACGCGTACCCCCTCCCACGCATATCTGATATGGTCAATCAGATTGCGCAGTACCGGGTCTTCTCAACAATTGACCTGAAATCCGCCTACCACCAGCTCCCCATCCGGAAGTCGGACCGTCGAGGCGGACGGTCGCCTCTACCACTTCCTTAGGGTCCCTTTCGGTGTCACAAATGGGGTCTCGGTCTTCCAAAGGGAAATGGACTGAATGGTTGACCAGTACGGTTTGCGGGCCACCTTTCCGTACATAGATAATGTCACCATCTGCGGCCATGACCAGCAGGACCACGATGCCAACCTCGATAAATTCCTCCGCACTGCCACTCTTCTCAACCTGTCCTATAACAAGGAGAAGTGTGTGTTCAGCACGACCCGGTTAGCCATTCTTGGCTATGTAGTCCAAAACGGACTTCTCGGGCTCGACCCTGACCGCATGCGCCCCCTCATGGAACTCCCCCTCCCCCACTGCCTCAAGGCCCTCAAACGCTGCCTGGGGTTCTTTTCCTACTACGCTCAGTGGGTCCCAAACTATGCGGACAAGGCCCGCCCACTCATTCAGTCCACCCAATTCCCCCTTGCGGCCGAGGCACAACATGCTTTTGCCCGCATCAGAGCAGACATCGCCAAGGCCGGGATGTGCGTAGTGGACGAGTCACTGCCTTTCCAAGTAGAAAGCGATGCTTCAGACGTCGCCCTTGCTGCCACTCTAAACCAGGCAGGCAGACCCGTGCATTCTTTTCCCGCAGCCTTCATGCCTCTGAAATTCGACACTCATCCGTCGAAAAGGAGGCCCAAGCTATCGTTGAAGCTGTTCGGCATTGGAGGCATTACCTGGCCGGTAAGAGATTCACTCTCCTTACGGACCAACGGTCGGTAGCCTTCATGTTCAATAACACACAGCGGGGCAAGATCAAAAATGATAAAATCTTGCAGTGGAGAATCGAGCTCTCCACCTCTAATTACGAGATTTTGTATCGCCCCAGTAAACTCAACGAGCCCCAGACGCCCTCTCCCGAGGTACATGTGCCAACGCACAAGTGGACCACCTCCGGGCCCTACACAACAGCCTTTGTCACCCGGGGGTCACTCGATTATACCATCTGGTCAAAGCTCGCAATCTGCCCTACTCCGTTGAGGAAGTAAGGACAGTAACCAGGCACTTCCAGGTCTGTGCGGAGTGCAAGCCGCACTTCTACCGGCCGGACCGTGCATGCCTGGTGAAGGCTTCCCGCCCCTTTTAACGCCTCAGCGTGGATTTCAAAGGACCCCTCCCCTCCACCGACCGTAAACGTACATTCTCAGTGTGGTCGATGAGTACTCCAGATTCCCCTTCGCCATCCCATTCCCGGATATGACGTCTGCCACTGTCATCAAGGCCCTCAGCACCATCTTCGCTCTGTTCGGTTTCCCCGCCTACATCCACAGTGACAGGGGATCCTCATTCATGAGCGATGAGCTGCGTCAGTTCCTGCTCAGCAGAGGTATCACCTCCAGCAGGACGACCAGTTACAACCACCGGGGAAACGGGTAAGTAGAACGGGAGAATGGGACAGTTTGGAGGGCCGTCCAGCTGGCCCTACGGTCCAGGAACCTCCCAGCCTCTCGCTGGCAGGAGGTCCTCCCTGACGCTCTACACTCCATCCGGTCACTATTGTGCACCGCCACTAATAACACACCCCACAAACGTGTTTTTACCTTCCCCAGGAAGTCCACATCCGGTGTGTCGCTCCCGACTTGGCTCGCTGCTCCAGGACCGGTCCTTCTCCGTAGGCACGTCCGACTCCACAAGGTGGACCCCTTGGTGGACAGGGTTCACCTGCTCCACGCCAACCCTCAATATGCCTATGTTGAGTTCCCGACGGCCGCCAAGATACGCTCTCACTCAGTGACCTGGCACCGTCAGGTTCCACCCCAACACATTCCCCCACCCATGCGCCCCCCCCCCCCCGTCCACCCCCACCTCGCCACCAACATTGACCCCACCAGACGCCCCCCCTCCCCTTTTCCGCACAAGAGGACGAAGAGGACTTCGGCACGCTCCCGGAGTTCCCCAATGACTGGCCAGCATCAGCACCGTCACCACCACCATCGGTGCCACCTCCACCACCGACTTCACCACCACCGTTACGCCATTTTAAGGTAATTGGAGGAAGGTATAGGGGTGATGTCAGAGGTAGGTTCTTTACACAGAGAGTGGTGGGTGTTGTAGCCACGTAAAATGGCTGCGTCCCGATTAATCTGGCCAAAACCCAGTTTGAAATGGCTAACCCGAAAGGCTGCTGGGAAAAGCAGCTAACAAGACACAAGCAGGCAGCTGCAGACAGTATTGCATATTCAGCTCTGGGAACGTAGCCCAGATTGATACTCAGGGCTATCAACAGCCCATCAACCCAGGTATTTGCAGTTACATTCAGGACTTTTAACAGCCCATCTATCCAGACAGCTGCAGTTTAATCGGCTATCCCCGGGAACAATTGCAACATATTAGCAATTGAATACCGGGCCAGACCTGTCGGCGCCTGCAGTGGCCGAAACAAAGACAGGTGAGCGACCACCCCCCGATCGAGGAATCGCCTCACCATTGGACACATCGACCCCGGGGATTGGGAACAAATCCAGTCACTTGGGACTCAGGGTCAAGGGCCGCCCCGGGAGGTAGGGAAGCCCCTGGGCCCTATAAAAGTGAGGGGCCAAGTTCAGATCTCTCTCTCTCTCCTCTTCGCCTGCTCGAGACCTTCGCAAGACCAGCAACCGGCAACTGTAAGTTTGAATCCAGCGATCGCTATCCGGTAGAGACACCTAGCCACCGACCTGTAGCAGTCTTTTGAATCCCGCGGGCCAGATCTGATTGGACAAGCCATTCGTTTCCCTGGCCTGGTGGGCTCTTCCTAAGTTAAGTATCGGCCAGTAGTGATAGGTTTATTATATAGATAGTAGTATTAGTGTATTAATATTGCTTGTTGTATATAATAAATGACCGTTGTTTTAATCCTTACTAAGCGGTGTGCTGTATTATTAATCATAACCTGAACTTGAATCAGAAAGATACCTGGCGACTCGTAAGCAAAGGTGACGTAATCAGAGCAAATAGACTTAGGCTAAAAAGAGCAACAGTGTGTGGAATGCACTGCCAGCAGAGGTGGTGGAGTCAGAGTCATTAGGGACACTTAATCGACTCTTAGACAGGCACATGGACAGCAGTAAATTTAAGGGGTGGAGGTTAGGTTGATCTTGGATTAGGATAACTGGTCGGCACAACATCGTGGGCTGAAGGGCCTGTACTGTTCTATGTTCGCACACGCACACACTCTGAGGAATAAATTCTTGTCCTATGGCTCTCTGCCCAAACGCTCGCTGATTTGCTGCTTTGCCACTCCGGCTAGGCTCATTGTCCAGGAGATTTTCCACCATCTCCCACTGATCATTCAGAGGTTTTGACCCCAAGCTGACTGCTGGTGCTGGGTACAAAAGGTTGGTCAACACCTCTCTTTAAGTAACAGGCCCAAAACTGTCAAGCACCCGGAACCCATGGGAGGGCAAATTAATAATAATAATCGCTTATTGTCACAAGTAGGCTTCAATGAAGTTACTGTGAAAAGCCCCTAGTCACCCCATTCCGGCACCTGTTCAGGGAGGCTGGTACGGGAATTGAACCGGCGCTGTTTAGCCCCTAACAATAACCTTTCATTGTCACAAGTATGAAGTTACTGTGAAAAGCCCCTAGTCGCCTCATTCCGGCGCCTGCTCGGGTAAGCCGGTACGGGAATTGAACCCGGGCTGCCGCCATTGTTCTGCATCAAATTAATCCCTCTTTTCCCATGGGTGACCTACTGTCTCATGACCCCATTGCCCCAAACAGCGAGATTGGTCCACACACTACCATTTATGGACTCATAGAATGGTCACAGCTCAGAAGGAGGCTATTCGGCCCATTGCGTCTGTGCTGGCCCCTCTGAAGGAGCAACTCATCCAGTTCCACTCCTCTGCCTTTTCCCCGTAGTGTGGCATTTTCCTCCTTTTCAGATCATTGTCAGGTTCCCTGTGGAATGCACTAATTTAATCTGCCTCTACCACACTCCAAGGCAGCGCAGTCCAGATTCTCAGCATTTGCTACCCGCCGATATAGGATTTCTCTCCCCACACTCGAACCTACAATCTCTCTCTCTCTCACCAACAACCTCTCCATCTGGTATTATCTGAGGGGAATTGCTCGCCGGAGAGTCTGTGCGGACAGAATGGGCCGAATGGCCTCCTTCTGCACTGCAGGGATTCTATGAAAATAAGGCGAGGGCGGTTTCCAACAGCAACAATGTCAGCTACCAGTGAATGCAGATTTAAAATAAGGGATGAATGAGCAAGAAGGGGAGGTGAGGAGAAAAATGTCTTTACGTGGCAGCTTTTGAAACGGATCGCCTGAAAGGGTGGCTGGAAGCTATTGAATTGTAACCGCCAGAATATCTGAAGTAAAACAATTTTCTGGGTTAATAAAGAGTCGGGGGCAGTAGGACCAATATTTTTCCTTTATTCCTTTGGGGGATGTGGGCACCGTTGTCAAGGCCAGTGTTTGGCCCTCCATAATTACCCCTGAACCACGTGACTCGCTAGGGTCATTGCAGGAAGTCATTGCTGTGGCTGGTGAGGCGGGGGGGGGGGGGGGGGGGGGGGGGGGGAGGTTTGGAGTCACATGTAGGCCAGACCGGGTAAGGATGGCCGATTCCCTTCCCTAAAAGGGACATTTTAGTGAACCGGGTGAGTTTTTCAACGACGTGGTCACCGTCATCGAGGCTATTTCTTAATTCCAGATTTATTAATTGAATTTACACCCCACCAGCTGCTCCCCTCGTGGGGATGCGAGCCAGTGAACCCCCAGAGCATTAATCAGGGCGTCTGGATAACCAGGCCCGCGATATAACTACCACGCCAACAGAAACTGAATAGCTCCGGCAAAGGGCTGGCATCGGCTGGGTGGGCTGAAGAGCCACCTTCTGTGCGATGCAACGCTGTAGTTCCATCTGCGTGAATATGTTTATTATCTCTTTCAACATCCTCCTCCTCGCCTCCACACTGTTTTGACATTAAGACACATCACGCCTTCACCTACTCAAAATCATATTTGCCTGGGAATTTGTCAGTACGGCTCCCTCCTTCTGTCCTGTGCAACCCACAGGCCTTTAACACCTACATTTGGGGTTGCCTAGCCGCTACCTCCTATTGACTCCAACTCTCGGCAACCTTGGCACGGTCCCACAATGCAGGCGTCGGTTCTTAACAGTGCAGGTCTGCTCGCCCCACTGTAGGAAGGCACTAGAGAGGGTGCAGAGGAGATTCACAAGGACACTGCCCGGGCTGGAGCGTTTCAGCTATGAAGTTAGAGTGGTTAGGCTGGGGTTGTTCTCCTTAGAGCCGGGAAGGTTGAGGGGGAAGCTGATTGAGGAGCACAAAATTAGGAGACATAGATAGGGTAGGTAGGAAAAATCCTTTCTCCTTAGCAGAGGGTCAATAACCAGGAGGCATAGATTTAAGGTAAAGGGCAGGAGGGTTTAGAAGGGATTTGAGGAAACATTTCCTCACCCAGAGGGTGGTGGGAATCTGGAAGTCACTGCTATTTCAGAAGCATCTAGATGAGCACTTGAAACGGCACAGCACACACAAAACTACTGGCCAAGTGCTGGAAAATGGGATTGGGATAGATGGGTGCTTTGTGGGCCGGCATGGATACGATGGGCCGAAGGGCCGATTTCTGTGCTGCAAAGCTCTCTGACTCTATGACTATAATAATTCTCTGACTCTACCGGCAATGTCACTGGGCTACTGACCCAGGGGCCCTGTGAGCCACTGCAGCCAGCGGAATTCAAACCCCATCAATAAATCTGGAGCGTACAGAAACTAGTCTCAGTAAACAGTGACATTGAAACTATCATCAATTGTTAGAGAGAGAAAAAAAATATCCGGTTCACTTATGTTCTTTCGGGAAGGAAATCTGCCATCCTTACCCGGCCTGGCCTACGTGTGACTCCAGACCCCACAGCAATGCGGTCGACTCTTTGACTGCCCCTCTGAAATGGCCCTGGCAAGTTGCTCAATCCCAGGGGGGAATCAGGGATGGGGGAGGAATGCTGGCCCAGCCACCCTCGCCCACACCGTGTAAGAGATCGAGGGGGAAAGAAATTGCCCTAAAAGGAAACAGTAAACAAAAGACTCCGTGGATGAGTGATAAAGGCAACTGAGAGTTAGGAAAGAGGCGCACATTAAGTAGATAGACGTCAGCAGGATAAGAGAGAACGCAAAGAGATGAAGTGAGAAATTGGGGAAAAAAAACAATAATTGTGAAGGGGAACGATGCACGGCACCTCATTGAAAACAGAAAGCCTGGGATGTAAACAAGAGCCTTCAGCGATAGACAGGATATCATACGCAGCAATAGAGAGAGATAACACAAACATTAAATAGTCATCTCATTTCAATATTTACCAAGGAGATAAAAGAGATAGGCATGATATTGAATGAGGAGAGCTAGGTGCGTTTAAATTTTTTAAAAAGAGGGCGTAGTGAATAAACTAAAAACAAACTCAAGGAGAATAAAGTCCCTGCTTCAAATGGATTGCACTCACGTGTTCCAAAAGGGTCTCAGGAAGAGATAGCAGAAACACTTCCGCGCATGTTTAATAATTAATTGGAAAGAGGTGGAGTGCCGGGGGAGGGGAGGGGGCTGGCGGATAGCAAATGCATTTCCTATATTTAAAAACATACTCAGGGAATTGCAACATCAGTGGTAGGAAGAATAATGGCACCCTTACGAAAGGAGAGAAGAGAGGAAAGGTTATGGAGGTAGATAGATTCTTGCTAGGCAAGGGGGGATAGAAGGGAGTGGGATTCGAAACGCCAACAAGTCGGCTGTGATCTTGGCGGAGCAGGCTCGAGAGGGCCACTTCCGCTCCCATTTCGTATGTTCATGTCTAGCAACAAAGCATTTAATAATGAATAGTCACCTTGGATTTCAAAAGGAAACTCTTGCTGGGTCAATTTACACAAATTTTCTGAGGCGGTTAACAAGAGAGGGTAGACCAGGGTAATGTAGTAGAGGTAACTTATCTGGATTTTCAAAAGATACTTCGATAAGGTGCCCCATAATAGGCTAATGAATGAGGTCAGAGGATGTGGAGTGAGGGAACAGGCGGTAGAATGGATTGGCCAGCTGGCTTCAAGGCAGGAATCAGAGAGCGGGAATAGAGGTGAGTTATTCAGATTGTCAGAAGGTGTGAATTGGTGTTCTACCAGGATCAGTGCTGGGACCACAGCGGTTCAAAATTTACATTTGCCAATTTAAAAAAATATAAATTTAGAGTACCCAATTATTTTTTTTTCCCCAATTAAGGGGCAATTTAGCGTGGCCAATCCTCCTAACCTGCACATCTTTGGGTTGTGGGGGTGAAACCCATGCAGGCACGGGGAGAACGTACAAACTCCACACGGATGCATCGACAATTTGGACATTGGAATACAAAATACCATTTCTCAGTTTGCAGCCTCCCCCCCCCCCAAATTGGCAGGAATAGGCGATACTGAGTGGGACAGCAACAAATGCAGAGGATATTAAATAAATTCGCAGGATGGGCAAATAATTGGCAAATGAAGTTTAACATAAATAAATATGAGGTAATACATTTTGGTGGGAAGAATAGGAAGGTCACATTATTTGGAAGTTGCAAGTCTCGGTGAGGTACAGGATTGAAGGGATCTTGGCGTGCAAATACATCAATCACTAAAAGTTGGGATGTCAACCCAATTCAGGAGAAATCTCCTTATCCAAAGAGTGTGGAACCCGCCACAACAGGAGGGTGTTTGATGTGGAGAGCATAGATTTAGCTGAACAGAAGGGACGGGGTTTGAACAAATAGCAATAAGGATTATTCAAACTGACTGAGTTTGTTTCAGCACTGTCCATCCCATGTCCTTTCCACTCAGTAAGATCCCACAAACGGCACCGAGTTAAATGATTGGATGATCCATTTAAATAATAGGCGGGTAAAAACAGAAAATAGGAACAGGAGTAGGCCGTTGGCCCCTCGAATCTACTTCATCATTCATTGTGATCATGTCTAATCATCCAACTCAGTAACATGACCCCGTCTTCCCCCATATTCTTTGATCCCGAGCTATACCTAATTTCTTGAAAACGTAGCCTCAACTGCTTCAAGTGGTAAAGAATTCCACTTATTCACCATTCTCTGGGTGAAAAAAACTTCTCCTCATCTCAGTTTTAATTGGTCTACCCCAAGGGCAGCACGGTAGCATTGTGGATAGCACAATTGCTTCACAGCTCCAGGGTCCCAGGTTCGATTCCCGGCTTGGGTCACTGTCTGTGCGGAGTCTGCACATCCTCCCCGTGTGTGCGTGGGTTTCCTCCGGGTGCTCCCGTTTCCTCCCACAGTCCGAAGATGTGCAGGTTAGGTGGATTGGCCATGATAAATTGCCCTTAGTGTCCAAAATTGCCCTTAGTGTTGGGTGGAGTTACTGGGTTATGGGGATAGGGTGTGGAGGTGTTGACCTTGGGTAGGGTGCTCTTTCCAAGAGCCGGTGCAGACTCAATGGGCCGAATGGCCTCCTTCTGCACTGTAAATTCTATGATAATCTATGATATCCTCAGACGGTGACCCATGGCTCTGGACACCCATGGCATCGGGAACATCCTTCCGACATCCTGTTAGTCCGGTTAGAATTTTATAGGGTCCTATGAGATCCCTCCCCCATTCTTCTGAACTCCAGTGAATATAATCCTAACTGACTCAATCTCCTCTCATAGGTCACTCCTGCCATCCCAGGAATCAGTCTCTCTCCAGTAGTGTTCTTCAAACTTTTTCCCCCCAAATATCCACTTTTGCCAACCGGCCTACCTTCGGGACGCACGCCAGCCAACGTTCGCGACCCACCATTTTCACTTACCTTTAATGCGACAGGTGAGTCTGCTTGGTCCTCCCGATCTCAATTGCTTCGTCACTCAATGGTACACTTCTGCTAAACACTTCAGCTGATGGTTCAGGTTCGCGCTGCACCCTTTGAAAAAATTTTCGAGATTTGTCCTCGAACCCGCCATGCTTAGTCTTCAGATGCCTTTGAAGTTTTGATGGTTCTGAACTTTCATTTGGCAGTACTTTCCTGCATATACCACACATGGGCTTTGCATCCTCATTTGCACTGGCACAATTAACAAAGTAAGAAGTCTTACAACACCAGGTTAAAGTCCAACTGGTTTGTTTCGATATCACTAGCTTTCGGAGCGCTGCTCCTTCCTCAGGTGAATGAAGAGGTACCTGAGGAAGGAGCAGCGCTCCGAAAGCTAGTGATATCGAAACAAACCTGTTGGACTTTAACCTGGTGTTGTAAGACTTCGTACTGTGCTCACCCCAGTCCAACGCCGGCATCACCACATCATGACTATTAACAAAGCCAAACCTCAAGAAATCATCTTTATAATGCTTTGTTCCAGATTTAAGTTTCTTCTTTATGGGTTGTTCACCAGAGTCCCCGGAGTTTCGTATACAGCTCACACCAGCATTGCTTTGTCCTGCCGTAGACTCTCCTCGGCAGCTCTCTCCAGCAGATTCAGTTGTGAGTTCCTGGCCTGTTTGTGTCTCTGGCCCTCTCTTCCTTGTAACAAAAACGATCTATCTTCAGTTCTTCAAAGTCTTGTTGCCTTGCTTGCTCGCAGCATGGGACGAATCTCACTACTGTGATTTTGCACCAAAAGCACGGACGTACAGGACACGTGATGTCAGTGTGCGTGCCGGGCGTGTGACCTGCTCTCTGCCGCCGCTTCTGGCTGTAACACTGCATCGCTCCATTTAAAAGCCGGTCGCGGCCAGCATTCGCAATTTAAAAGCCAGTCATGGATGTTGGGGGCTTCTCCTACAATTGGGAATGACGCGACCAATAGCTCCGCGACTCTCCCAACACCAGCCTGCAACCCACCCGCAGGTCGTAACCCGCAGTTTGAAAAACCCTTCTCTATTGCAAGAACATCCTTCCTCAGGTGTGGAGGTGCCGGCGTTGGACTGGGGTGAGCACAGTAGGAAGTCTTCCAACACCAGGTTAAAGTCCAACAGGTTTGTTTCAAACACTAGCTTTCGGAGCGCTGCTCCTTCCTCAAGTGAAGGAGCAGCGCTCCGAAAGCTAGTGACATCTAAACAAACCTGTTGGACTTTAACCTGGTGTTGGAAGACTTCTTACTATCCTTCCTCAGATAATAGTAAAACTAATCTTCATTGTCACAAGTAGGCTTACATTAACACTGCAATGAAGTTACTGTGAAAAACCCCTAGTCGCCACATTCCGGCGCCTGTTCGGGTACACTGAGGGAGAATTCAGAATGTCCAAATGACCTAATTAAGGAGACCAAAACTGCACACAATGTTCCGGGTGTGGTCTCACCAAAGACAAGGCAGCGAGCCATCCTTGCTGCTGGAGCTGCAGCCTCGGAATCCGCCACTACAGGGTTGAAGCGGAGAGTGGGGATTTGGTTGGCGAACGGAAGGGAGGAGGCGGCTGAGAATTGCCAATTCCAAAGCTGCAGCAATGTAATCAGCCGCCTGGGTTTTGCGCCGGGGCAGGTTTCGAACCCGTGACCTTTCTGACACAGAATGCGATGCGCTCGAAGCACTGAGCCACTTGGCTGAAACCGAGGCCACGCAAGCCCCTTTCGGATGCGATTCGGAGAGTGTGGCAAGGAACACTTGGATTCTGTGGGAGTTTAGCATGGTAATGAGGTAACAGAAGCAAATGCCAGAAGATGACATGGTTTGTGTTCAGCCTGTAACCCACTTCCAGCTCCCAGTGTCCATCTGTTCTCCCAGCTGTCGCGTTTCAAGTTAAAATAACCCTCTCCTCTTCCTACGGCTAAAAAAAAATATATATTTTTTTTTTACAGGATGCAGCTAATAAATGGTTTCAGAATCGGGCGACATTGGATCTCCCTCACACATAAGGATCTATGTGCTCCCATCCTCTCTGCTATGCCAACACCACACCCCGGGATTATTCATGATTAATCTCCAGGAGACTGCTGTAAGTAACCCAGGAATAATACCGCAGAGGCATTGAAATGATCCCTCTTTATTTCAACTTTGTTAATTGTTCATTCATCTTGGCAGTGGGAAAATGGGACAGTCAAGTTTCACCCAATCACAAAGATCCACCTGTGGAGATCACACATTGGACCACCAAGCTATAGGAAGGATGTGATTGCACTGCAGAGGGTGCACAGGAGATTCACCAGGATGTTGCCTGGGCTGGAGCAGTTTGAAAAGAGCCTGGTTAGGCTGGGGTTGTTTGTAGAGCAGAGAAGGCTGAGGAGGGATCTGATCGAGTTGCACAATATTACGAAGGACATAGTAGGGTAGTTACGGTACATTATCAACATGGCGAGTTCTGCTGATCTCTCAGTCCTTGAGGTATAATATTTGACTAGCATGTACTTTTTACAATAATATAATAATAATCTTTATTATTGGCACAAGTAAGCTTACATTAACACTGCCATGAAGTTACTGTGAAAATTCCCCAGTCGCCATACTCCGGCGCCTGTTCAGGTACACAGAGGGAGAATTCAGAATGTCCAATTCACCTAGCAAGCTCGTCTCTCGGGACTTGTGGGAGGAAACTGGAGCACCTGGAAGAAACTTCGAGCATTCGATCAATTACTCCTTTTCCAACTTATTAATTCACTCTTACAAGGTTGTGCTTTTACCCCCTTGGGGAGCACTTTTACCAAATGGGTGGGGCTTTTTTTAAACGCTTTTTCATGAGATTTGAGCATTTTTGACAAGGCCACCATTTATAAGAACATAAGAACTAGGAGCAGTAGTGGCCAATTCAGCCCCTCGAGCCTGCTTCATCATTCAATACGATTATGGCTGGTCTCCTCTCGGCCCATCCCTAATTGCCCTTGAGTAGGTGGTGGTAAGCCGCCTTCCTGAATTGCTACAGTCCCTCTGGTGCGGGTGCTACAGCGCTGTTTGGAAAGGAGCTCCAGAATTTTGACCCTTCGACAGTGAAGGAACAGTGACAGTTCCAAATCAGGATGGTACCAGGCTTGGAGGGGAGCTTGCAGGTGATGGCGCTCCCATTCGCCTGTTGCCCCATTCCTTCCAGGAGGCAAAAGTCACAGTTTAGAAGGTCCTGCCAAGGGAGCATTGGTAAGTTGCTGAAGTGCATCTTGCAGCTCCAGCAACGCTCACAAATTGGATTAAGTTGGACTGCTTTCGTATCTGTGACGTTGTGATTGGTACTGACCAATATACAATCATCAGTGAACATCCCTACTTCTTTTTTAAAAATAAATTTAAGAGTACCCAATTCATTTTTTCCAATTAAGGGGCAATTTAGCGTGGCCAATCCACCTACCCTGCACATCTTTGGGTTGTGGGGGCGAAACCCACACAAACCCGGGGAGAATGTGCAAACTCCACACGGACAGTGACCCAGAGCCGGGATCGAACCTGGGACCTCGGCGCCGTGAGGCCGCAGTGCTAACCCACTGCGCCACCGTGCTTCCCCCCCTTAAATCCTTCACTGACTTATTTTATTTCCAGTCATAATTTAAATCCAATCCGAGTTCTCCAAATAGCCTTGGTGGGATTTGAACCTGTTTTGTAGTTACTGATCCAATAACATCCTGCCATATTTGCCTTACTGCCCACAGACCCACATTTCCTAATAGAAATTGCCAGCACAGCACGGAACCTCTTAATTTAATTCCTGCAGTCCAGATTCCAAACACTTACCAGCTTTGTGGCCTGAGAATAGTCCATCGGGTGCACCTATCTATTTTTTTCCCCCACATGAACAAATCAATGTCTCTGACCCACTCAACCTCTGGGCTCCTCGCAAGGTCTTTTAGCCCTCGTGCATCGCCGGCTTGGCCAGGTCCTGCTGTGCTCATTGATCCGCCAGACGAGGGAAAAAAAGACTGGCGTTTGAACGAAGCCTTTCGCGACCTCTTGCAAACGGAGCCAGGCGCTGCTGAAATTCAGGAAGCCTCTCTGCTCACTGCAGGATCCCATAAGCCGCTTTAACGAACAGGAAATCTAGGGATGTTTTTTTTTTGTGCGACGGAAATCGCCCCCACTCTTTTTTTGAAGTGGTGGCGCAGGATCTTCACGAAAGTCCATGTGAGAGAGAAGATCGTGCCTTGGCTGAACCGACCTTAACAGTAGACAGGAGCGAGATTTAAAAAGGTGGATTAGCCATGATAAATTGCCCTGAGTGACCAAAAAGGTTAGGAGGGGTTATTGGGTTACGGGGATAGGGTGGAAGTGAGGGCTTAAGTGGGTCAGTGCAGACTCGATGGGCCGAATGGCCTCCTTCTGCACCGTATGTTCTATGAACCTATACCTTACACTGGACAAGTGCGGGAGGTTAAAGGGGAGACATCCTTTGTAAGGGGGAGTTAAAGGGGCAAGATATCTTAAAGGGGATAAGAGCCGGGGGTTGGGGTGGTGGAGTTTAAATTAAGCAAACATATTTGCACCTGTGGACCAGCCACCGATTATTTTAAGGACAGCAAATCATGAGTTATGGGATGGGATAAGGGGGGGGGGGGGGGGGGCGTGTTCCATCATTTCCCATTGCATTCCTGGCATGGGTCATGTGTTCAGCTGGACTTTTCATGCCAGTCCGTATTTCTTGGATTGTGTAGGTGTAATTCAATGTCTGTCTCTTTCTAAAGCTGTGTTTCGCTCTCGCAGCATTTCTGTGTTTGTGTCTCCCTCTATCTGTATGTCTCAGCATCTCTTTCTCCCTGGGTGGATCAAATATTTACCTGCACCGTTTCCCTCATTCTGCACCACTCGCCCTAATGACACGCGTGCTCTTCAGTGTTCCTCTTCGTGTCTATTCTTGTTTGCGACCCGCCTACAAATCTCCCTCTCTATTTCTGTTCCTGTCTCTTTATATTAGATATTACTGGGTTGCGGGAATAGGGTTGAGGTGTGGGCTTAAGTAGGGTGCATAAAGGACCGGTGCAGACTCGATGGGCCGAATGGCCTTCTTATGCACTGTAAATTCTATGATTCTACGAGAACACCCCCAGGCACTTGCAAGAACAGTAAGCACAGATACAGGTGAGGAGCCTTGGAGGAAAATAGCAGTGGGGACTGAGGGGTTGGCGAGGGGAGGGGCATCTCGGACTGGACACATTTTTAAAAATGGATAACGTTGCTGAAAAGAGATATGAAGGCGATATTTTTGACCTAGCTTTCACGGGGACAAACACAAGATGCCAAATTTCAAACGGCTGCGACATTCTATGCTACAGGGGGAAAGTGGTGTTGATTGGCCCGAGGGGTTGCCATAGAGAAAGCAACTGAGCTCCCAAAGCTCCCGGGTAATTCAAATAAAAAGATGCAAGTGTTGGGCATTCATTTTGTTGGCAAAGAACTGTTCCCTGCGTATGAATGCATATCACCTCGGGCCAGTGCAAATGAGCCACGTCACAAACCCAGCTTAAATTGGTTGTGTGGAGCAATGAGCCCACTCAGGATTGTTCAGCCAGTGCTGCCCAATGGCGGAATCACATCTAAGAGCAAACGTTTGCTTTGGGTTTTGCGAGCACGGACAGGCAGGGTGGGGTCTGTTTTCTGTCTTGTTACGAACTGCAAAGGAACACGTTGCTCCGATCAGCTAATTGTTGGAACGTACGGCCTCCGTAACTGGCATCGCACCGGCACTGAAGGGATAATAGGAAAGCGATGATTCCAGGGGTGACCGAGGGCAAGGATTCCATAAAGGAGGGGGATGAAAAAGATTTATAGAGCAATGGGAAAAGAGAGGAGTGAGAATCTGATGTTCTTTCAAACATGTCCTATACCATGTTTAAAAAAACAATAATTTAGAGTACCCAATTATTTATTTTTCCAATTAAGGGACAATTTAGCCTGGCCAATCCACCGAACCTGCACATCTTTTGTGTTGTGGGGTGGAACCCACGCAGACACGAGGAGAATGTGCAAACTCCACACAGATAGTGATTGGGGGCCGGGATTCGAACCCGGATCCTCAGCGCCGTAGTCCCAGTGCTAACCACTGCGCCACCCAAACATATCCTATTCCAATGGTTTGCATGGAACTCATTATGCCCCCCTCGCCCACTCATTTCTGTGTTCTTTATCTAAGAATAGAAAAAAGCCAGTCAGGAAGCCCTGGCCTAACCTCTACATGAAACCACGGACTGGACACCGATGAGGTTGAATCCGATCCTGAACCCATCAATCAAATGGCCCGGCTGGACGAGAGCCTTGAGCTCGGACTGCATCTCTGAAACGGCCTAGCAGGACACTCAGTTGAAGGGACAGGCAAGACGCTGACCTCGTCAGCGACGCCCACAACTTGTGAAAGAATTTTTAAAAACACTCGCTCTACGGGTGAAAAGGGATCAATTTTAACTCAAATTGTCCTTTGGGAACCTGATGAGTTTGGGTTGACATGCGCTCCTATTACTCTTCACTGAGGTCAATGGAAAGTAAGATTGGGTCGGGGAACAAGCTGAACCCCTCCCCCCCCCACCCCCCGCCCAATTGCATGGATTCCCCAGCCACTTGGGTTAAAATTGGGATTAAGATTCAAGGTAGTAGTAGATGACCATTACCTCTTGGGGCGTAGGCCCAGCAATGATTTGGGCTGAGGAGGGAGAGAGCGAGCATGATGGGGGGGGGGGGCTGAAATAAGAGGGTTTTTTTGTTTCATAGAGCATACAGTGCAGAAGGAGGCCATTCGGCCCATCGAGTCTGCACTGACCCACTTAAACCCTATCCCCGTAACCCAATAACCCCTCCTAACCTTTTTGGACACGAAGGGGCAATTTAGCTAGGCCAAGCCACCCAACCTGCACGTCTTTGGACTGTGGGAGGAAACCGGAGCACCCGGAGGAAACCCACGCAGACACAGGGAGAAGGTGCAGACTCGGCGGGGAATCGAACCTGGGACCCTGGCGCTGTGAAGCCAAAGTGCCACCCACTTGTGCTACCGTGCTGCCAATTTCGCGAAGAGTTGGCTTGTCCGTGACCGAAAGATGTCATTGAAGGTAAATGATTCAAAACCAAGGCAGACAAATCCTCCCGATTTTATTCCGAAGTTGTGTGTTATCACACGCATATACACACGCACACACACAATGATGTGTACAGATATAAAAACAAGTTTGTAATAAATATGACTGAGGTACACTGGCACTGACGCAGTCATTTGACCTGCCTCACAGAGCATCAGGTCTATCGTACGAGAAGTGCCAGGCTATTGGGGCGGCCACGGTCCCTCCCACTGAAAACAGGCAGCAGGAGGAAACAGACAGGGCTGAACCTTTCAAACTCAAATCAAACTCTTCTTTGATACACGTTTGTCCCCTTGACGGTGCCAACTCCCTGATTGGGGATGCGGGGGGGGGCAGGTTTAGCACTTGGACCCCCTCATCCAGGTGTCCACTTTAACCTCCAGAATGAGTGTCTGTCGGCGAATGGGAGGGTGATCCAAGAGGCACGGCACAACCTGATCCCAGTCTTGGCTGATGTCTGCACAATCCTGGTTCACCACGAGCAGGGTTACCAGTCAGAGGTGTGAAGCAGGGAACCACTGGTTAATTTAGCCAGGCAGAGTTACCGAGCTGGGAAAACCCTGGCCGATTTACGTGTGTGGGTATACAGATCAGCGAAGACACAGGCTGATTTATCCAGGATGAGATATGGAGCTGGGGAACCCTGGATGATTCATCTACCCCTCCTGAATCCGGGCATTCAGAAGCACTCCGCCCAAACCACGCAGCACCAGTCTCGTTGAAAACAGTGAACGGGACAGGCCACAGATGCCTTTACTGCATTATCTGTTGAACTACATATAGGAGCATTCCAGTTATTCATGTTATCAGGACATAGAGATCGGTACATCATAAAGCAACAGGATCAGGACTGTGACCCACTGCCCCACCCAGTCCCAGAGGGGGAAAGGACAGTGTCTGACCCACTGTTCCACCCAGTCCCAGAGGGGGAAAGGACAGTGTCTGACCCACTGTTCCACCCAGTCCCAGAGGGGGAAAGGACAGTGTCTGACCCACTGTCCCACCCAGTCCCAGAGGGGGAAAGGACAGTGTCTGATCCACTATCCCGCCCAATCCCAGAGGGGGAAAGGACAGTGTCTGACCCACTGTTCCACCCAGTCCCAGAGGGGGAAAGGGCAGTGTCTGACCCACTGTCCCACCCAGTCCCAGAGGGGGAAAGGACAGTGTCTGACGCACTGTCCCACCCAGTCCCAGAGGGGGAAAGGACAGTGTCTGACCCACCCAGTCCCAGAGGGGGAAAGAACAGTGTCTGATCCACTATCCCACCAAGTCCCAGACGGGGAAAGGACAGTGTCTGACCCACTGTCCCACCCAGTCCCAGAGGGGGAAAGGACAGTGTCTGACCCACTGTCCCACCCAGTCCCAGAGGGGGAAAGGACAGTGTCTGACCCACTGTCCCACCCAGTCCCAGAGGGGGAAAGGACAGTGTCTGACCCACTGTCCCACCCGATCCCAGAGGGGAAAAGGACAGTGCCTGACCCACTGTCCCACCCGGTCCCAGAGGGGGAAAGGACAGTGCCTGACCCACTGTCCCACCCTGTCCCAGAGGGGGAAAGGACAGTGCCTGACCCACTGTCCCACCCTGTCCCAGAGAGGGAAAGGACAGTGTCTGGTCCACTGGCCCACCCAGTCCCAGAGGGGGAAAGGACAGTGCCTGACCCACTTTCCTGCCCAGTCCCAGAGGGGGAGAGGACAGTGTCTGACCCACTGTCCCACCCAATCCCAGAGGGGGAAAGGACAGTGTCTGACCCACTGTCCCACCCAGTCCCAGAGGGGGAAAGGACAGTGTCTGACCCACTGTCCCACCCAGTCCCAGAGGGGGAAAGGACAGTGTCTGACCCACTGTCCCTCTCCAGATGTGGTGGTCACAAATAGCGACTGAGCAACTCGGGTATTTGGTTGGAAGTCTCCGAGTGGAAGATGTGGGATCCTCACAAGGCATCTGCAAAGGTAAGAGTTAGTCAAAAGTAACATTGTACAGAGTCCAAGGTAATTCAGCACGATGAGGATTACACACATTGACTGTGGAGAGTTCTGGTTAATACAGAAAGATAAGGATTACTCATGAATGTTACATTCTTAATCAGCAGGGCAAGGATGACTCAGTGTGTAATGATATGGAGTTTGTGTTTCTCAGCAGGGTGAGTATTACTCACAAACTGTGTATTCAGCAGCTTAACCCTGACTCAATATGGACCGTACAGAGCTCCCGTTTATTCAGCAGGGTAAGGATTATTCACTGTGTAACTTCGCAGAGCTCCCGTTTATTCAGCAGGGTAAGGATTACTCACTGTTACTGCACAAAATCCCTCTTTATTCAGCAGGCTAATTCATAGATTCATAGAACATACAGTGCAGGAGGCCATTCGGCCCATCGAGTCTGCACCGACCCACTTAAGCCCTCACTTCCACCCTATCCCATTAACCCAATAACCCCTCCTAACCTTTTTTGGTCACTAAGGGCAATTTATCATGGCCAATCCACCTAACCTGCATGTCTTTAGACTGTGGGAGGAAACCGGAGCACCCGGAGGAAACCCACAGACATGGGGAGAACGTGCAGACTCCGCACAGACGGTGACCCAGTGGGGATAAGGGTTAGTAAAGTCTGCATGGTACCAGATGACGTCCCCTTTGAGGAGAGCTGACTGACGGTGATGTAACCCGAGAGCCACCGCACCTCAGACAAGGGTCAAGGTTTGAGCAGGTGGGCCATCGTGAATAACCTCAGCCAGTGTGGGAATTGAACCCACGCTGTTGGCTTCCCTCTGCATCACGAACCAGCTGTCCAGCCAACCGAGCTAACCCAGCCCCCAAGGACAGGGGTTACTCACGGTGTAACTGCACAGAGCCCCCGCTTACTTAAATTGGGGCGGTAAATGTAGTCAATGGATTCTCCATTTCCACACAATCGCGGTGAACACCAGCACGACCCCTCTCCTCCCTCACCATTGGTATGATCTCTGAATGCCGGAACCTATCTTTGGCAAGCAATATTCTCATTTTGGGCATCAAAGAGTCGTAGTTATGATACAATGTCAAGCAGCTTCGGGAGGGGGGAGTGGGACAACTTGAAAGGGGGGGGGGGGTGGTTCTTCTCTCTCTCTCCGAACAAGCTGTATGTACAACAGTGTATTGATGGGTGGATGTAGTAGTAGCCATCTGGCCCCTGGTCAGCTGCCTACAGCCCTACAAGCTGACGCTGCGGTGGTGCTTGAAGAAGAAGGAGGAAGGCCCCTTTAGCCTGTCAGTGTCCCGGGTCAGGTCGTCGCTGTCCAGGCTCAGTGCGTCCGACAACTCCTCCAGATGCTCGACCGAGTCAAATTTCTGCAGGTCCGAGGCGATGGTCTGGAAGCTGAGCACAGAAATGGTGTCCGAGGGCGGCCCTTCCGCTCCCAGTGGGATGTGGGCCGAGGCCTTGTCCACCACCATCGCCGCCTCCCCCCGCTCCTCCTCGAGGTAGGCCGGGCGGGCCTCTGCCCCCACCGGAGAGGCCCGGCGGCAGCCGAGGCGCTGCAGCCGGCGGGCGTGGATCTGCTCGCTGATCTGCTCCAGGTTCCTCAGGGCGACAGAATATTTGGTCTTGGCCTGCGACACCTGCTTCTCCAGAGCGGTCACCTTGGCCTTGTGTTCCTGCGGGTAGGACGGGAAGAGAGTGAGATGGGCGGCGGTGATCTCATTGGAACACACCAGCTTCTGAAATGGCTCAACAGGGTAGGAAAAGCAGAGTATCACTGAAATAGTGACAGAATGGGAAATGCTGATCTACAAAGGGACCTGGGTGTCCCTGTACACCAGTCACAGAAAGCATGCATGCAAGTAGAGCAAACGGTTAGGAAGGCAAATGGTACGTGGGCCTTAATTTCACAAGGACTGGAGTACAGGAGCAAGGATGTCTTACTGCAGCTGTGCAGGGCCTAGACGAGGCGACATCTGGAGTATTATGTGCAGTTTTGGCCTCCTTACCAAAGAAGAGATACACTTGCCACAGAGGGAGTGCAACGAACGTTCACCAGACTGATTCCTGGGACAGCAGGGTTGTTGGATCAGAGACTGGGTTGGCCGGGCCTGTGTCCACTGGTGTTTGGGAGAATGAGAGGGGGGGTCTCATTAAAATGTGTATAATTCTGATGGGGGTGGACAGACTGGAAGCAGGGGTGTTGTTTCCTCTGGCTGGTGGGGGGGGGGGGGGTGTCTGGAACCCGGGGTCACAGTCTCAGGATACGGGGTGGGTCATTAAGGACCGAGATGAGGAGGAGCTTCACTCAGAGGGTGGCGAGCCTGTGGAATTCTCGACCACAGAAGGCTGTGGAGGCTAAGTCACTGAATAGGTTTCTAGACTCTAAAGGAGTCAAGGGGCTTGGGGAGAGTGTTGGAGCTTGGAGTTGAGATAGAACATCAGCCATGCTCATGTTGAACGGCAGAGCAGGCTCGAAGGGCCGATTGGCCTCCCCCTGGCTCCTGTTGTTGTTATGTTTCAGTGTAAATGCCGAGAGTTTGTTTACCATTGGCTGGGAAATCTGGAACACAGGAACACAATCTCAGGATCATTTAGGACTGAGGTGAGTGGTGACGCCTTGGGATGCTCTACCACAGAGGGCTGGCGGGGTGGACAGATGTTAGGTTTCCAGGGTTATGGGGAGCAGGTTAGAAAGTGGAGTTGAAGTCATGATCTTATTGAATGGCGGGGCAGGATCGAGGGGACGAATGGTCTACTCCTGCTCCTATTTCTTACGTCCGCAAGGGGGGGGGGGCAGACCACCAGTCTCCGTTGGAGCAGAGCTTCTTTCACAGCATGGCAGCACACGGAAATATTAGCTGGAACAAACGCATCAGGACGGAAATGTTGGGAAAGTTCCCCCCCCCCCTTCCACTTTGCGGACGTTAGAAATGTCGGAGGTTTTACGGACTCAAGACTGGGGAGCAAGGGGAAGTTATAGCAGAGGAGGGCCTCAAAACTTATCCGACACAGACTCCCTGCAAAAAGCCTGCAACCCCCCCCTCCACCTCACCCAATCAGTGTGTAATCCTGTGTAATAAATGAAATGAAATGAAAACCGCTTATTGTCACAAGTAGGCTTCAAATGGAGTTACTGTGAAAAACCCCTAGTCGCCACATTCCGGCGCCTGTTCGGGGAGGCTGGCGCGGGAATCGAACCGTGCTGCTGGCCTGCCTTGGTCTGCTTTCAAAGCCAGTGATTTAGCCCAGTGGTTACTGTACCTCCAAAATCTGGTTGAACTGGGCTTTGAGCTCGAAGTAGGGCTTGGATTTGATGATTACCCTCTTGAGGGACTTCTGGAGCTCCTGCACGCGGCCCTCAGCTTCCTGGCACATCTGTGTGACTCGTTGGTGCTCCCGCTCGCTGCGGAGCCGCTCCTCCTCCGCCTCATTCACCTGAGGACACGCAGCAAGGGAACGGCGGTCAGCAAAAACCCAAGAGCGGAGATCCCTCACCTACAGCAGTGCTCCCCGGACCTGCCTCGCTGCAACTTGCCTTAAATTACAACGGCAGGTCGTGCACGAGGGGAGCAATGCCAGACAGCTAGAATGTCGACACCCCAGTTTGCACACAGTGGCACAGAGCGAGGCTCCCAGTGCACACTCCCCGTCACTGTTCCCAGTGCACATTCCATACCGCGTTGCCAGGTAGGAAAGACAGGAGTTTAGTACCGGAAGGAGTGGAACACACAGAGGCACCTCAGCTTAACATTCCGTCAGAAGGACAGCGCCTCTGACAGTCCCGGGATGGGTTTGTCAGGTAGAACTGTGCACTCAAGTCTCTGGAATGGTATTGGAACCCATGACCTTCTCACCCAAAGGTGGGAATGCTACTGGCTGAGTCGCAGCTGACTCGAACATGTGGAAAGCAAGTGCTCCTCATACTTGGATAATAACCACACTGGGCTTGATTTGATGCCAGTACTTGTGAGAGGGGTACAAGATGGATTGATTTGACCAAGGGACTGGTTTGTCTCTGTTCCTTATTGAAGGAGGTGGTAGGGTTGGTCTATGCTGTGAAAAAGCAGCTCGGGGGCGGCACAGTGGCTAGCACAGCTGCCTCGCGACGCCGAGGACCCGAGTTCGATCCCGGCTGTGGGTCACTTCCCGTGTGGAGTTTGCACATTCTCCTCTTGGCTGCGTGGGTCTCACCCCCACAACCCAAAGATGTGCAGGGTAGGTGGATTGGCCAGGCTAAATTGCCCCTTAATTGGAAAAAAAAAGAATTGGGTACTCTGAAATTAAAAAAAAAGAAAAGCAGCTCACGGTTAGGCTCGCTCTGGGCTGATGGGATTTCCTGGTCCCAGGTACGCCCAGGCGTGGTGTAGGAGAGCAGTTACCTTTGAAGTGGCGTGGTTCAGCATCTCCTGCCAGGTGGGGTCCAGGCGGTTTCTGTCTGCCATCAGTCCTTGCTCGGCCACATACACCATCTCGCGGGCAGCGTTGTGCATACTGACCGCCCTCTCGTAGCGCAGGGCGGCCTTCTGCGTCTCCTGCTGGGCCTTCAACACCAGGAGAAGACGGTGAGATGTTATCCCCATAAAAACTAGCGGTTATTTACACATAGATAGGTGGACACATTGTCAAATCCCAAATTTCTTTACCCGTCAGTCTGGCCTCAATAAAAGTCGCGATGGATTTGCAGGTACAGCATTAGTTATTTTATTTAGCTTGCAAGCTTGATTCATTTCACAGAAGCATAGGACACATCCAGTCTCCTACATCCCGGAAAGCGAATGAACAAAGAGACAAAGGGATCTCTGCAAATCAATTCAAATGGTATCAAGTTTCACATACACGATTCCCATAGGTCATCCTATACCCCTCCTGACCTAGTCAGACATTCTGATTGGCTCACTTCCAATCCCTTCCTCTGGCCCCTAGTACCCAGCATCCTTTTCTCCTCCTATGGTGGACACACCTCCTCCTTGCTTTGCCATGCGGTCTGAAATCCTTTGTCTGTGAACTCACCAGAATGAGACTGGCCTATCTTTACATTACAGTGACTAATATCTCTAAAGTAACTATTTTATATCACATTCGTCAGCATGAACACACGCCACAGACAGGCAGGAAGCCCGACAAACACACACAGATATTTAAAGACTCTCAGACACATACACCCACACAGACAGGCGGGGACACAGTTTCGCTACTGAAGGTGGTGACTTTACCCAATATTATCAACCAATTGACGGTGGGAATCCTCTCACACCTTGGCAAATGGTCGTGATCTATCTTCAAGTGGGACTTTGCACAGTGAAGGCAGACAGAGAATTTTACAAGGGGTGGGTGTGTTGGGGAAGGAGGGGGGGGGGAGGGGGCAAGATTGCCAGGTTAGGATGGGAGAGGTGCTGCGGTTTAGTTACACCATGGCCACGTCCTGATCTACGCCCCCCCCCCCCCGCCCCCACTATTCCCAGCTGGTGGAACGGGATGGAAACTGGGAAGCCAATTCAGATCCAGCCTCTCCTTAACCCAGGACATTGATCCCTGTTCCACACCTTTAAGCCTGGCCCAGCAGCAGCTTTGTCAGCGTGGATCGCTCACTTCAGACCAGCTGGAACCGGCTGGGAAATACAATCAAACACTGGGAGTATCAAAGAGCGAGCTCTCCGAAACGCTGTCATATTCAGTCACAAGGAGACGGGAGAACGTGTGGGCAAGGGGGTGTTTTATGGTTGTCGACATTCATGTACAGAAGCAGCCCCCAGAGATTAAGCCCCCATTGAACATTTATTAAGGCTCATGCACGAGGAGCAAAGAACAACACTGCCGGTCTGGAAGTGGTCGAAGATCCGTCAGTGTGTCCAACTATGGGAGGGGGCAGGGGCCATTGCTGGGGAGGGGTACAATCATTCGAATGGGCAGGAAAAGGGGCAGAGTGTGCGTGTGACTGGTGACAAGTTTCATCTCTCAGTGCCTGTACACTTAACCGCCGAGAGGTCAGGGGGCAGGAATGAAGGCAAACCCTCCTGCTAATTTAACAGGTGGACAACTCCCTCCCCCCCCCGGGCCAAACTGGGTGGGAACAGGCAGAGGAAACTACCCCTCCCCACTCCAACCCTGCACAGGAACAGGCAGAGCAAGCCCTCCCCCTTCCTGCCCGCCCCCACCACACCCAACCCCGGAAAGGAACAGGCTGTGCAACTCCGGACGGGAACAATCAGACTCACCTCTTTTGCCTGCCGTCTGGCCTCATAGTATGGCCGGGCCTTCTCAATGCAGTTACCGAGGTCGGAGCCCTGAGCATTCAATTTCCTTGCAGACTCCGACAGGATTTTCCGATACGTGTTCCTCGCTTCCTGTGGGAGATGCAGATCAACACTTGAAAAATACAACGAGGTTCGATATGCAGAGGCAGGTTATCTGTAACCATATCCATCTTAAATAGCAAACAATATAAAAACTCCCTCTACACTGTCCACATCAAACACTCCCAGGTCAGGTACAGCACGGGGTTAGATACAGGGTAAAGCTCCCTCTACACTGTCCCATCAAACACTCCCAGGACAGGGACAGCACGGGGTTAGATACAGAGTAAAGCTCCCTCTACACTGTCCCATCAAACACTCCCAGGACAGGTACAGCGCGGGGTTAGATACAAAGAACAAGAAATGTACAGCACAGGAACAGGCCCTTCGGCCCTCCAAGCCCGTGCCGACCATGCTGCCCGACTAAACTACAATCTTCTACACTTCCTGGGTCCGTATCCTTCTATTCCCATCCTATTCATATATTTGTCAAGATGCCCCTTAAATGTCCCTATCGTCCCTGCTTCCACTACCTCCTCCGGTAGCGAGTTCCAGGCACCCACTACCCTCTGCGTAAAAAACTTGCCTCGTACATCTACTCTAAACCTTGCCCCTCTCACCTTAAACCTATGCCCCCTAGTAATTGACCCCTCTACCCTGGGGAAAAGCCTCTGACTATCCACTCTGTCTATGCCCCTCATAATTTTGTATACCTCTATCAGGTCTCCCCTCAACCTCCTTCGTTCCAGTGAGAACAAACCGAGTTTATTCAACCGCTCCTCATAGCTAATGCCCTCCATACCAGGCAACATTCTGGTAAATCTCTTCTGCACCCTCTCTAAAGCCTCCACAGAGTAAAGCTCCCTCTACACTGGCCCCACCAAACACTCCCATGACAGGTTCAGCATGGGGTTAGATACAGAGTAAAGCTCCCCCTACACTGTCCCCATCAAACACTCCCAGGATAGGTACAGCACGGGGTTAGATACAGAGTAAAGCTCCCTCTACACTGGCCCCACCAAACACTCCCAGGACAGGTACAGCATGGGGTTAGATACAGAGTAAAGCTCTCTCTACACTGTCCCCATCAAACAATCTCAGAGCAGGTACAGCACGGGGTTAGATACAGAGTAAAGCTCCCTCTCCAGTGTCCCCATCAAACACTCCCAGGACAGGTACAACAAGGGGTTAGATACAGAGATAAGCTCTAACCACGTGCTGTACCTGCTCTGGGAGTGTTTGATGGACAGTGCAGAATAAGGTTCCCACAATACTGTCCCATCAAACACTCCGAGGACAGGTATAGCACAGGTTGGATATAGAGTAAAAGTTCTACTGCATACATTAGTCACAAACTGAGAAAACATCAGGTCCAAAACCAGGATGATGTTTTTACTTTCCCCCCCCTTCCCATGTCCAAAACAGGAACCTCAGGTCCCCCTCCCCATGTCCAAAACAGGAACCTCAGGTCCCCTCCCCATGTCCAAAACAGGCACCTCAGGTCCCCCTCCCCATGTCCAAAACAGGAAATGCAGGTTCCCCTTCCCATGTCCAAAACAGGAACCTCAGGTCCCCCTTCTCATGTCCAAAACAGGAACCTCAGGTCCCCTCCCCATGTCCAAAACAGGCACCTCAGGTCCCCCTCCCCATGTCCAAAACAGGAAATGCAGGTTCCCCTTCCCATGTCCAAAACAGGAACCTCAGGTCCCCCTTCCCATGTCCAAAACAGAAACCTCAGGTCCCCCTTCCCATGTCCAAAACAGGAAATGCAGGTCCCCCTTCCCATGTCCAAAACAGGAACCTCAGGTCCCCCTCCCCATGTCCAAAACAGGAACCTCAGGTCCCCCTTCCCATGTCCAAAACAGGAACCTCAGGTCCCCCTCCCCATGTCCAAAACAGGAACCTCAGGTCCCCCTCCCCATGTCCAAAACAGGAACCTCAGGTTCCCCTTCCCATGTCCAAAACAGGAACCTCAGGTTCCCCCTTCCCATGTCCAAAACAGGAACCTCAGGTCCCCCTCCCCATGTCCAAAACAGGAACCTCAGGTCCCCCTTCCCATGTCCAAAACAGGAACCTCAGGTCCCCCTTCCCATGTCCAAAACAGGAACCTCAGGTCTTCCTCCCCATGTCCAAAACAGGAACCTCAGGTCCCCCTCCCCATGTCCAAAACAGGAACCTCAGGTCCCCCTCCCCATGTCCAAAGCAGGAACCTCAGGTCCCCCTTCCCATGTCCAAAACAGAAACCTCAGGTCCCCCTTCCCATGTCCAAAACAGGAAATGCAGGTCCCCCTTCCCATGTCCAAAACAGGAACCTCAGGTCCCCCTCCCCATGTCCAAAACGGGAACCACAGGTCCCCCTTCCCATGTCCAAAACAGGAACCTCAGGTCCCCCTCCCCATGTCCAAAACAGGAACCTCAGGTCCCCCTTCCCATGTCCAAAACAGGAACCTCAGGTCCCCCTCCCCATGTCCAAAACAGGAACCTCAGGTCCCCCTCCCCATGTCCAAAGCAGGAACCTCAGGTCCCCCTTCCCATGTCCAAAACAGGAACCTCAGGTCCCCCTCCCCATGTCCAAAACGGGAACCACAGGTCCCCCTTCCCATGTCCAAAACAGGAACCTCAGGTCCCCCTTCCCATGTCCAAAACAGGAACCTCAGGTCCCCCTTCCCATGTCCAAAACAGGAACCTCAGGTCCCCCTCCCCATGTCCAAAACAGGAACCTCAGGTCCCCCTCCCCATGTCCAAAACAGGAACCTCAACCCTCTCTGGGTGAGGCAGCCAGACTGATGCTGGTCGAAGTACTGCCAGCCAGTACGGATTGGGCTGAAATCTGCAGCCCTCACAACCCGCAGTGATAAAACCCGGCCCTCCAGTCAGGGTCTGGGTACCTTTGGCTGCTGTTTCCACAGGTGACAAGACAGGTCGATGACCCAGAAACAGTCAGGTCCTCTCTCGGTAGGTTCTGGTCACTCGACACCCTCGTCCCGGAGGAGGGAGTGGAAACCCACCGGCGACTCTCGGGCCACACATGCAACAGAAATCACAGCTCCTCGAGCAGCTGACTGTTTAGCTGACGCGCTAAATTGCCCCTTAATTGGGGAAAAAAAATTGGGTACTCTAAGTTTAAAAAAAAAAGAAACTGACAGGACACATCAGGAGGGCACTTAACAAAGCATGCGGGATTTGGGGATTTGTAATTAGAAGTGTTGGGCAGGAAAATTGTGCTGAATCCTTCAGGAGGCCCTGGTTAGGCCCCAACTGGAGTATTGCATCCAGTTCTGGTTGTCACAGTTTAGGGCGGATGTGAGGGCCTCAGTAGGCGGAGAAGCGACTCTACCGGGATGCTTTCAGGGATCAGGGGTTCTAGCTACAAGGGTAGCTAGGAAAAGCTGGGAGCGGTTCTCCTTGGAGAGAAGGAGATTGAGGTGAGGTCTGATAATGGGATCAGGACAGGCTTGGATAATGGTAGACAGGGGAAAGTTACTTTCCTTAACCGATGGGGCAAGGATGAAATGGCAATGACCTTGAGAACGTGGGCAGCACGGTAGCATTGTGGATAGCACAACTGCTTCACAGCTCCAAGTTCGATTCCCGACTTGGGTCACTGTCTGTGCGGAGTCTGCACGGTCTCCCCGTGAGTGCGTGGGTTTCCTCCGGGTGCTCCGGTTTCCTCCCACAGTCCAAAGATGTGTAGGTTAGGTGGTTTGGCCGTGATAAATTACCCTTAGTGTCTAAAATTGCCCTTAGTGTTGGGTGGGGTTACTGGGTTATGGGGATAGGGTGGAGGTGTGCGGTTGGGTAGGGTGCTCTTTCAGAGAGCTGGTGCAGACTCGATGGGCCGAATGGCCTCCTTTCTGCACTGTAACTTCTATGAACTGTCTGCCCAGAGGGTGTTGGAAGCGAAAACTATCGCTCGTGCCAAAAGAAAACCGAATGGACACAACCTACAGGGCCACAGAGAAATCGAGCAGGCGGGGACTGACTGCATCACCCTGTGGAGAACCGGCATTGTCCCAATGGGCTGAATGGCCTCCTTTTGTGCCGCAAATGACTCCATGAGATTGACAAACGCAGGAATCCTACAGTCAACACATCACGCATCAGTCCCGGCACAGCACGGAGTAGTTTCCGGTGTGGTTAATTGTGATTAATGTATGCAGGTGGAGGGCCTTAATTAGACATTGAAAGAAACACTTTTTGAAGCTGTGGTGCGGCTGGGTTAGGAGGTACATGCTTGCAATATTTAAGTCGGTAAATAAATACAAGGCTGAATAAAAATCGGCTCCAGTCCTATCCCTCACCTACTGGCTTTCTGGATTAGTACAGTGCACCCCCTGTATTTTCCTGTTCCCCTCTTTCTCTCCTGAAGTCACTCGCTGCAGTCCATTCTATCAGTCCTGGGTGGTATCTGGTAGCTTACCACATTCTTCCTATGCAGGGCAGCACGGTGGCACAGTAGTTAGCACTGCTGCCTCACAGCACCAGGGACCCGGGTTCAATTTTGGCCTTGGGCGACCTGTCTGCGTGGAGTTTGCACGTTCTCCCCGTGTCCGTGCGGGTTTCCTCCAGGTGCTCCGGTTTCCTCCCACAAGCCCAAAGGTTCAGTGGATTGGCCATGCTAAATTGCCCGTTAGTATCCATGGATGTGCAGGTTGGGCGGGGGATAGGGCGGGAGAGTGGGCCTAGGTAGGGTTCTCTTTCAGAAGGTCGGTGCAGACTAGATAGGCTAAATGGTCTCCTTCTGCACTGTCGCAATTCTATGGTTCAATTCTATGCAGACCAGAAAGGGGGCCACCAGTGGGATACTGAGCTACAGGGAGCATCACCCGGATTGTAGAATCGATCAGCCCTGCTTGTGTTGCGGACTGATACACTTCCCCACCCCCTTCCCCTCACCAAATCCATTTTCCAACACGTCTCGATGGTAATTGAAAGCACTCACAGTCCGCTGCTTTGCCGCAACCAGCACTCACACTGGGTGAACTGACTGCTCTCGAGCTGTGCAGGGCAGGAGCTCCCGTGTTACATACTCACATTTAGCTGGAGCTCCAGTTTATTGATCTCCTCACTGGCCTGGTTAAGGTGTTCCAGCTCTTCCTGTGGAGCAAAAGGTCAATTCCAGTCAGCAGGAACAGTTCACAGCTCAGCCCTGACACCCCACTGCCGTAACCCACATGCACCCCTCCCCTCTCAACACGCAGAAACAAATACTTTCCCATTGTAACAATGTATTGTTTTAAATTTGAATATTCATATATTTGCATTACACCTGAGAAAGGTAAAGCGGTGTCAGTTTCATTTTGGTTCTTTGTGAGTCTTCATAGAATTTACAGTGCAGAAGGAGGCCCATCGTGTCTGCACCGGCTCTCTGAAAGAGCACCTTACCCAAGGTCCTCACCTCCACCCTATCCCCGCAACCCAGTAACCCCACCCAACACTAAGGGCAATTCTGGACACTAAGGGGCAATTTAGCATGGCCAATCCACCTAACCTGCACATCTTTGGACTGTGGGAGGAAACAGGAGCACCCGGAGGAAACCCACGCACACACGGGGAGGATATGCAGACTCCGCACAGACAGTGACCCAAGCCGGGAATCGAACCTGGGACCCTGAAGCAATTGTGCTAACCACAATGCTACCGAGCTGCCCCTGTCTTGGTGTCTGAGAATCTGGACAGAGTCTTGACTAAAAGGTCCGGTCTTTTGGGTTTGTTTATATAGAATCCCCCCCCCCTCCCAATTAATGGGCAATTTAGTCTACATTCATTTTTAATGAGGCTTTACAGCTCCTGAAGCTAAATAGGTGGATTAGGAGTTAAAGGTTTAGCGATTCACAGTGGTTAGCACTGGGACTAAGGAGTTCAAATTCCGGCCCTGGGTCACTGTCCGTGTGGAGTTTGCACAATTCTCCCCGTGTCTGCGTGAGTCTCACCCCCACAACCCAAAGATGTGCAGGGTAGGTGGATTGGCCACGCTGAATTGCCCCTTAATTGGAAAAAAAAAACACTCGGGTACACTCTAAATTATTATTTTTTTTTAAGTTTAGAGATTCTGAAAAAAAGACAAAGTAGAAAAAACTTTACTGTTGCCCAGCAGCACTGTGAAACTAACAGGAGAGAGAGTGCAGTGTGTGTAAGGGAGGGGACAAGAATTCTAAGTTCTCTGATAAGAAATAATACTACAAGGCTCTTGGACAGTCATTTACAGAACTCATAGAAGTGCTCAGTTTAGCGGAGGTGCTACTAAAAGACTGAGTTTACGGATCTCATTTGTTCGTTCAGTAGTTGAACAAACAGCAAGTTTAGGGTGCAGTTTTTCCGGGAGAGATAAAAGTTGCTCAGGAATTCACTGGAAGAAAACCATATACAGCGGTGCTGATCCAAAACAGGAAACTTTTGTGTCAAGATAGTAGTAACTCTTCACTGGTTCGTGCGTCTGTGGCGATATTGCTGGAGTAAAGAAATAGTGACAATTTGAATCATCTTGCGTTTGCATTGCGATCTTTCCAGCCTTTTTGTCACATAGCTAATCTTTCGTGTTGAACAAACATTTTATTCATAGTGTTAAACCTTCATCAGCAGACTCTTGTGAATTTGTTCAGTAAATTTCCTTCTAAAAACTAAAGTTATGATCTATCAAGGCAGGTTTCACTCTGGGATATGACTTGTCCAGTAATAGTTAGCATGTATCGTAACACTGTACACCCACACCCTTCTATTCAAACATATAGCCCCTCCGTATAGGCTCAACCCATGTGGTAGCACAGTGGTTAGCACTGTTGCTTCACAGCACCAGGGTCCCAGGTTCGATTCCCTGTTTGGGTCTCTGCCTGTGCGGAGTCTGCACATTCTCCCCGTGTCTGCGTGGGTTTCCTCCAGGTGCTCCAGTTTCCTCCTACAAGTCCCGAAAGACGTGTGGTTAGGTAATTTGCACACTCTGAATTCTCCCTCTGTGTACCTGAACAGGTGCAGGAATGTGGCGACTAGAGGATTTTCACAGTAACTTCATTGCAGTGTTAATGTAAGCCTACTTGTGACAATAAAGATTATTTATGACAGATACATCATCTGCAGAGCCAGCCTTAGCCGCCTTTAAGGATTTCATAGAATTTAGAGTGCAGGAGGCCATTCTGCCCATCGAGTCTGCACCGGCTCTTGGAAAGAGCACCCTACCCAAGCCCACACCTCCACCCTATCCCCATAACCCAGTAACCCCACCCAACACTAAGGGCAATTTTGGACACTAAGGACAATTTATCATGGCCAATCCACCTAACCCGCACATCTTTGGACTGTGGGAGGAAACCGGAGCACCCGGAGGAAACCCACGCACACACGGAGAGACCGTGCAGACTCCGCACAGACAGTGACCCAAGCCGGGATTCGAACCTGGGACCTTGGAGCTGTGAAGCAATTGTGCTATCCACAATGCTACCCTTATATTTATTTATTTAGTCTCATGACCAGTATCATTGAGACTAGCTTTATATGACAAATTGATTAATTAAATTCAAATGCCACCAGCTGCCATGATGGGATTTGAACCCATGCCCCCAGAGCAATAGCCTGGGCTGCAGGATTATTAGTCTAGTGACATTACCACTGTGCCACTATCTGCCCCTCAGATGTAATGTAGGTCAGGATACCTCGATACACAGAGACACGCAAGCTTCGACCCACCCTCCCTATTCCCTTTCCTGCTCTAACACAGTGCCCCTTTCATACATGTTTTTGCTGAGAAATCCGAACTCCTTCTCTAATCTGGGTCAGGTATCTGCCACCTGTCCATAAACTTAAACTTGATAAAGAATTCATCACATCACAAGACCATTGGGAGAGGAGGGAAAGGCATACTGGGAATGATTCAAACTGACTGACTCATTGGTTCAGTTAGAACTCGAGGAGGGCGGCACGGTGGCGGTGGTTAGCACTGCTGCCTCACAGCACCGAGGACCCGGGTTCGATCCCTGCCCCGGGCCACTCTCCGTGTGGAGTTGGCACATCCTCCCCGTGTCTGCGTGTGTCTCACCCCCACAAGCCAAACTGATGTGCAGGGTGGGTGGATTGGCCACGCGACATTGCCCCTTAATTGGGAAAAAAAATATTGGCTACCCTGAATTCATGCAAAGAAAAGAAAAGAAAAGAACTGGATTATCTGATTGGCTAAAAATGGTGGGTTTAGTGCCTCGTCAGACCTCTCCCCTCCCCGTAGGCCCACCCTTTCCCCTTGAAGCCTGGGGCTAGAGTTAGAAATTTCATCCGGTTCTCCAGTGCAGTGTGCGCACTGGCAGCTCCTCGTGCCTGTACAGCGGCGCACTGTGGGAGTTGTGGTTGCACAGGCCGCTTCTTTGATATGCAAACGTGCCAGGCTGGGAATCAGCCAACAGTCGCTGGGCAGCTGACAAAATAAGAATGTTAAAAAAAAAGATTTAAAATTTTTTTTTTTTTTTTTTTAATCCCGCTTTATTTTTCCGGCTTTTTAACTTGAGGCAAGCTGTCAACTATTACTGTTCTCCCCCTGGATTACTCGGGAAGGAGGCGGTTGCCGTGCTTTATATTCGGCCACTGTGAATGCTGCCCGGAGAGAAGGACAGTCAGCCTTGCCGTCAACCGCTGCTGCCGGGTCGGCAAGGGTGCCACGCTATGTGATGCACAGCTCGCGGCGGATGTGAGGGGGGGGGGGGTCATTCGCTTCATGACCTCCGAACGCCAACCAACCCACCTCCTGGCTATAAGAAGCTGACCACCAGGGAAGTCGCTGAAATTTGAGAAGTGGGCCGTAGATATGGGAGGGGGGTGGGGGGGGGGGGGGGGAGACACCTATAAACAAGGGGGAAAAAACAGCTGCCTCTTGGCTCACCAGCTAAGGCGGCTGGCGGCCTCTCGGGAGGCAGGCTGGTTTATAAAGTGAACGGGACATTTCGGACCTTTTAGGAGAGGCTTCACAGGTCGGAACCGCCAGAAGGGAAGTCAGGATTGACAAGAGTTTCTAGAGGGCTTGGAGTTCCCGAGGTGGGGGAGGAAATGCGGGAAGAGCTGGAGGTGCCGTTGAGGAAGTCCAAACAGCTACAGGACAGATGCAAACAGGGAAGGCAGCGGAGCCCAACGGGTACCCGGTGGAATTTTACAAGAGGTTCGCGAACTAGTTGGCTCCATTACTGATGGGGGACGTGCAATGATTCTTTGTCTCCAGGTTCCCTTCCTGCAACACTTGGTCAGGCATCCATTTGGTTTATCCCGAAAAAGGGCAAGGACCCTACGGAATGCAGGTCATACCGACCTATTGCATTGCTTAAGGTAGATGCTAAGCTGTTAGCATTGAGGTTGGAACCTTGTCCCCAGGAGGTGACTGGGGAGGACCGAAGACTGTCGTCCAATGTGGGCGGCTGCAGCTGAATGTGGTTCTTGCCCGGGGGCTGGGCCGAAGCCAGAGATAATTCTGTCATTAGATTCAGAAACGTCATTTGGTAGGGTGGAGTGGAGGTACCTCTTTGCGCTTTTGGAGAAGTTTGGGTTGGACCCCGGGTTTGAGTTGTGGGTACGTCTGCTGTACAAGGCTCCTTTGACCAGCGTTTGTACAAATACCACGAGTTTGGGGTTCAGTTACACAGGGGAGCGAGGCAGGGGTGTCCGATGTCTCCCCTACTGTTCATATTAGCGATTGAGCCATTGGCTATTGACTCGAGGGCCTCGGACAAGCGGAGAGGGATAGTTAGCGGTGGAGTGTAACATAGGGTGTAACATCGTCTGCAGATGATCTTTTGTTATATGTGAAGGACCCGGTGGCCACCGTGGGGGGCATAATGAGGAGACTGAAAAGTTTTGGGCCCTTTTCTGGATACAAATTAAGCCTGGAGAAGAGCGAGTAATTTCCGGTCATTACCCTGGGAATGGAGCCAGTCTGGGGGTACTTCCTTCCCACTTGGCCAAGCCAAGCTTCCGGTATCTAGGAGTCCAGGCGACTCGAGATTGGCCCAACTCAGCTGAATTATATCAGCTTGGTGTACAAGGTCAAATCTGACCTACAAAGGTGAGACAACCTTCCTCTGCTTCTGGCGGGTAGGGCCGGTGATTTTCTCCACGGGTTTGCTTGAAGCAGTTCCCAGCAACCAAAACGAAGTGTATCGATAAAGCCAGAATGTTATCTAAATGGAGACCGCAGAGGGCAGAGGGTCTGGGTGGCTTTAAGCTTGCAGTTACAGCCAGTGATTGGGTAGGCAGAATGGAATATTGGCCTTTATTGCAAAGGAAGTCCAGCTGTACAGAGTTGGTGCGACCTCGGTGTACAGTTTTGGTCTCCTTACTTAATGGGGAGCGCGTGTGGGATATTTATGTGTTTGGAGACCATTAACCCGGCTGATTCCTGAAGTGAGGGGTTTGTCGCACGGGGAAAGACCCAGCCGGTTGGACCGATACTCACTCACTAGAATTTAGAAGAACGAGAGGCATTGGAGCGACACAAGATACTGGGGGGGGGGGTTTTTTGACGGGGTGGGAGCTAAGAGGTGCTCCCCCTTCATTGCGGTTTCTAGAATTGGGGGAGGGGGGGGGCAGATTCAAAATAAAGGGTCTCCTAATTAAACTGGAGGTGAGGGGGGATTTCGTCTCTCAGAGGGTGGTGAGTCTGTGGGATTACCTCCCCCAGAGAGCAGTCCCGGGCATTGAATATAATCAAGGCTGACTTAGACAGATTTATGATCAACGAGGGGTCAAGGGTTTTCTGGGGACGGGGAGTGTACAGCCAGTGGAGTCGAGACCACCAGCAGATCCGTCACGTTGTGATTGAATGGCTCCTACTCCTGCCCCCTGATTTCTTATGTTCTAATCTGAATGATACAACACAGGAGGCTGATCAACCCTCAAACCCATACCTTCAAATGTGAGCCCACCTATTACAATCCCAGAACAAACCCGAAAAGTGGCTAGGATACTGGGCAGAAAATATTGGGCAGTAAAATTTGGTTCCAACCTCCATCTACAAGTTTGGTGTCGATACGATCAGCATGTGCCGGATCTCGAATAACGACGAGTCAGAATACAGGCGGGAGATAGAGAACCTAGTGGAGTGGTTGCAGCGACAACAATCTCTCCTCAATGCCAGCAAAACTAAAGAGCTGGTCATTGACTTCAGGAAGCAATGTACTGTACACACCCCTGTCAGCATCAACGGGGCCGAGATGGGAGATGGTTAGCAGCTTCAAATTCGGAGGGGTGCACATCTCCAAAAAATCTGTCCTGGTCCACCACGTCGATGCTACCACCAAGAAAGCACAACAGCGCCCTATACTTCCTCAGGAAATTCGGCATGTCCACATTAACCCTTAATAACTTTTACAGATGCACCCTAGAAAGCATCCTCTCTGGCTGCATCACAGCCTGGTATGCAACTGCTCGGCCCAGGACCGCAATAAACTTCAGAGAGTCGTGAACACAGCCCAGTCCATCACACAAACCTGCCTCCCATCCATTGACTCCATCTACACCTCCCGCTGCCTGGGAAAGCGGACAGCATAATCAAAGATCCCTCCCACCCGGCTTACTCACTCTTCCAACTTCTTCCATCGGGCAGGAGATACAGAAGTCCGAGAACACGCACGAACAGACTCAAAAACAGCTTCTTCCCCGCTGTTACCAGACTCCTAAACGACCCTCTTATGGACTGACCTCATTAACACTACACTCTGTATGCTTCACCCGATGCCGGTGTTATCTAGTTACATTGTATACCTTGTGTTGCCCTATTATGTTATTTTCTTTTATTTCCTTTTCTTTTCATGTACTTAATGATCTGTTGAGCTGCTCGCAGGAAAATGCTTTTCCCTGTACCTCGCGTGACAATAAATAAATCCAATATTGTATTTTAATTTTGTAAGACTGAGAGGAAAGCATGCCTCGCTCCAGGAGTGATTACACACAAATAGGGATTTGATATATTAAAATAAACTTTATTATTGACCACAAGAATTAAAATACGCCATAGTGGGCAGCACGGCGGAGTCACAGCGCCGAGGTCCCAGGTTCGATCCCGGCTCTGGGTCACTGTCCGTGTGGAGTTCTCACATTCCCCCCGTGTTTGCGCGGGTTTCACCCCCACAACCCAAAGATGTGCAGGGTAGGTGGATTGGCCACGCTAAATTGCTCCTTAATTGGAAACAATGAATTGGATACTCTAAATTTATTTAAAAGACAATACATCAGAATACAGCTCACAATTATCCCTTAAACAATGCTAATCAATAGTGACACAATAACCTTAACTGCTATCTTTATTTCCACGCAAACACCAAAACCATCTCAGATCCCAATCCACCTTTAAATATAGTTAGCATTGAAGAGATGTCTTGAATATTCACTTTCAGAAAGATCTTTTGAGACTGCTTAAAGAAAGACACCTGACAACCCTGTCAGAATACTGCAGGATCAGGGGTGGCACGGTGACGCAGTGGTAGCACTGCTTCCTCACGGCGCTGAAGACCTGGGTTCGATCCCAGCCCCAGTCACTGTCCATGTGGAGTTTGTTCATTCTTCCCGTGCCTGCGTGGGTCTCACCCCCACAACCAAAAAGGTGTGCAGGGTAGGTGGATTGGCCACGCTAAATTGCCCCTTAACTGGAAAGAAAGATAATGCTGGATCTCTGGCTGAATTTCTTCAGAACCCTTCTCAGCTCACCTTCCAGCCCAAATCTAAAACTCTGCAAAAACCTTAACACCTGGCTGTTCAAACCCCTGGTTCCTCCCAGTAACTACATCATCTTGTTAAGCTGAACACAATGTCTCTAATTAACACTACTCCGCAGGAACCCTCAATATAAATAAAAGTCCACCCGCCCAAACTTTTACGATGCTTTAATTGCACCTCTGGCTCCAGAAAGCCTAGCTGTCTTGCAAACCAGGGATTTTTTTTAAAACACCACTGTCGCAGTCACACACACTAACCCAGGTGTTTAACCCTTACTGCACCAAACACACATTTGGATTTGTTTATTGTCACGTGCACCGTTCTGCGAGCAGCTCAACAGATCATTAAGTACATGGGAAGAAAAGGGAAGAAAAGAAAATACATAATAGGGCAACACAAGGTACACAATGTAACTACATAAACATCGGCATCGGGAGAAGGGCGTAGTGTATAATACATAATACAATACATCTGAAATGCATCTGAAATGCCTACGTTCATCACTTTTTCTCCACAGCACTGTAATCCTATCCCCCCGTGAGTATTCATTCATTTCTGCTTCAAAAAGGAGAGGATGAGCTCCCACCACCCTTTCAGGCTCTGCATTGCAGCGTGAAAATACATTCCCTGATGTCGCCTCCGCTCTTTTGCCAACCACTAAACCCGAGATGAATCTTTTAACTCCTGCAGTCTCCAAGCTGATGCTGAAAGGCTGGGGCACTCCAGACCGTGCGGATGAAGGAACGGGTGCTTCGCATCCAAGACAAATGGCTCGGAGTGTGCGGCTGTCAGCCTGCAGTGCTTGGCACTTACTCTACTCTACCCCAACCCAGCAGTGCTGGAGTACTTTTTTTAAAGGGGTGGGGTGGTACTGGATGGATTGTCGGAGTGGCGAAGGGGGGGGGGCACTAATCAAGCGGAATGCTCCATTTCCTGGGAAGGGGTGCATTCGCCCCACATCCTGACCAATAATTATCAATATATTAAAGATACTGCCGCGTTTCCCACATTACAAGTGAGGTCACTTCAATGACTCGAAAGCACTTTGAGGCTTTTCACCAAGCTGCATAACTCATTTCTACTTTTTTGTTAAAATCAGGAAACATTGTGATAAATGGGCTCCCTGTGAATACTGACATTCACATAAAAGCCATTATTACCAGACTGCGTGCTGATCTGTCCAATGGCAGGCAGATTTAGGACGGGTCACAATATTGATGCTCACCATCCCCCCTACCCCCCTCCCCACCTCCAGCTCCCCACACCTCCCTCCCTCATCCCCCCCCCCCCCCCAAAACCTGGCCTCAGACACTCGCACGCTCACCCTCTCCTCTCTCTGCTCCAGTGAACCCTAATGCCTGTGAGCCCCCACTGGAGCCGTCACATCCAACGAGGCGACGGCTCCCCGGACGCATTGAGAACATCCGGAACGCCCCGGGGACCCACCTGCACACAGCCTAATGAATCTGCAGCCTTCGCTTTCCATTATTTATCCCTTTACTGTTAGCTCCGGCTCCCAACTCGGGGCAATTAGTGCAATGCCGCAGTTATTCCAACTGTTCACTGTGTCTGCAGGATGGCCAAGAGGCGTACAACTGTTCACCCTTCTCATCCAGTCAGTACCATTCTAAATCAAGAGGGTAAACCCCCTCACAAACCTGCCCGCTTCCCCCCCCCCCCCCTGCCCTGGCCCACCATCTCCCATTCACAGTCAGACACTGGGCAGCATGCTCCCAGCGGAGGGCATTAACCCGCTCACCCAGCGTTTGTTTGCCCCCCCCCTCCCTCCCCAATTTGGGCCACCAGGCGCCTCGCGTTACTGACCCGAAGCTATGCTAACGTCAGTGAGCCTCTCTCGGCACTGCTGCACAGTAACCCCCTCCCCAGCTCGCCCCATACACTGCTGCACAGTAACCCCCTCCCCAGCTCGCCCCATACACTGCTGCACAGTAACCCCCTCCCCAGCTCGCCCCATACACTGCTGCACAGTAACCCCCTCCCCAGCTCGCCCCATACACTGCTGCACAGTAACCCCCTCCCCAGCTCGCCCCATACACTGCTGCACAGTAACCCCCTCCCCAGCTCGCCCCATATTCAGCCCATCCAGTGTTTGACGCGATAAAGCATTTATTTCAGTTTCTAATCCTGGGAACTGCCTCTACTCGGGAAGAATCTGGACTGCTGATACTTTCTGACGGCTAGATCTCTGAGCCTTACTGTAAATGACACATCGAGCGGGCTATCCAATCTGTGCGGAGCACTCTGCAACTAATGAGACTCAGCAGCTTATGTGCTCCCCACAATCTGCATCGTACAATATTCCCGCATATATCACCGCACACCGATTAATATCCCACATATTGCCCTACATGTCACCACAGGCCAGGTTAATATTATTCTATGTGCTTCCGCATGCACCATGTTGAACTATTATTCCTATATGTAACGGTACGATTGTGAGCTGGATGAAGTTATCTGACGTGTTGTCTTTCCAATATCAAGCAGTAATGGATGATCAGAAATCTGCAGTGAATGATGGGGAAGATTGAAACTATTGCACCTTTGCTCCCACCTCCGCCGCCGCCCCCCCCCCCCCCCCCCAGCACAAACTCCAGGCCCTCGCCCCCAACTCCATCCATCCCCTGGTAACTTTCTGAGCTGAGCCAGGCTGCTGGAAGCCTTGGCGTCACGACTGACCGCCAGGACGAAAGATTCGGCCGCGCCGGTAACTGGGCGGTGGGGCACAGCAGGAGAGCGGCCCGCTCCCGTCTCCCTGGCAGACTGCACCGCTGCCTCAGCGACCCTGCCTGCTGAAACCCTCGCCTTTGCTGCCTCTGCATTGGACCACGCTCGAGGCACTCGCTTGCCCAATCCCACTCTCTGCAAACTGGAGGTCAATCGAAGCTCTGGATCCCGTGACCGAACCTGCACGGAGTCCCACCCGCCCAGCTCCTGTGCTGGCTGACGCCCCGCTCGTTGGCGAGCAACACCTCGCTATTTTAAAAATCCATCCTGGTTTTCAAAACCCTTTGTTGCGCCACCCCATTTCCCCCCCACCCCCCAGTCTCCTGCATCCCTACGGCCCCCACCCCCACACCCCAGTCTCCTGCATCCCTACGGCCCCCACCCCACGCCCCCACCCCCCAGTCTCCTGCATCCCTATGGTCCCCATCCCCACACCCCAGTCTCCTACACCCCTACGGCCCCCCCCTCCCCACCCCATTCATCAGCACTTCTCCAGTTCTGGCCTCTTGCGCACAGAGTCCCTGCAGTGCAGGAGGTGGTCATTCCGGTCCATCGATGGTCTGCACTGACCCGCTGAAAGAGCACCCTACCTGGGCGCACTCTCCCACAACCTCGTGACCCCCACCTCGCCTGCTATCTTCGCACACGAAGGGGCAATTTGTAGCATGGTCCATCGCACCCGACCTGCACACCTTCGGTCTGTGGGAGGAAACCCAGGCAGGACAGGGGGGAGAGCGTGCAAAACTCCACACAGTCGCCCAGGTC